>NW_008795859.1:1314956-1318743 GCF_000699145.1 Aptenodytes forsteri | reverse complement strand
AGGGCGGGGGGAGAGGGGCAGAGAGGGGGGCAGGGAGAGGGGCAGGGGAAGAGGGCAGGGAGGGGGGCAGGGGAAGAGAGCAGGGAGAGAGGGGCAGGGGGGAGAGGGGCTGGAGGCAGAGGGCAGACTGCAGGGAGAGGGGAGCTGGCCATGAAGCTATGTCACCTGCGGTAATGGGCTTCCACGCTCTCAAACACTTTAAATCATTTGCTAGAATATGGGAAAGAGACTGGAACGGCTCTGTACCCCGCTGCGGGAGGTGGCTCCTGCTTCCCTGGGCTGGCGGAGGCCAGGCAGAGCCAGGCAGAGCCGGGCATCGCTGGGACAGCCCTGGCCTCTCCCGCTGGAGGAGGCAGAGACCCTGCAGCGGGGGGCACGGGGGAGGCGTTGGGACCCCTGCCAGGGTTTCCCATACCCCAGGACCGAGCTCCGCTTGGTGACAGCTAACAGGGGCTGTGCTGCCTTCCCCTGCATGGGATGGGGACAAAGCTCCGGGAGAAGCCATCTGGGTCTCCAAGAGGGTCTTTCTGCTCTGCGCTCAGGGCTGAAGCCGGGTCTGAGCTCCTGGCCAGCCCCAAGGCCTGACTTGTCCCCGCTCACCCTGATGGCACTGCTGTCCCTTGGTGTGGCTCCTGGCGTCCCCCTGCCCATCCTCGGGACAAGGTGGCCGAGCGAGCTCACCATCACCGCTGGCACATGGCTCTCGCTGCCAACATCACCCCTCGGCCGCCTAATGGGGCCGGATCACCGCACAAAGGACTTATCATGTGGATCACAAACGGCAGGAAGGCAAGAATAAATTAACGCCTGAAATGGGAGTGTGCTGAAATCTAACAATATGGGATTTTTTTAAGTACACAAAAAAGCCCCTTCCATATTTTAATTAAAAGCCTTTCAGAAGAGGAGGCAAGGGGCTGCCATTTACAACAGGCTATTGTCAGGCGCACAAAGCAAACCTTTCTGGAGACAAACTGATTTATTAACCTGCACCTTGCAGCGCTCCCCGGGGCGGGTGAGCCCTGGGCGGTGGGGAGGTGGCAGGGCCAGGCTCCACCTTGCTCTCCCCAGGGTGCCCCAGGGCCAGCAGGGCAGTGCCCGAGGGGACACAGGGGGAGCGGGGATGGAGCGTGCTGCCCCGCAGCTCTCCATCCCTCTGTGCGGCACGGGGCGCAGCCCCTCTCCTCTTCCTTATGGCTCCCATTGATTTATTAATGATTTGGCCAAACAGAAACATTCCTCCAAAGCCCACAATTTAATTTGCTCACCAAAGATGCCAAGTTAGTTTTATTTCTGATTTATGAGCAGGCTCTTCTGTTCCCTCAGCAGCAGAGTGGGGCAGTGATTTATGGGCGTGAGATCAGCTTTGTGGGCACAGGGAGAAGGTCCACTTGCTGGGACCCATCTCTGATGGTGTCCAACAGCAGATGCCTGGAGCATCTTGGTCATGAACAGTCTGAGCCATCCCCACCGCTGGCACAGAGAGGGCACCCCAGCAAACACCATCCATCCCACCTGGGTTTATTGACCCATCCTGTAAACAAAGCTCCCCCTGTGCATGGCCCTGAGAGAGGGATGGAAATGAATTCCCATGGGGGGATCCCACCTTACACAGCCTGTGCTCTCACCCCTGGCTAATTACAGCCTCATTAAGCCAAAGGAGAAGCACCTGCCTGGCACCACCAGCAGACCCAACCTCACTACAAATCTCAGTGCTTCCCAGTGGTTTGGGCTCTCTGATTTTTGTGGTTGTGGGGTTAAGAGAAGATCTATTTATAGCACTTGGGTTCCCAGGGCAAACTTGGGTGCATCCAAGCAAGGGCAGTGCAGAGGTGCCTGATGGTTGGGGTCTCAGAGCATCCATGGAGTTTGATGTTGATGCTAATGGGGTTGAGATTTCAGGTCGGCATTTGCAATTGCATCTGGGGTTCACCAGTTCCAGGTGGATGCTTTTGTTGCACCACTGTGAGGAGGATCTGCAGTTGGAGCCCCCTTCTCCAGCCAGCTCTGGAGGTGGGGGACAGGATGGGGGAGAGGCTGGAGGAGGGCTTGCAGGAGCATCTAGGCTCTCTCTAACACAAACTGCCTTGGCTCTTGCAAATCCTTTCTTTGAACTTTGATTTTCTGTTCACTTGTTCTTCTGCCTGAGGCATTTAGCAACTGTGGGATTGTGAGCAGCTCTGAGCTTCTCTGAGTGGAAGAGATGAGAAGGATGAGATCATGTCCTAGTTGTTTATGCTACAGTGTGGTGCCAAGGTCACTTTGGGTGTCTGCCTTATCCTTTTGGACAGTTCTCCTGGCTCAGGTGAACTTCAAACAGCAAGAAGGGAAGGAGCAGACCTGTCCCCGTGACAGTTAAAAGTGCCTGCGGACCAGGGTGTGGTTTGAAGGATATTTCTTTTATTTGGTGTCTTCTGAACCCAAATTGTTGCTTTTTAGTGGAATCTCAAGAGTCCTGCAAAATGCAGGTAATGGCAGCAGGACAGTACCTGGGCTGCCAGGTGGGGCCAAGCCCCAGGATGGCTGAGGGGCTGCTTCTTCCCCAGCTGTGTGCAGAAGGAGACTCCAGTGCCGCAAGGTCTGCTGCAGCGAGAGGAGCTGAGAGCTTTGGGGCTGGGATGGTGAAGGACTACGAGTGACAGCTGCAGGAGCACTTGTCCTGGGTTTGCTGGTGTCCATGCACATGGGACGGCACGGCTGACCATCTCTCTCCAGCCTGTCCAAGCACGGGGATCTCCACAGCGGCAAATGGTGACAGGTAAAACAGCAGGGACCAGTGTGCTGGTGAACGAGGGGGCTGCTGCCTGTTGCCCTTGTTCTCTTTGCAGTTTCAGAGGCAAAGCGGTACCCGTGGCTTGTGAGTCCGGGGCAATGCTTCTTCAGGACTGCCTCCGCCCCCCCCCCCCCCCCCCCCATGGGGTGGTGGTGGCCCCAGCTCACCCCATGCTGGGTCTCGGGGAGGGGAGCTGGGATGCAGGTTTGTGTCACAGCCTGGCAGGAGCCCCGGGCTCTTCCGCGCGCAGAGATGTGCATGTGTCTGCACAACAGCTTGGGGTGTTATCTGTTCCTTAGCAGGAATATTAAAATGCTGCACTTGCTTGGTCTGCAAATACCTGCCTGCAAAATGTACCTGAAGGGGCAGCTCAGCCTTCCTGCACTCAAAAGTGAGACACGGCCAGCAGCGCTGGGGTCCCTCCAGTGCAAACACAGCACGGCTCTGCTGGCAGGCTATCGCTTTCCCCTGGGGAAAGGGAATTAACGCTCGAAGCCCTTTGGATGTTGGTGTGGTCGGTACAACAGGATATGGGGCAACTTGGGGCAGAACCATAAAGCTTTTTTTTTTTTGTGGTATGGAAGCAAAGGGGGTATTTCTGGACAGGTTTTGTTACTGCCCAAGCGCTACTGGCTGCGCCCTGTTCTTTTGTTAAGTTGTTTGAATTCTTCAGAGATCAACCGCATAAAGTCACCTAAAAATATAGTCCTAAACCAGCCTGAATTTTGGGATTTTTCTGGCCGTGGTGTGCTGTGAGTGTGTTTGCTGTGGCGATTCCCACCGGGGTCAAATTTGCTGAATGTGTCAGGTTAGGAAAAAAAACCTGAAAAAGTTTAACCGGCGGCTTCCGGATGGTGATTTTCCACCTTCCCGCGGCGGCTGGACGTCCCTAAAACACTGATTTGTTTTAAAAAAAATCAATTGTACCGAGGGTCTGCGCCCCTTCCCCGGCGGAGGCCTACGAGGGGCTGCTTCGCGGGAGGCGCGGGGGGGTCCCACGACCCGCGTGGGGGCGAT
>NW_008795859.1:1306903-1314207 GCF_000699145.1 Aptenodytes forsteri | reverse complement strand
GGGGCTGCCCGGAGCCCCGCCGCGCTCCCATTGTTATTCAGGGCCGGGGGTTTGCGGTGCCGGCGCCGGGGCTCGGTCAGCCCTGAATGTCAGGGAAGGCGATCGGCGTCAGCCGGCTGACGGTCCTGCGAGCCGGCTCGGGTAAGGGCTGGGTGCCGGCGTTTGGGACTTGTGATGGATGCGGCGGGAGAGAGATCCTTTGTGGTTCTGGGCAGGTCACGGATGCCGTATCCCGCCGTAGTGCCCTCGGTGTGTGAAATTAACGGTAAGTCCTTTGTTAACGTGTACGAGGGAAGGTTTGTCAGGGGATGCTGGCAGTTTGTGACCTTAAATAGGCACCTATGTAGCGGGGAGGTGGATAATTAACACAATAGCTCTCACAACATAATGGGATGAAACCCAACCTGGATCTACTACAAAAGCCAAAACGCTCATTTACATGGATATTAAATGGGTTTATCCCTGTAGGATATTACGGAGTTTAAAATGCAGCATGCTTCATAGGGGAGTAAACAAATTGAAATGCGACTTATGGGGCTTTGGTACTGTATCAACAGTTCCAGCATTTAATACATTTTGGCTTTTAAGCAGATTATGTGCTACATCTGTGATATGCAACCCTAAAAGTAATGCAGGTACCACGGCCGGTCGGCTTGCTATGACTGCTCATTTATGGCATTGTGGTCAGAAAGGGATTACGGGTCTAAGCGCTTCGGATACAAAAGCATTCCTTGGTACATCACGCTAAAGACTTTTCCTGGGTGCACGCAGACCTTTAAATAAGGGCAAATATTGGCAGCTACTTTTCCATGGGTTTGTCGGGGAGGGGGGACTTTGCTGGAGGGAGAGGTGGGCTGGGAGGTGGGCAGCTCTCCTTCCCCGCCGTTCTGCCTGACCGGGTGGCTGTGGCTGGGTACAGAGCCGGAGAGGGAGCAGCGGGGATTGACTTCTGTCCAGGCAGCAGTTCTGCCGCCTTGCTGGGATCACGGTGGGAAAGGTGACCTTGTGCCAGCTTGGCCTAATGCCCTCTATTAAAAAAAAAAAAAAGAAAAGGAAGGGAAACAATCCCTTTATCATTCTTCCAAGAGCTTTTTCCTTTTGTGGTTTTTTTTTCCTTTCCTTTTCAGTGCATGTGTCTGAGCAGCTCTGCTGGCCTGGGGCTGGCTGGGAATGGCAGAGTTTGAGCAACCCTGATGAATGGTGGGCATATGTAAAACATGTAGATAATGTGCTACTCGGCAGCACTTTGATTGAAATGGCGTTGAGCCTTTTTACAGCAAATAGTCTTGGAAATGAGAAGAGATAAAATTCTATCAAAGATAATACCAGCCATATTTCACTGGGTTATGAGATTGTTTTATTGTGTACATTACTAATGCAGTATTTTTTTTACAGCTTTCTTGTGTATAATAGTCATAGCGGGATTCATACCTTTATGGGTTTTTGTGTTTTAATTTGCTCTCGGTTTATTATGTTCTGGATAGCATTGTATGGATTACACGCTCTGCGTGCTGGATGCCGTTTTAATCTAACCCGTTCTGTGTTAAAACGGCAAAAAATGGGAAGAGTTGTGAGCTGCTGATTTGGGATAATAAATACAACCGCGAGTGAGGGGAGAGAGAGAGACCGATTATAGCCATCTTTTATAAATGTCTTCACATCTCATTATGCAGATGAGCTCTGGCTATACAGCTCCAGTGTTTGGTTCGTCAAATAAAATGCTCTTCGTTTTATTTCCTGTAATGCAAATGCTCTCTGCGTGCTGGAGCGGAGTTGGGCAGAAACTTCGGCGGCGGCGGCTCTGCTGGATGGCGGTGTGCCGGGAGCCTCGGAGCGCAGTGTGGTTGATGGAATGTTTTTGCTGTTCAAAGTTTAGGGGAGAGAGGAAAAAAAAAAAAACTGTGGATGTGATTAAAATATTATAACCTTATGATATTCTGAAGTGCATAAATTTTACATATCAGCTACAGAGGGAGTTTAGACATCCATTAAATGATATGACAGCTTGACTTATCTAAATGTGCTATCATTTAACAATGTGTCAAAATTCTTCTTTATATAGACGACAGCAGTAAATAAGCTATCAGTCCTCTTGGCTGAAGCTTAATTCTTGGAGCTTGGACTAATAAACTTAACTGCACTCTTGTGGAGCAGCCCGTGGGCAGGATAACCTCAGGGCGAGGCCAAGGCACTTTTGGGGCTGTGAATGGGAAGAACTTCACCTCTGCAAATTCCCCGGGGCCCGTGTGGTTTTTGGGGCTCTTATGGAGAGACTGGTGGGACCTTCCAGTTTCTTCCAGCACCCAACACTACCAGTTCCCAGCCCTGCTTTGCAGAGGTGGAGGGTGGGGTGGTGCCCGTGGTCTCTGTACCCAAGGGGAAGAGGGGAGAGCCTGAGGGAGCTCTGGGTGCCCCATCTCAGGGGGATTTCATCTTTCCAAGCTGAAATCTCAGGGTTTATGCAAGTGCAGCCCGTGCCCGGGGCTGGCTGAGGAGCGTTGTGGGGTTGTGAATGTGGTTTGTGCTTTCCAGTGGCTCCAGCTGCTCTGTGTGTGTCAGGGTGTGGGCTGCAGAATTGTCCCGTTTATACAATTAATATGAATTTAGGAGCAGTGGTACTAACGAAGCCTGGTTCTCTGCAGATGTCTGTCTCATGATTGGGTTGTCTGGTGTCTAATAGGTGTGTGCTCCTCTTGGGGCATTCCCAGTGACCAGGGCATTTGTCATGGTGTTATTCATGTGGATTCTCCACTGTCTCCTTTTGCGGCTGTGCTCTTGTAGCCCATCTCTTGGCGGGGACACAAGTGGCATTTCTTTCCTTTACCCAGGAGCCGTTTCCTTAGAAATCTAGGGCTGTGGCAGCCAGAAATGCTTGTCCCTTCCATGTGCCACCATGGAGGTTCAGCTGAACTGACCACCAAGGTGTAGCTGATGCTCCAGCTTGGCCCATTAAAACCTTGGTGGCTGGGGGACCCATGTGTCTCTGGATGCCACCATCATTGACCACTTTGTGGTGTCCCCTTTCTCCATGCCTCCACCCCAGATCCCTCGTTGGGACAGGCTGAGGTGGAGCATCCATCCCGCATCCCACCGTTCTCACCAAATCCTTCATTAGAAGTAAATACTTGATATTTCCTATTTATATGTGAAGGGGATAACAAGATGGGCCAATGTTCTTGGTCCCACCTGCTGTTGGGTCTGTTTTGTGCATCGGCAGAAAGTCAGACCGTGAAGTTGCTGAAGTGAAATGTGGTTTTTCTTCCTGTGGCTGAATAATTGAGACGCTGCCAGACAAGAAGAGAGCTGCAGAAAATTAGAGTTTATCTTTAGCTCCGCAGCTCTCACTTTAGAAACTGGTGACCCCAATTCCAGCCCGAAGAGTGACTTCTTCCCTAATTAATAAATACATTAATTAATTGTGTGTGTGCTGCAGCCCATTAGAGATGTACGTGCTGGCCTCCTGATCCAGTTTAGTGGATTGTCTCTGTGGCCTTGGGGGGGGGGGGGGGAAGGGATTGTGACCAAGAGGCGAATAGGGGACAGGGATGGAAATATAATTTGATTTTGTGGGACCAGAGGAAAGGATATCAGCCCTGCCACCTCGTGGTGGGTTATGCAGCTTGGAGATGGGCATGGGGACAGCGAGCAGAGCGCTTGGGGTTGCTGTGCCCACTGAAATGGGGGAGAGTATGGAAGGGGGTTCATGGGGTGGAGGCAGCTGCCTGCCACCCCCAACCCAGGCCAGCTCCGGCAACGGAGGAGCCTCTTGCATCAATGCCCTGTGTGGCTCGATGGCGCGAGGGGAGCCATTTCGTTGGGGTTCCTGGGCTGCGTCGTCATCTCCTGCTGCCTTGCAGGCAGCAAGTTTGGCAGGGCTCAGCAGGGCTTTTGTGCTGCAGGTGGAGCTGAATGTTAAAACACTTGGTGATCCGAATTATTATTTATGACCAGATTAAGCAAACAGTACACTCCCAGCCTGCGAGTCCTTTAGGAGGTACTTGCTTAACTAGATAACCTCAGTGGAGCATGCAGAACTCTCTATTCATCTCCCTCCATATGTTGGCACAGGAGCTGCTCCCTTCAGTTAATTTTTCTTGCTGTCTGCAGAGACTTCAAATAAAAATGCAGGCATAATTGTTGTGCGCGCTGGTCCCATAGCTACTGTTTTCTCTGCTGAATGGAAAGTTAACTGTTGGCAAAAGAAGCACCATCTTTAAATGCTGAAGGCTTTGTTTGCCTATGGATTTGGGGGCTGGAGTGGCCCGTCTGCTCTCCTATTTTCTCCTCCTATTTTGCTGGTTGGAGAAAAGCAGTGGTTTTGGGTTCCCAGGGGTAGCTGCCTGTCCCGTGGGATGCTGGCGATGCTGCTCCCCTCCTCCCTTGGGCGCCAGCGCAATCACAGTGCTGTACATACCTCGCTGCAGGAATTCCCACATCTTGAATTTCAGGGAATTATCCCGGGAGCTGCTTGACACAACATGGCAAATTGAAAATGCGGGGCCATTGTTTGCAGGGAGGGAGTGCGATGGAGAGCTGCAGCATCCTGCTCCTACAACAGCCTGCCCTGAAATGAAATTAATTTAGGGTTCAAAAGCGACGGCGTGTGCTCCCCCCTTGCCAGACCTCGAGATAGACACCACGCTGCAGCTCGCTCGCTGTATTAATGGTGTGGCAGATTCCCTCTCGGATTGGAAAAGGCACATTAGAGGCATCCATTCCCCCCGAAAAAAAGCTGCGTGAAGTTTCTCAGAACATTTTGTACCATCCTGCTCCTATTACCGAAAGATGTAATTCCCCAACTTGGGAGATAATAAGCAGGTATTGACTTCTGCTGGGGTCATTATCAAGATTTATTCAGTCAATATGGCTTCTCAGGTCAATAAATCTTGAGGTTGATAAAGGAGGAATATATACTTGCAGACTTTATTAAAAAGTTTTCCCCTTTCGTAACACTTTCTCGTGTGTGTTGCATTAGGATCTATGACTGAGTTTCCTTTAATTACCTTTTTTTTTTTTTTTTTTGTGGTGCACGCTTTCTTGCAGCTTTTGGTGTGTCTTGCTGAGGCAGCAAAACCCAGGAAGGAGGATTTGGCCCCACGGTGGGTCCGGCTTGCTCAGGATCACTGCCTTGCTAAGATCCCCCTCTCCTGGCTTGGCTTTGGCGATGCGGTGGGGGACTCGGTGGGGGGAGCAAGGTCTGTGGGCACCTCGCCCCAGCATCTCAGGGCTCATCAGGTGGGGAGGACAGGGCTGAGCGTGGGGCATTGGGTTTTTCTGCTGGAGGGTTAAAACTCAGGATTCCTGTTCCCAGCCCACCGTAAAATAACAGGATCGTGTCCCCTTCCCCATCGCAGGCTGAGAAATCTCTGCGATTCAGAATGGAGTGAAACAGCTCCGGTGCTGGGTCGGGCTCTGTCCCAGCACCTCCTTGCTTCCTTGGGCAATGGCTTTGTGCCTCAGTTTCCCTGCTCCTGGGCTGCAAGGGATGGAGTATTCTTGCAAACCAGCATCTCAGGGTAAATCGCCCCAAAAAGGGGCCTGGCAGCATCCTGGTGGTTGTGCCTATGCCCTGGGTACGTGGGTGTGCGCTTGTCCATCGTCTCCTGCAGAGAAGGGCCCTTGGAAGGGTTGTGTGCGCCATTTCGGTTGCCCGTGCGCAGGATCTCGGGGGGGCATCTTTGCGAAGAGGTCCAGGATGTATCAGCGCAATGAGGAACTAGCTCTCAAAGCCAGCAAGACGCCAGCCACAGGGGGTCATCAGTAAAATCTAACCAAAAGGCTTAGATAGCCTGGAAGGCTGAAGTGCTCGTTATTTACCGCAGTGCTTGTTAATGAGCAGGGGAGCAGCAGTGTCTGCCCCTTCCCAGGCCAGCGCTGCCACATCCTGGCTTGGGTTTGGGGTGGTGGGGGAGCCCCGGACAAGGGGGACAATAACTGCTTGCCCAGGGCTCGCAGGCAGGAACCCCGTCAGAAGGGTAGCGTGTGATGACGGGCTGCTTCAACTTCATCTGCGTATTTAATACGGTTTATTTTGGCTGTGTCTGCCGAAGAGCTGCTTTGCAGTATCCCCACCATTGGTGGTTTTCCTTTTAAGTTGAGCTTCGCGATTTCACACAGCTGAACATGCTGACAACTCCTTCCAAAATGGTTTCAGTGCTTTTTTCTTTTTTTTTTTTTAATATGGCCTTGCTGTGTAATTATTTTTTTGACTACTTTGGTGTAGCACTTAATGATTTCCCCAAAGCTGCAACAGGACCCCAGAGTATTGATTTAGTTGCAGTTTAAGCGACTCGCCGCTAACGCGTGGCCGTTTTAATATTAATTGCTTGCCGTGTGCATGCTAGCTAGTTCTTCTGCAACACGGATTTCTAAAAAAGTAAATAACCAATTTGAACCCCGTGTAAATATTCCTCTGGTGGGAGCTGTGCCGTGCGTCAGCCGCTCTGAGCATGCTACCGTTGCCTTTGGTAACGCTCCTGCAGTTTTACACTGAAGTCAGGACCTCGGGCATCCTTTGTTTTCTTCCGTCGGGATAACATAATAAAGTATTACCTGGCACTGGCAGCGGGTCTTGTAATGTGCGGTGTAAGCACAGCCGCTCATCGGCACCGGAGCTGGTGTGTTATTGCTTAGCCTGGCTGCAGAGGACATTTATTCTTTATTAATCATGCCGACGGGGAGAGCTACCTTCGTCTGCGGCTCTCGGAGCGGTTTGCAAACATTGCTTCATCCCCGGGAGCTGGGTAATTATTACCCCTCTCATCCCCCCGGTTTCTCGGCAGAGGGGTGGGGTCCGGCAGCACAGCTGGGGAGAGGTGGGCTCTCCCTCAGCAGGGGCACGGTTTGGGGGAGCAGCCTTGCTAAAAGCTCCCGGTGATGCCCACATGCCATGCAGCAGCGCGTGGCGGCTGGGATGGGGTGATGGGGAGGGTGGTGCCCTCCAGGAGGAAGGCTCTTGGGGAACCCCTATGCTGCAGCTGCCTGTACCCCGCAGGACAGTGGCTCGCCACTCTCCCTGGTGGGGCAGAGCATCACGCTGGGTCCCTTGAGCTTCCCCTTAGCAGCACCTTTGGGTCCCGAATTCAGCGCCCAAGTTGCTGGTGCAGGCTCCTCCACAGGGTCTCTCTCCCTG
The DNA here is from genome assembly GCF_000699145.1 of Aptenodytes forsteri. Lineage (NCBI taxonomy): Eukaryota > Metazoa > Chordata > Aves > Sphenisciformes > Spheniscidae > Aptenodytes > Aptenodytes forsteri. The sequence continues at coordinate 1,307,075 of NW_008795859.1, read as the reverse complement.
TGAGCGTTTGCTGATGCCGCATTTGTTGCACCGGAGCCAGAGCGGGATCCCCTGGCCGTGCCACTCCAGCTCCCTTCCTCCAGCACCGGTGGTGGGCTGCACTCTACTGATCCCAACCCCAGCCCTGGCAGAGCTGAGGGCTGGCTGGGGCCGGCCCGTGCCGGGGGCCGGG
>NW_008795859.1:1295780-1306675 GCF_000699145.1 Aptenodytes forsteri | reverse complement strand
CCGGCGGGGGCCGGGGGGCGGGTGCCGGGGGCCGGCGGGTGCCGGGGGCCGGTGGCATCCAGCCCCGGGCACGGCTCCAGCACGTGTTCTGGCATCCAGGACGGTGGCGGCCATCCAGGGCCAACGGCTTCGCCCGCTCCATTCTCCGCTCAGCGCACGCTGCAGAGGTAGCGTCTCCTGTCACTGCACTTTTCTTTCAAATAAAAGCAGCTAATTAACATTATTCTTTAATTATTGCCTTTATCAACAAGGGGTCTGGTTTATACCAGCAGGATAGTCGCTTTCCCTTCTACTACCCAAGCGAATGCTTCAATTCCTGTTGCTTTTGAAATGAATTTGATGTCATCTGCCCATTGTCACTTAATGGGGACACTTGGGTAATGATTGCGCGCTCCAGCCCTGTTAGCAGCACTGCGAGCGTGTAATTTAGCCCCTTAGGCAACGGTACTTTTGAAATCTCTGGATAGTTTTGAACTCTCTGTTCTTAATTAAATATGCAATTTTTCACGGTAACCAGGTTAATTCTTTTGTGTTGTGTTGTAATACTGTTAGGAATTTTCATAGTTCTTATTAAACATTATTCAGGCATTGTGAATTCCATAATTAAAAAAAATGAAAAGAACAAAGCTTGATTCACTTCTTTCTTTTCCCTGGTTAATTTATCAAATGAATTTTGCAAATTTTTCTTTTTCTCCCCAGACGGCATGCCAAGTGTTTTAAAGGGGAAGGATTTAATTGCTCTGTAGGGATTGGTTGGTTATGAAGGATTTGGCTGTTTGATTAGTAAACCCTATTGGGAATGGTTTAATGCTCCATGATCTTAAAAATTGTCTGATTGTTAGGCTCTCCAAGGATGTTTTCTCTTTTCCTTATGTACGGCAACAGCTTCGCACAAGTGTGATTATTAGATAGCGAGGAGGGAGCGGAGGGGTAGATGGCCCGTGCTGGGTGAGCCTGCCTGCGCCGAGGGAGCCGCTGTGGCCCCTGGAGCGGCGATGATGATGATGGTGAGACAAACCAGTGGTTGTTTATGCGCGTCCCTGCAGATCACGGCAATGGATCGCTGGCTATGCCAGGATGGGTCTCCTGCCGGGCCAGATCCTGCACTCAGGTTCTCTTTCAAGACCCGTTCCCCGATATCTACCTTGTAATATAATGAAATTATGCAGAATATCTGATTTACCAAGAAGCCAAACGCTGCTGCGTTCTCTGTGTCTGAATCACTCTGGTATCCCATCGGGCGGCATCCCGTAAGGATGCTAAAGTGCATGGGGCTGTCTCACAGGGGGCATCCATGCAGACCTGGAGCCGGGCGGGCAGGACCGTGCACGAGGAGGGATGCGGGGCTGCAGCCTGCTGGGGGTTTAATCCAGGTACCCCATAGCGGGGCGGGGCTCGCAGAGCCCCAGTCCAGGAATTATGTGGGTGATCAACCTGCTCCGACTGCGGAGCCTGGGGATGTCCAGCCAGAAGCCTTTAACCAGGGAGGCTTTGAAAAAGGGAAAAACAACACAAAAATGCTCTGCCTGTGTTTTTCGCTGGTGGGGATGGTACCCACTGCCCAGTTGCTGCTGCTTTTTTATTTCTCCCATCCCTGTGTAAGGGGGGGGCTGTGCCCTATCCTCACACCCTCAGCCCCAACGCCTTCAACTGAGATTTGGATCCAAAATCGATGGATGTGACGTCTGCATGCTGACGTCGGGGCCACGGGGACGGGCTGTGACTCCAACCGCTTTGGTGTGCTGGGGAGAGTGCAGCTCTCCAAAATCCCCGCCGGGGAGGAGCCCGGGCTTTGCTTGCAGGGCGGCCGGGGAGCATCCCTACGGGTGCTGCTGCTGCCAACAGCTCCATGGGTTGTTTTTAAAGCACTGTTGGATTTAATATAGGGAAAAAAACCCAGTCAATATCTAGTGTTTCTAGCTGTACCTTGCCAGTTGGGGTCCCCCAGGTCCCCCTGAGGTTGTGGGGTGAAGGACGGTGATGGGCTCACTATTAAACAACTGAAAAGCTCCGGCGTGGCGCTGACACCCAGCGGGTTTTTCAGGGGGGCAGGAGGGGTTTTGCTTCCCACCTGATGCGTGGAGCATCCCTGGGGGGTGCCACTCGCTGGAAGATGGCAGCCCACCCAGGATCGATAGCGGCCGGTCTGAGGGGGCTCCCCAGGGGTTATTTGGGCTTTAAGGAGAGGTCAGAGAGTCATCAAACTTATAAATATATTATGGTTTAAGAGAAGAGCTGTTGTTGTCTTTGAACTTGGTTTATGTGGCGCAAATTTTTCCCCATTCTCATTCAAGCCTCTTATGCTGGGTGGATCAACCAGTGGGGAGGTGCTGTCTGCGGCCGGGGCAGCACCTGAGCAGCGTGGGGTAGAAAATAAAATGTTCAACAGTGTTGGGCAGGGGGTCTTTGCCCCAAAAAGCATCAAAACCTGCACTTAAAACTGCTACTTATCCCCCCCCCCCCCCCCCCCCCGAAACTTTCAGAAAGATGTTCATTTGAGGTTTGGGGAGCCAAGCGATGCTGCTGTGGCTCAGCCAGTGGTGATCCCGGCTCGCTATGGGTGCTGGCAGTGGTGCAGGGTTGGAGCGTGCGGCGAGGCTGGGGCTTGTCTGTGTCCTGGGTGCTTTTGGGTGAACGGGATTTTTCTGGGGAGGTGCAAGTCAGCGGTACGCAGGCGCCCAGGCTCAGCGCTGGGACCCTGGCAGAGCCGAGCCTGGTCCGCTCCAGCCAGGTGTGCCCTTGGCACGGTGTGACCACGGAGAAACGTCACCAGCCCATAAAGCAAAATCCAAGAGGCAACCTGCAGGGTAATACCCAGCGGCAGCATCAACTCATTGCAATGTCTCCATCATCGTGTTGAGCAGCGTGGGCAAGGAATGCAAGCGGGGCTTAAAAATAATGATTAAAATTTTAAAAAATCCCAATTGCTCCCCCAGTTTCCCCGTTCCTCCGTGGCTGATCTGGCAATGCTGGGCTACAGCTAAAGCAGGGATGCAAACCGTTTGCTATACAAATTTTGCTCAATGGTGGCGACCTGGGGCTTGAGCAGAGACCAGCCGTGCCCACAGGGCTGCCTGGGCTCCGCTGCACTGCCGGCGTGGGGCTGCTCCCTACGGTGCCGTGCTGGATCCAGAAAGTCATTTAAAAAACAAAAAACGAAAAAAAAAAAGGACTAGACATTTGCAAGGCGAAGCCAAGCAGATGCCGGTAATGTATTCCCAGGCATGACACAGAGTGGCAGTGGGTCATGAACCGCGGCCCCGGGGACCCCCGGGTCTGTGATATTGGCTTTAACCCCCACCGGCTCTGGTCGGGGTGTAAATTCATCAGGCTTACGGGTATTGCTCTTGGACTACTGAATAATTTACAGTTGCAGAGCCCAGCCAGGTTCAGGTCATCGGGGTTCATGGGTTAATAACAGGTTTGGTTTTTGTTGTCAGCAGCTGCCTTGATAACATATGAAAGAATCCTATTCTGTTGATTAGATTTTGAAATGGATCAATTTTTAATCAGCAGAACATCTGACTCACTCAATAAGAGTAGCGTGGTGGAGACAGGACGAGGGTCTCGTTATTTACAGGATTGTTTGTTTTTACTAATATGCAAATCCTCGCCCGGGCTGGAGCCTGCCCCCCACCTTCCTTCGCCCCGGCTCCCCCAGAATAAATCGTTGGGATTATCTGCAGCCTCGCACCAGGTATTTGATTCATCTACTGATTTGGTAGGAAATCCATGATGGTGTTTAAGAGATCCGAGGGCACGCTGAAGCTTTGATTTATCCATCTGTTGTTATCAATGGAAAAACATTTACTTACCAATCACCAAGTCTTATATATAAAAGCACCTTGGGGGGGCTTGGCTCACCCCTTCCCGAGCATCCCTGCGGGGAGTTCCCCTCCCCGAGGGCCACCAAGAAGCACCTTCAAGATGAGCTCATGGGTGCTGGGAGAGCAGGGGACAGACCCCAGTGGGACGCAGAGAGGTCCTGGCCAAATTCCTCTGTGCGAACAAAGTTTCAGAGGGAGTAACTTTGATTTCATCACTAATACTAAAAGAGCTGGATTCCCATTAGAAGTGAAATACTGGGTGGGGACCTGGGCAGATGCTTTTTTTTAAAAAAATTTTTTTTATTACTTGGGGCACAAAAAGCATCCCAAACTTGACATGTTGCATTGCAGCTCGATAACCACATGCGTTTCTTTTTGTGAAGACATGCATAAAATACATTTTTTTCCAAACTGGAATCCGTTGGGTCAAAATTTTGGCTCGAAGCAAGTGTTAACAACCGCGATAATGGGACTCCCTGAAAATTAAACTCTATTTTTTAATAACAGAAAAGGTAAAAGTCTCATAAATATAACTTTGGGAAGAGCGTTGCTAGAGTACAAATGAGACTGCGGTTGCTGGATGGGCGCTGGTGGCTGGCTGGGGACGGTCTGTTGCTGGCAGATATTGATATAGATAAGGACTCGGTCGTGACGGTAATTTGCATGGTTTTGCCCTGGGTACTTTGGGATTTTACTTTTAAAACTTGCGCCTTCTGGCAGTCTCCTTAACCTAAATAAATATTTTCCCTCTTGCCACGGATCAATTAAGATCATGGCTGTGTGGGGGCTTGCTCCTGGCAGGGTTTTTTTCTCCATTTTTTTTCTTGAAAGAGTTGCCTCATATAAAATTGGGTGAATTTATGAATTTGTATATATAGGTTTTTTTGTTGATTTGATGAGGTAGTGATTTAAGCACCAGGAAAAGTGTGCTGAAGCCTCTGGCTGGCGATGGGGATGCCGGCGGTGGGGATGTGAGCGTGGGGATGAGCTCCCTGGTCCCGCTGGGTGCCATTGCCTATTCCACCCCGCGTGGGCACCCACGTCCCCTGTGTTTGCTGACCTTTGGCCACAACCAGCCACGCTCCGAGGTCTCCTTCAGGGCTTCGCAGTGCCCAGTGTTAGTACAGTACCATAAGCCCAAGGGCTCATTTCTGTAGCCTGGAAATAATGCTGCAGGTAATAGGTGTCTGCTAATAGCCACAGCAGTAGCTTATGGGCTCTCGCCCCTGTCAGCGGGCACGGGCGATGTATCGGTTTCTGCTAAAAACATTAGCAACATCAGAAGGTTAAATATGCATATTATATCATCCCTGGCGGTTTTATTTTCAGGAGAGCAATGGGTGTCACAAGTTCACGACTTCAAAATTAAGTTTATTTTAATGATGGAAAATGTGCTTCTGTGTTGAGCATCTGCTGGTTATTTTCTGAGATGAGCTGAAAGAAAAACATTTTTGCAAAGAGTAGAGGGGCAGCTGACCTGGTTTTTATTTAATAACGGGTGCTTAGAAAGCATCAATGCAGATGATCGGTCTTCAGCGTCTGTTGTCGGGCAATGGGGAGCTGCCCAGTTCTTGTGCTTGAGAAAGGCAGCGGCTCCTCTGGTAACTCATTAACTCTCAAAATTGCCCTTGTGTTTAGCAACTGAGTAAATGAATTGCTGATGGCTCCCTGGGTTTTAGTGTCATTGCTCCGGACAGGATTGACGCAAAACCACGCTGGGGCCGGTTCTGCCGTCCCTGTGGGTGCAGTGCGGTGGGAGCCGGGTCCTGCACGCGGTGGGAGCAAACTGCACTGGCAGGGTTGGAGACGGTGCTTTGCTGCTTCATTTGCGATTTAAGGGCATGCGAGGGGGTTGCTCCTCTGCAGCTCAGGGTTCATTTTGGGTCTATGAATTTGTACTCACAACAGTCCCAAGGCTGGTGGGTACAACCCTGTGTGTTGCTCAACAGCTGCGCTGATTTGATCTGGAGTTACCGAGACCAGCACATAGTCCTGTCCTTTTTCCTCCTTGATTTTTAAGCTGTTTAGCTAGGTATGAAGCTCCAACAATTTTGGGCACCACAGGGTATTTGGGTTCGTTAGGTCTTGCTATGGGGGACATGTGCTTTGCCTTTTGGCAGCACTCTTCTCTTTACCCACCCCTTGCTCTCTTATTGAAGAACTCCCCTTCCTACCAGGATGCATAACCTGAGCCTGGAAGAGTTTCTGTGTTTTGGTCTTTTTTTAGGCTGATAATTAAACGGTAACAGAGCCCAGCATCTCTTTATTTAAAGAGCAGATGGAGCATCCTGAGTCTTAGCAGAGTCCTGGCTCCGACAGCGCCAGCGAGTCCTGGAGCTTGGGGTTTGGATGTGCCCCCCAAGGACCACGTTATTGGGCAGGCAGCGGGCAGCAGCCCCGCAGGCAGCAGCCCCATGGGATGTCGCTCGGTGGCGGTGCTGGCTCTGTCACTCAAAATGGCAAGGGCACCATTAGGTAGGGACGGGCCGAGACGCTTTTCCTGTCCTCCCTTCCCATCCCGCGGCTGAATCCCAATGAGCTGCTTCGAAAAGCACTTTTGGGCCCCGATGGGTTGTAACTCCTTCCCGCCGTCTGAGTCGGCAAAATCTGGCACACCGTGGCTGCTGCGGGCTCGGCTGAGTGCCGGGTGGCTCTTGCTCCATCCCGCCTCTGCGAGCAGCTCGCAAGCGATCTGAGGAGCTGTGGCTTTTACGGTTGTAACGGGTGTGGGGTTTTTTTGGTGACGAATACTTTATAATGGACAATCCCAGTCTGCTACTTTAAAAAGCTATAAAAGAAAATAGCGCAAGTACTGGCTGCTGAGCTTGCCCAAAGCTGGTTGCTCCCTCCTTACCTTTGCTGATGCGGAGCCGCAGCGATGCATTCGGGGCTGCAGACACCGTTGCAAAGGGTCCGTATCAATCACCGGCAAAATCCCCATCTTTCCCCATTTTGTCTCTAACCGGCATCACCATCTAGCAACTGCGTTGTTTACCTCCCACACTGATTTCTCATTGAAATGCCCTATTTTTATTTTTTTCTTAAGCAGCTACAATTGATAATTTAGCTCTGGATAAAGCAACCTTAGAGCTTTTTATTTCTCAGAGGCCAAACATTGATGTTGTGTGAAATGGGAGCTTTGAGGAGGCTTTGTATGGAACTTAGCTTCCTGAAAAATTTATTTACTGCGACTGTGATCTGCAGGAGCGAATTGATGTTTATCTATAGTAGTTCTTGCCAGAAAAAAAAATGCATAACTGCACTTTCTTGGGAAGCCTTGAAAGGCCTTTTAAATAAGTGTCTAATAGTAGGCTCTCAATAGCAAACAGCCAGCTTGATAGCAGTATACAGTATATTATTAACTATAAGCAGGCTTAATCTTTTTCTCATGTTTTAGAGAATGCTTTATAACCTGTGGCCAAAGAATTCATGATCGCCAGGTATTTGAAGCTAAGCAAAATTATACCGGCTGTTACTGCTGGGAGATCAATACTGCTGGGAAGCGTGCAGGGCCATGAGCTCCTGCTTGCAGCCGGCGAGCTCGTGCTCGCAGCCCATGTCCTGGTGTCGACTGCTCCCAGGCAGTCCTGGCTGCGGAGCTCGGATTTGGGTGATGTGTGATCCCTGGAGAAGGATGCTCGGCGGGGGAGGGTTATTTATTTATTTATTCTCCTTTGCAATTGCCACGTGGGAGCTGGGGTCCTGGCTGCTCGGCGGGGGAGGGTTATTTATTTATTCTCTTTGCAATTGCCACGTGGGAGCTGGGGGTCCTGGCGTCGTGCACGGATCCCAGCTTGGCGATGCAACGGCATCGGAGGGGAGGATTTGGCCCTGGTGGGATGGAGCCGGCTCACCTGCATCTTTGCTGGACGTGGCAAAAAAATAGCAGAATTTTTCTGTCCAGCAGCGTTTGCCCTAAGATGAGGGTTCTGAAGTCCCTGGTGAGCCTCTGACCACCACCTTCGCTTGCTGTCGGGGGCCTTTGCTTTCGCCAGGGTGATCTCGGCTGTGTGCTTTAGTGCCCTCATTTGCAGTTGTGTTTTTCTGCTTTTCCTGCCCGCGCTGTATTAGATCCTGGGAGCTCTGGCCAGGAGTCATGGAATCGATAGATGGTTAAGGTGATAAGTGGCTTTGCTAAAAACCAATTTTGCAAGAGGAGTTTGCAAAGAGGTTAGCGGAGAGGATCTGCATCTGTGCCCCAAACGGCTCACTCCGGCCAGGAGCTTGCCTCCGACCTGAATTAACCCGGGAAGCATCCTCAGTGTGAGTTGCGGCTGCTCTTCTCCTGCTTCTGTAAATCCATGTGGATCCTATGGGAGGGTGAGCCCGAGGAATAAATCTCCTTCCTCCAGAGAGAGCGTTTGGGGAAAATCAGAGGGGTGAATGTGCCTGAAGGCAATATAAACTTAAACAAGCAGAATTTGCTCAGCTGATAACTTCTAGCCGGTTTCAGAGCCGGCGGCTCTGCTGGCATTACGGTGGCGGTATTTACATAGGGATGAAGTGTTCCCATACGGCTCCTCCAGCACGGCCAGGTCTAAGCAGGCTTTTCCCTAATCTCCACCACAGCTGGCTGCTGCTTCCAACTCTATTTTCCCTTGAACAAACATATTTGTTGTGCCCACTGTCGAGAAGATCCCATGGCCCATTAGCGGTGTGATATCTGCTTTCGGCAGTGCCGGGGGAACGGGGGAACGGTGCCATGCAGGGACACCGTGCTGCCTCCTGGCATGAAGCACAAGTGTCCCCCGGTCTCGTGTCACCACGTAGCCCTCGATCACGTGTTGCTGCAAGAGATGGATTTGGGAGGCACGGGCAGAAATAGGGAGCAGCACATCTCAGGGGTGTTTCACCAAAGCAGTTTTGACCACCAATGGCTACTACATGGTCTTTTCAGAGGAGGCGAAGCTGATGGCACCTAAGATCTTACTTTCTAACTAAATTTTGCAACTAATCTCTGTCCGTTCCAAAAGCAAAAGCGCTTTGCGCATGTGATGAGTCACTTAAGACACGATTCAACTTGCTGCCATCTCCTTTGCTATATCCAAGGGGTCCCAGCTCCCTCCTGGGGCTTTGCTGACCTGGTCCTGGTTTCATAGGTGGCTCATTGTCTTTGTGGAAGTTCCTGAGCCCTGCCTGCTCCTCGGGGCTGCCTGGTTGGGGTGTTTTTGGTGGCGCCCCACAGAAGAAGTCGGCTTGGGCTACAGTTCATCGAGCTGGTGATTTATTCAAGGGCATTGTGATGTTCCTCTGGTTCATCCCATCCCTCATGCATCCTCATCTCTGCCATGCCCAGGCTGTGAGGTGAGGAAGGTGTGGGCTTTCCCACCTATGCGTTTTATTTTCCGTGGGCAGAGAGGTGGGTTGTTTTTAGGCTTTCTGGCACTTCTCAGGCTTGACTCATCTTTTCCCACCTGCAAGGCCAGCGATATCCCCCAAATTCCTGCCTCAAAGCGGGGGCACCGGGTCTGATGATGGGATAAGCCGGCAGCAGCATCCCCCTCCCCTCAGGCAGCGGTTCTTTATTTTCCCTCTTTTCCCGTTTATCAAGTGGGATTTCCCCTTGGCCAGTGACCCCAGAAGGAGCACTGTGGGATACTCATGCGTTGCTGTTGGGCTTTGCTTTCGTGCCGTTATTTATTACTATGTCGCTTCATTAACGCATCCACAGTTCGAACGCTGTGGCTGAAACCACCTTATTATTTCATTTTTTTAATCATAGTGGGGAGGCTCTTTCTGGATGCTGATTGATGGAAACATCTCCTCTAGTCAAAGTGTCTCCGCTTTGCGTGGTAATGAAATAGTTTGACACTTTGACATGAGTGTCAAACACTTTTCCGACGAAGCGAACAGTGGAGACTTTGATCTAGGTGCAAACTGGTTTCATTACAACAAACAGACCCCCCTTTCATCCAGAAAAGAAGATAAGGGGTTTCAATAGGTGCTAACTAGCAGCTGCTCTTAATGATTTTAAAAATAAAAATAAGAAAAAAATATAATAATAGAACAGTTAAGCTATTATGTCATGTTGTAAACTAGCCCCAGTGCTGTTGAGTGAAATAAAGTAGGTGTAATGCCAACAGTATGAATGATAAACATGAGAGAATCCTCCTAAAATAAAACAACAGAAATCTTCGCTTTTGGGAGATGTTCAGATTTGTTTTTCCCGGTATTTCAAGCAAGAACATCTTCAGAAATGCTTTTTCTGGAGAAAACGCATCTCGTTTTTCATAAAAGTGGCATTTTCCATGAAAATGAACCACTTCTACTATTAGCTTTCTTTTTAATCTCCCCCCTTGATTTTCTCCTGGCCAAGCCTGGAGATATTTTAAGTCCTGGTTGGAGGGAGGAATCCCGAACGTACCCCCAAGCTGACAAAATTCTGCTTGATCATGAGCTTTTCTTTTTCAATAGACAGTTTTGAGTAGAAACGGGTAAAATTCCTCCCTGTTGTAACTATGTTGGTGTTAGGCTGTACTGTGCCTGGATTTGGCCTGAGTATGTCCAATTAAACACAGCAGCACCTTTTTTCTATTTTGAGTGTTGGGTTTGTACACAAATGCGCTGTCAGCAGCTGAAGAGAATTTATGTGATGTATGGCAATGATTAGGCTACAGCAAATCCTGAGGTTTATGTGAAGGTTTTCTCTTCCCTCTCTGCTGTATGGACACAAGCGGCATCAGCCCAGGTGCAGCATTCAGTCTTCTCACTTTGGGAGTTTTACTTTTAACCGTTTTCTTAGAAATCTTTTCCCTTTGAACATCTTGGATTAGGTGTTCGTTGTAGGTCCCTTCCAGCTGAACTATGCCATATCCTATGCCATACCCAATCTTTTCCCTTTGAACATCTTGGATTAGGTGTTCGTTGTAGGTCCCTTCCAGCTGAACTATGCCATATCCTATGCCATACCCTATCTGTCGTGGTTTACCCCCAGCCGGCAACTAAGCCCCACCCAGCCGCTCGCTCACTCCCCCCTGGTGGGATGGGGGAGAGAATCGGAAGGGTAAAAGTGAGAAAACTCATGGGTTGACATAAAGACAGTTTAATAGGTAAAGCAAAAGCTGCACA
>NW_008795859.1:1270743-1293797 GCF_000699145.1 Aptenodytes forsteri | reverse complement strand
GGGTGAGAGGCAGAAAAGGCCTTGGCTGTGTGTCAGCACCGCCCCGCAATACAAACACATCCCTGTGTTATCAACACTGATTTCAGCACAAATCCAAAACATAGCCCCATATTAGCCTGTGAAGAAAAATCCAAAACATAGCCCCACACTAGCCACCACGAAGAAAACTAACTCTACCCCTGCCAAAACCAGCGCACTATCCCATATCCTATCCCATATCCTGCTGTGATGCCCAGCACTGGGTTTGTCCCCTTGCCCTGCTCTGCCCTTGGGCATTGCCCCTGAGATGGCTCTGCCCAGAGCCATGGGGCGAGGAAGCACAGAGGTGGTAACACACGAGCAGAAGTGCTTAATTTAGTGCCTCCTTAATTGGCGCAGCAATTCCTGCTCCTTGCCCTCGTCCCTGCCCTCTCCACACTGGGGGCTGGAGCGCAGCGAAATCCTCCCTGGGAGATGCTGTATTTGGAAATGACAGAGGATTTGGGGCTTAATTTTAGCCAGAACATGTGGCTTGTTTTTAGATGCTTCTCAAGTCAAGTCGCGGTGGCTTTGTTACAGTTGAGGAAAGAAAAAAAATCCCAAAAAACTAGAGAGGCAACGTGGTTTAGATGGTACCTCTCCACAGACGGCGTTATGGAATTTAATACAAGGAAGCTTTTGCAAGTTGCCCGGTCTGCGTTGGAGTGCAGAGAGCCTGCGTTTGAGATTAAAACTCACATTTCATTTTTAGAAGACTGTGCTTAATCCAATAATGATTCCGTGTTACAAACGGCAATAATATCTTTCAGCATAGTTAATCAGAAGAGACTTAATGCTGTCACTATTTATTAACCTTTGTTGAAAAGCAAGAAGTTTTCTTACTGATCTGTGATTGTTGCTCTTGTCAGGCTCTATCAAGTGCAAACCAGATTTGGCATTCGTTACAGCGGGGAGGATGCTGCCGCGTTCCCTGCCGTCTGCTGCATCCGACCCCTGTGTAGGGACATGGTCCCATACGGTGCAGGGGGGGTGGTTTGGGTGCCGAGGGGGGCCAGGCTGGCTGGTCCCCTGCCTCCCATCTCCATACCTGCAGGTCCCAGATGGGTTACAGCCTCATCTGCTCCTCCAGCCGCATGGACCCTGGTGCTGGGGTAAAGAGGCAGCTTTACCCCTCTCGGGGTTGTTTTTTTGGCTGCCTGACCCATGTTCCTGCATCCAGGTCCCCCTCCCAGGGGCTGTTTGAGGCAGCAGGCTCCCGGCGTGGGGAGATGCTCTCCTGGCCAGGTGGCACTGGGGCAGCAGCGTCGGTCTCCGACGGTTTGCGGGAGGTTAAGTGACTTCCAGCGGCTTCCCCAAAAGCTCGGGGGATCCCCCCACCCTGCTGCCTGCATCCATGCCAGGGGGGAAGAGGGTGTCGCTGCGCGGATCGAGGGGTTAAGGGGGGTTTTGCGAGGATGCGGTGGCAGGGGCTGAGCACGTGGAGGTGGCTTGTCCCTCGCATCTGAAAAGGCATCCCTTGCATCTGAGCATCGCCTGAGTCCCCAGCACAGGCAGGCAGGAGGCTGCAGGCAGCGCTGCCCGTGAAATCACGGCCTTGTGTTGGCATTTCCCAGGATGGTGGTTTGCGTGGTTTTTTAATGCCGGTAGCCGAAATGTGGGTTTTGGGGAGGAGAGCGGTGGAGGGTGCGTGTTTTTTGAAGCTCCATGGTGATAAAAGGTCAGTGCATGAAGGAATTTCAGCCTTCGATATTCTCCTGTTTGTCTCCTGTTGCAGGGAGGCCGGTGCTGGAATTGGCTTGTAGGAGCACCTGGAATTAATGAGCCAGCTTGGTGCCGTACAGAAATCAATGCTTCCTGCATTAATTGCACTGTGTTCGAGCTTTGGCTTTTTATTCTGAGTTATGTAGTTACAGGGAGAGATGTCTCTCTTCGGCACAGCCCTTGGTCCCAGGGGGAAAGGGTCCTTCTCCCTGCGCCTGTCCTGCTTGGGTGTGGGTTGCACGTCCTGCATCGCTGCTGGCTGTGGGATGGGGATGCCCGGCACTGGCTGGAGTGGGAAAACCAAAAACCACAACAAAAATAAACCCCAAGTCTCTGCTACCTGCCCCTGTAATCGGCCAAAGGAAGAGACCGCTGGTGATGGTCAGGCTGGGTGTACATCTCAAGGTGGAAAAGCCATTGGCACCCAGCTCCGGTTTGCAATGGGAGGTGGACGGGCAGGAGCGGGGGAGGTCTCTACAGAAGGCTGGCGTCTCCTTGCAAGTGGGTTTGCAGCATTTATTTGCAAATTATTTATTATTTAACCAAGCATCCATGTGGATGGGGAGCAAAGTCCTCCAGACCCTCTGGGCTTCAGGAGCTGTTTTGGAAGAGCAGGTGTTGCTGTTATTTCTTATTTTTAGGGTAGACTAGCATCGAGCACTATTCTGATCTCAGCTTGGGCGCTTGAACAGGTGCAGTTATTTTACATACAGCCACAAAGAATCCCACTTCACTAATATCGTTAAAGCCTAAACATGGTATTTATATTTTTAGCAAATTGTTCTTTATGGTATTGATTTACATGTAATGTAGTCCTTGCATGAATAACTACCATAAATCTGGAAGCATTTATCATCCGAAATAGCTGAGAACTCAGTCAAATCCTTTATTTGTTAGACACAATTAAGGAGCTTAAACTGCAAGGTAGAGAGTAAAATGTAAACTGTATTTTTTGTGACCAGCTCAGAGTTTCTGCCAGCCAGCCCATTGATCTGTGATAAGAGGTAAGGGTTAAGATAATTTGGTGAAATTAAAAAGTAGGGAATAAATTACAATAAATGGGATCTTTGATTTGGCCTGTCGATACTGGGGATGGTGCCTGCCTCTGCCTTCCCTGTCTAGCTGGGGAAATTAACTTCTGAACTCAATGGCTCCAATCTTTTTCTCCTGACTTCCATCCTCCATGCTGGTGGGCAGCAGGGACTGGGGGTTATTTGTCATCCTATTGATACCAAGCCCAGGAAAGCCGGGCTTTGTGGACCCAGGGCTTACAAAAATAGTTTAAATCTTGTTTGGTATTTGTGAAACAGTGATCGTATAAAAAACCCCAACCCCCCAGCCCTCGCTAGTGCCGTATGCCAGATGTGGAGGGCTGGAGTTCGGAGGGCTGGAGGGCTTCTTGTTCTAAATTTAGCTATTTAAAAGAAGATTATGGACTATCCACTTGGGACTTTTAAAAAAGGCTTTCACAATAACTCTTGAAAGCCTGATGCCTTTAATCCTGAACTTTAATTTAAAATAAAGAAATCTTTTCAACTCGCCTCTTTCCCCTCCTCCATCCCACTATTCCAGGCTGAGGTTCTTTCCAACTTGCTTACGGAGCAAAGATGTGCTAAGCTTTTTTAATTTCTTATGAAGATATTTATTTTTTAATAGACAGAAAATCAAGTCAACACTTGAGAGTATACACAGCAGTTTACTGCGATAGGAGGAATTAATCAGTCTATAAAGTTCAAAATGTACAAAGAGGGAAGAAAAAAAAACCCCGACTGATCAAACACGAGGCTCTTCTCTGAGATGCGAAGATAAAAGCCTTTTCCTCTGCGAGCTTCTCCACTATTGGCAGCCAGTGGGGTCAAGATTTTTTTTTTTTGTTATGAAAAGCTCAAGATAATTAATGTTGTTGAAAGAGGACCGTTGGGTTGGCGTCTAGCAGGCTAGCCCCCGAGTCTGGCATCTTGTGAAGCAGCAGTGAGTCGGGGGGGGAAAGTTCCCCACTGAGGGAACTGCCAATTTAGCGGAGCCATAAATAATATTGAGAGATAAAAAAGAGCATTTAAAAAGGGATGTGGTGCTGCCGTTGCCGGTTGAGCCTCTGTTCCCCAGCTCAGCATCGTGTATGGGTATTTATGAGGACTGCGCCGGTTAGGGATCTTGGAACAGGCTTCCTAAAGAGGTGGTCAATGCCCCAAGCCTGGCAGAGTTTAGGAGGCATTTGGGTAATGCCCTTAATAATTTACTTTAACTTTTGGTCAGCCCTGAAGTGGTCAGGCAGTTGGACTAGCTGATCATTGTAGGTCCCTTCCAACTGAAAATATTCTATTCTATTCTAGCATCCACCCAGCATTACTCCTCCAGATGCTTTTGCAGGGCCAAATACCTGCAAACTCCTCCTGGATACTGGGAATTATCAGACAAGGCTGTGTAGACCCGCTTGCTGCATGCTTGATCTCTCTCGTCTCCTAAAGCTCGTTTGGATGTGTCCTATTACAGTGTTCGTG
This sequence comes from Aptenodytes forsteri, assembly GCF_000699145.1. Taxonomy (NCBI): domain Eukaryota; kingdom Metazoa; phylum Chordata; class Aves; order Sphenisciformes; family Spheniscidae; genus Aptenodytes; species Aptenodytes forsteri. The sequence continues at coordinate 1,289,556 of NW_008795859.1, read as the reverse complement.
TTAAATCTGCCTGCACTAATAATCAATAGACGTATGGTCACCCAGGCTGTTTATGTATCTCTTCTATCAAAGCCCTGACAACAAGAGATCAAGATGCGAGCAGGCAGACTCATACATCGAACACTATTTAAAAAGTGGGATGAATTAATTACCGCCATTAATGACTGGGGAAAGATTTTAGGAAGCTTCAGCTGATGGTTTGGAGCCTCAAGCATGAGACAAACTGAGTAGGTGGTATCTTATGGTGCTTCCCCGCTGACGTTTCGGTCCGGGATGCTGTGGTCTGTGGTCCCCATCTGCATCCTTTCAGCTGGTGGTTGTGAGACCCACCGAAATTTGTAGGATGTGATGAGTCCCTGCAGATCTGGCAGGGAATGGACCTGGGGAAAAGATATATCTAAAAGATATATCTAAAAGCGTCCGCTAGGAACGAGGGTATTTAGATATATCTTTTCCCCAATCCCTTGGGTCCTGCATCAGCAAACCTCCCTCCAACACCTCTGGCCAAGCGTCCTCGTGGGATGATGCATGACCGATGGGCTGTGACGGTCCCCAAATGTCCCACCGGCGCACCAGGGCTGCATCGGCATCATTACAGCGGAGCAGTCGTGGCTGGATTTGCCCCATCTGGCTGTTTGCTCAAGATTGTGTTAATTATGAATATTTTTTAATTGCTTTGGGGGTATTTCTGTCCTTTCCCAGCCCCCTTCGAAGGAGCCGAGACAGCACAGCTGATCGTCCCATCCTCCGCTGCCTTTTCTATTCCAGTTATTTATTATGCAGCATAACCAGAATTGCTCTCAGACAGGACTTGTCAGCTATAAAAGACACTGGCAAATTTTATTAGTTGACAGAAGGGTGGGGTTTTTTTCCTTCTGAAAATATTAAAAAGTCATTTTAGTTTAGAAACCTAATTTTAATTTAGTTAGGTTTTAATTTAATTTAGTTTTTAAATTCATTTTCCAGCAGAACTCAATTTTTCAAGTGTAATTTGATGCCGTCAGTGGCTATAATGTTTAATGTCCTACCTATAAATTGCCAGGATGGCTTTGAGATGATTTACAGGATTCAGGGGGATAAAGCTGTCTCCTGGCCCCGCATGTGGGAGAGGCTGGAGAGAAAATGGTTTTATTGTGGCAGCCGCAGTGGCCGGTGCTGTTACCTACAGAAAGATGGGGAAAAACCTTAATTTTCCTCCCGGCTCTGCGCTGGCTGGGGATGGATGGGAAAGGGATGGGGTCTGTGCTGGGTGGGGATGCTCTGTGGATATTCCTGGATATTTGTGCTCTGCCTGTCCCTGTGCCGGGGCAAAGGGGGACCCCAACGGAGGCAAAGGCGGTTTGGGATGGCGGCGTTACCCCACAAACTCGTCTGCTTTCCAAAAAGCGAGCCGAGCCCTTTCTGGACGCGGGATGCAGGCAACAGCCGACCACTTGGGGGGGGTTGAAATCAGGGCAGAACCTTGGAAAATACAGCATAATTGTGTAAAATACCGTCCCGATTTCATCCATCTAAGCGTTGCATCTAATTACTGGATTAGAGAAGTCTTCAGACCATGTATCAGACATTATAAATGGGGATAAGATTATTCTGGTAATGGCTTAATAAAACAGGGGAGGTGGTTGAGGCTGTCTGCCTACAGCTTTGGGTTGGGGCTATATCAGTTTGGCAGAGGAGGAGAAACCCCTCGGTGCTTTGGAGAGCGTGGCCACGGGGAGAGTTTGATTTTCCTCTTGGTTTTGGCTTCTGAGTAGCAGCAGTTGGCTCCTTCCATTATCTGGGGGCTGTGCCGGCCCCTGGGAATTCTTGCCTGGTGGAATATGTCTAATTTTTTGGAGAGAAACGGCCAAGCTGTGTGTTCACGGGTGGGAAGAGAGCATCAGGGGGCAGCTCCCAGAGTGGGGTTTGGGGAGCCTGGCAGCGGCTGTGCCCGCCCAGGTGTCACCAGGGGAGCAGGTGGTTTTGGCTGTGGGTCGGTGCAGCCGTATCTCATCTTGTAACCAACTTTGGTGCAGTTGGGGTTTTGCCCTGGTGGGACCTGAGATGTGTGGTTGCTTCCAAACTCGGTGCTCAGGGAGTAGACGTGATCCTGGCTCGTGCTGCAGATGCTGCTCACGGCTTCAAACCCACCATGGGCTGTGGAAACTCATGGAAATTGCAGTCTCCTCCCAGAGATGGTCAGTGGGAAGCAGAGGAGGCGTCTGCGTTGGCTGTTCAGACCCCAAATCCATCAGCTCATGCCGAGTGTGCATTCCTCTAAACATACGAGTCCTTGCCCTGCAGATGTGTGCTCCAAGGTCGCTGTGCTGGGCAAAGGTCTCCATCCTGGAGGATGCAGATGGAAGGAAAAAGCTCATCCGCATGGGAGAGGTGCAGCCTTGGACAAGAGAGATGCTGGGACCTCCATCCTTGGAGGTCTTCAGAGCTGACCAGGACATGACCACAAGCAGCAGGTTGGGCTGGAGCCCTCCAGCCGTCCCTCCTGACGGGCGCTTGTGTGGAGTGGGATGCGCTGCCGGCTCCCCAGCTGTCAGAGCACCACTGGCCTGTTGTGCATCCAACCGGCAAGCTCTGTGGCCTTCAACCCCACTGACCCACGCCACATGCCGTCGGGCAGGGAGCCCTGTCCCCCCGTGCCTGGCTTCCTGCAGGGCTGAGGTTTGCCCTCGATGTCCATCCCCCTCAGTAACGTTGGATTCCTTCAGTTAATTTTAACCCAATTATTGGAGATGTAAGTGTTTTAAGAGCTATTCTGAAAACTTTCATGAAAATGAGCTGTTAGGCTGCCAGAGAAAAACACCTTAAACGATTGTTCTCCGTGGAAAGAGGCAGTGCAAGCGCAGGCGTCGTATTAGACAACTGGAGAGTCCACATGGGAGCTGTCTGCCGTAGCCTGGGCTGTGCCACCATCCTCCCATGCCGCCATCCTCCAGTGCCACCATCCTCTACGGCTTCTCCTGGTGTCCCCCATGCTGACCTGGGGCTCCTGTGTGGTCTGGATGCTGCACAGAGGGGTCTCACCATGCAAACACCTCCCATGTTTGATTCCAAGGCTGACGTGCCAGCGCCAAAGGTGAAATCCCAGCGCCCCGCCGGGGTGCCCGTCTCTCCCGGCGAGATGCCATCACTGCCCAGCGTCCCCCGGGTTGTCATGGTTACTGACGCATGGGACCCCAGAGACCCGGCTGGGAATTAATGGCAGCCCGGGATAAAGGATTCCTGTCTCGGCTGAGTTGATGGATTACATTGATGTGCCATTTGTCATACCGTAATTGTTCTGGCAAATGTAATACCCACTAGTATAAACATTGTGCTGCTTTGCTAATAAAACTGAAAATAGGAAGAGAAAGGATGATGCAGTGTTATGGTCAGTTAAAGAGACACTGCCTCCGCTCCGCAACGGCACTGGGGGCTTCTGCCTGGAAACCCGCCCCGTCCTGCCCTCTCCATCCGTGGAAAACTGACAAAGCGAGCCACGAGATCCTTGTGGGATGTCTGTGCAGCCTGGGCGGGTCTCGGCATTGCTTTGCCCATTGCTGCGGTGCTGGATCTGCCTTTCTTTGGGGGGGCTGGACACCTTCCTCGCCCCCAAAATGGGCAGGTGGGGAGCTGGGGACCCCGAGGGTGTCCGTGCCGGGGGCTGAGCCCGTCCTTACTCCTGCCTTGCACAGACTTTAATTGCCTTGCAAGAGGTAAACGAGGGCTGCAGCACATTTGGCATCAGAGGGGGCTGCTCTCACCTTGATGGGGCTTTATAAACGGGGGGATTTACGGTGCGGTCAGTGCCTGCCCCCGGGTGCCGCCCCCTCCTCTTGTTTTGGGGGGCACCAGGGTCTCCCCTGCCCCACCGGCTGACAACGCCAGGAGCAGCCGGTGCCCGAATCCCCAGGTAATTTTGCTTTCTGACTAATCAGCCCATGGATTAGGAGCCCAGCGGGGATTTCAGCTGGGTCTGAATTGCTCATCCTCCTGCGAGCGGGTCCCGGGCACTGGCTCCGTGGCGGAGGTGATGGAGAGGGGTTGGAGATCCCCTCCAGCTGCCACCAGTCCTCGCCGATGGGACCCTCCATGACCATGGGGTGATCCGGTGCATCATCCCTGCAGCCGCAGCTCAGCTGGGCATCGGGTCATGACGCTGTGCCCATGTTTTGGAGGACAGGACCGTCTCATCCCTGTCTTCTCCCATTTTTCTGGCACGAAAAGCTATGGGGATGAGGAGGATGAGGAAGAACAACCCCCCTTAGTGCAGCGTCCACGACCCCCTCCTAAATCCTGGGGTAGTTCAGAGGGATCGTGGTTTATATGATCATATCTCCAAATGTTTTGAAAGTTTCTGGTTGACCTGATTCGTAGGGGAAAAAAAAAGATAAACACCTTTTCTGTGTTTGCAGCCATATGTAATTTTTATCTCTTGACCTTTAAACGTAAGCAGCAGTAAAATGAAGAACTATAGCAGTCATTTAACACCCTGCCTGTACTAACTGGTTTCTGCCTGTGAGCCGTGGTTTTAAATTGGCTAATGCAGAATACTTGCAGAGCTAATAATAATTCAGATTACTCCTGTCAGCTATTCCGGTTTCATGGGTAATTTAGTAGTTGAATAAATTTTTAAAAAAATTCATTCGTTCCCATGCACTGTTATGAATCAGTAGATGGTTTACCATTGGCAGCAGTAACTGTAAGAAGATTTAAATTGCTACTGAAAAGGATTTGAGTGAAGGTAATGTTTTATAATGTTCTAAGCCATATGCACTACTTTCAGGCCTCATCAGTTTTACATTGATTCCTAGTGAAGTGTTTAATTGCATCATGAATGCAATATAATTCAGTTCTTTTGGCTAATATGGTATATATCTCAAAGTGATATACAGCACTGACAGTGAAGACTCAGTATTTTCTTAGGATTTGAAAATATGCGTCTGTGTGTGTGTTTGCACGCGCGCGTACACATCTGTGCGTGGCCGGGAGCTCTTTTCTTGGGGTAATCTCTGGGCTCCGGGTTAGGTGCTTGGTGCTGTGAGCTGCCAGCTCTCCTGGGATGTCTGCATGGGCATCAGCAGGTAGGTGATTTTTATATGTGTGTGTGTATATATATATCTATCTATTAAAAAAAAAAATATATATATATATAAAATGTGCTGATCTTACAACGTGACTGCTATGATCTTGACCAATGTGTGAGGGACAGCTCTGCTCCGGCCCTGGTGCTCTTTCAGTCCTTCCCGGCGCTGCTCGCACACACGGTGGGCGATGGCATCTCGGTCGGAGGCGCAGGCATGATGCTATCAGAGCCTCGTGGGCAGCGGATTAAAAGAAACACGCTTTCGTGTTAACGTGAAGACAATTTATTTGAGTCCATAAAGAGGCTAATTAGGGATGCGGCAGATCGCTAACCGTTACCCGGCCGCTCTACAGCAGCAGCGGGGAGATGTGCGCTGGCGATGCAGCTCGGGAACTGCTCATCCTGACATAAAGCCCATTCCTGTCCCGCTGCCAAACGCGCTGAGCCGTGCAGGATTGGCTCCGGAGCTGCCGGTCTGTGCCCGCCGGCAGCCCTGTGTGCTGGCCTCGGCCCCCTTCCCTCCCTCCCCGATCCCTCTGTGCCCCGCGGAGCAGGGACCTTCTCTGTCCCCCTCCCTGTTTCCCTCTCGCTGCTTGTGCTCGTTGCAACTTCATCACCTAATTAAGGACCAGGGCCGTGTGCCTGCACCGGGGTCTGTGGGTACCCTGCAGAGCCTTCTGTCATCCTGATGGGGAAACTGAGGCAGGCTCGGTGCTGGCTGGGGTTTTCCCACTGGAGGATGCCGGCCCTTGGCTGCAGCGGAGCAAGCATCCCCCAGCCCTGCTATAACCCTGATCTACCTGGCTGCATCCCGCTGTCTGTTCAGCTTTTAATTCCTAAATTGCCATGGCTTTGTCAGGAGAGGAGCACCCAGTGCCGCCAGGGACACGTCCCCGGGGGGTGGGTGCCATTAGGCTGCTGCTGTGCAGCTGCAGCTTTCGCCTTTGGGAATCTTTTAGATGAACAGGTTATTCGTTCAGGATCTGGCACCCTTTATTTTGGTTTGCATCTTGCCATCGTGAGCGGGGGAACCCTGTCCTGGCCGTGCCCTTGGTGGGGACCTTGGCTTGGTGGACCAGCCCTGCACCGCGGGGCTGGGGGAGGTCGGTGAGAGCAGGATCCGGCCCTGCATTTGGAGTATTCCCGCTAGAGGCTCCTCCTTGGCTGTGGTGCTCCCCACCCGGCACTGCTGGGGCAGGGATGCATGCCGGCGGTAGAGCCTAATGCGATATCAAAGTCACTAACATGATTATGCTTATATATCATATTAGGGAAAATGAATACTAATTCAATACAAACTACTAATTCAGTAGAACAGAAAATTGCTGAGAGAATAGAAAATTGCTGAGCGTGCCGAAGCTGGGCATTGCTCGAAGGAGATACGCTGCGGGCCTCTCTCCGTGCTGGAGCTATTTTCTGCAGTGGTTGGTGGCACAGTTGGCTGGGGCGGCGCAGAGCATCCCTGGGTGCGTGCCAATGCCAAGCCCGGGAGCAGCTCCGGAGATGGTTTCGGCGAGGAGCTGGGGCGAGAAACTGCCCTTTGCTTTCGAGCCTGAAGCTCACGGCCAGGGGTTGGGAGATGTTAGGTGGGACCTGCGGGAGAACTGAAGTTTCTGAGCAGGAAAATGGCTCCAGGTGCTGGAGGCGAGGGGGAAATAAAGTTGGCGTGGGAGGGTGAGCCTCCCTGCCAGGGCTGTCTGCCCCAGCCGGGGGAGGCTGCCTGATGGAGCCGGTATTTTAAGATGTTTGCTTTTTCTAATGCATGCATCATATCTCATTCCTGGGCTGGTGCTGAGCTTGAAGTCCCCAAGGCCCAGGGGAGCATCCCTGTCTCAGGGACCAGGACACCGGCTGGGACCTCCCATGGTCCAGCCTTCCTCCTCAGTGTAAGCTCTGGATTTCCTCCTCCTCCTCATGGCATTTCTGCCTGGGGATGTTCTTCCCCACTTGGCATCTCGGATGTGATCCCCATGCTGGTTCCTGCTGCAAACTGGCTGCAGAGCCTCCTGCTCCTCGGGATGGTCCCTGGCTCTGCAGCTGCTCCCACCGGTACTGCCACGGGTTTGTGCCGGGGAGTGTCAGGGGCTTGGTGGAAGGCAGCTGCTAATGCCAAAACTATACAACCGGCTATTTGGTTTAATTTAATTCTTCTTTCAAATTATTATTGCTTGTATGAGTTTTCAGGCCATGATGTTTCCCGGAGCCGTGCAGTGTCCTTGGGTCGTGGCACCTGGCTTGGCTCCCCATCCACCCCCACGGCCGGGGGACCCCGTCCCAGTGAGCCAGTTGCACGGTGGCAGGGACCCAAATTTCACTAATTTACTTCTGAATGAGGAATTTCCATTGCAATTTAATGCATCCACTGCACGTCATCTGCACTGCGGGGGCAGAGCGGGGTCCTCAGTGCCCGACCCTGCACGTCCCCCCGTCCCACGTGTGCACCTTCGGACACGATGAACATGGCTGGTTTTGGAAATGCCGGGTATTTACCCGGTTCAAAGAGAGCCGTAGCTGGGACACATGATGTTTCTGTACTAATATGGTAGGAGAGTCTTATTGTATTAGCAATTTCCCATCAGATCATGTCATATTAGTATTGTATTGTATTAGTATTTGTTTTCACTAATGTGATGTGAAAGTTGCTAATATGATAAGACTCCTGCATTGTATTAGTGAAAACAAATATTAATATGATAGGATGGAAAATAGCTAATAAGAAACTAAGTTGCTAATCTGACGTGATGGATCTCCTAAAGGAATTGGTTGTAGCTTTCCTGTACTTTTCCAGAACCACCTTCAACCCCGCTTGGGGGAGGACGGGAAGGTAGTGGCAGTGACATGCGGCGCTGGTGGGTTTTAAAGGGATGAATCCATCCGGAAAGCGAGAGCATCTCTTTTGGACTTAAACCCAGGCTTAAGGGGCGAGAGCATCTCTTTTGGACTTAAACCCAAGCTTTCGTTGGGCAGGGGGAAAAAAATCCCATGCTTGTGGGAAAGCCCTTGTGTGCCGGGAGCCCTTCCCAAGGGTCCTGGGGCAAGCTGGTACCTGGAAAACTCGAGCAAATCTGAATTTAGGGGGAGTAGAGCCATTCCTCCGGTGGGCTGGAGGCTGCCCTGAGCTGCGGTTATGGCATGTTCTAACTATGATGAGACATAACCAAGAGTTTCCTAATTTATTTTTTTTTTCCCCAGCCACCGGAGCAAAATATCAATTTCTGACATGGAGAGCCAGGGTAGGTGAACCAGAGCTAAATAAAAATAAACATTAAACAATTATTGGAATTCAGGTTTATTTAAAAAATCAGCAGGGTTGAGGGAATGAGCCACCTATTAGCAGGGAAAAAGCTATTGGGCTTTTTAACAACATGCTGTTTCTTGGCGGAGGCTGGGATTTGGGCTGTGCGCGCGGTGGCAGCCTTGGATGTTATTGATTAAAGATGATGTAGCAGCAGCGCAATTATATCACAGTTTGCGCTCGCTGCGGTGGTACCGTTGGCCTCTCATTTGTCTGTCGGAGATTGGTTTGTTTGCCTTGCTCTTCCTGGGTGTCGCTCGTCTCTCCGATGGGTCGGGTCCCCCGGTGCCGGCAGAGGATGCTTGGGGCGGACGAAGACTTGGCTTGGTCTCGGTGGTGAAAATGTTTTTAATTGCTTCTCGTCCCGCCTTGTTTTTGCATTTAATGGTAATTCCAGATTCTGTGCTATCAACCGCATCGATACAAATAATAGGGGAATATTGTGTTTTGGGAGGAATCGAGCTGTCCGGGTTGGATCCGTGGTGGCACTCGCCCTGCACCAGAGGGTCCGGCGTTTCCCCGAGGTTGGGGTGGATCCGGCCCTGCGCTGCTGCAGCCAGTGCTCGGGATGCCATTGCGGGCAAAACCACGGGGAAGGGTGGCTTTAAAGCGTTTCCAGAAAATTCTGCCCAGGTATTAAGAGGCCAACATAGAGGCGATGGGAACAGGCTGCGCAGCGCGCAGGAGCGAGCAGATAGCTTGCGGGGAGCGTGCATCTTCGAATCAGTCTATAATGCAATCAATTCTGTATATCCCTAGTGAAACAGCAACATTTATTTAACGTCTTTTATAGAGCAGCTGAGTTTTATCACAAATCACATTCCATTTCTATTCATCGGGGACCCCTTGAAGGCTAAAACGCACTTACTTTCCTCCGAGGAAGTTTACCAATTCTTCAATAAAGCCCCATTTGCCTCCGTATGTAAAATTGACACATTTATTGAATATTAAACATTTGCTGGTTGCTTGTGCGCTTCTTTTGACTTTATCCGCTGCTCTTAAAAGTCGTTAAGGGAAGGATATATCAAAGTCGCAATAAAGGCGTGTTTATGGATGGAAAAGGGGATGCTTGAATCCGCTGGAGAGGCTGGTTTATCCCATTTGGTGGCTCCATCCTCGGAGCAGCCCTTTCCTCCGCTGTCTCTTGGCAATAACCATTTGGCAGTGGTTTTTCTCTGATTATTATAAAGGATTTTTCGTGCATAAAAGCTGTTTCGTGTCGGGTGCTGGTCGGGGTTGTGCTGGGTTGCAAGGGATATGCTTTTCTAACCCGGAGTCAGTCGAGCTAATTAGCAGGAGGTCCAATAAAACAAGTTTTTCTTTTATCACTGTTACTAAGTGCTGTTGTAAATCAATTAAAATGTATTCTAGTAATTCTGTTTTTCCTTGGCGACTCTGTTTAAAGAAATACTGAGCCATTAACAGTATTTTGTGTATGTTTGTGTGTGTGTTTATGGGAGAATATTGAACTGTTGCAGTTGAGTTCGGCGCTTGGTCATGAGCACGGGAGCGTGCCATACCCCGCTTTCTTCCCGCAAGCCATGCGAGTCTCTGCCCATTTATTTGGAGAAAGGTGCAGGTTTTTTGAAGGTAATAAGGGGAGAACCTCCTTTTCCTTGAAATGTGGATATTCATTCCAATGGTTGTCCTGATTTTTAATTGCTAAAGATGTAGCTGCGTCCTTTGAGCGCATTCCCAGAGGTGTTTTTTGGGGAGTATTAACTCAGGAGGATGCAGGAGTGATGTGTCTAGCGGTAAATGGACCTTTAGGTCCATTCCCTAAAGACATCAGAGCCTCTGTGCAGTGGGAAAAACCTCGGTAGTTGGAGGAGAAAATTTGCCAGGAGCAAAAAATTGGGGATTCAACCCCTTTCTGTGAGCCATCGTGTGTCTCTCTCATTCCCCACCTTTTCTCTTCTTTAATTCACATTATTTTAAGTAGAATTTACAAACGTGGGCCAGCTTGCCCTGCTTTATGGATAATTTCTCCCAGGCCACTGGCTAATTGACGATGGGGAGGTGGCTGCCGGGTGGTTTCACTGACTCTTGAATATCAGCAGAGCACAAACAGCCATTTAATGATGGCTGGTTTGACGTCTCAAATAAAGACCTACCTGCTCTATCAACCTGGAGAGACGAAGGGGCTACCAAATCCTGTACGGAGACAAACATCTTCCCTGCCGTGGGTTAACTCTTTAGCTCCATCCGGGATTTGTTTTGGCAGCAGCGTGACCCATGCCAGTGACTTTGTGTGGGAGAAATGTCCCCAACCCACCCTCGCCCATCGGCCGTGCTTACAAAGAAGGAACTTGTTAAATTAATACTTTGCTGAGCACCAGGATGGGACGAAACTATCAGGGGGGTTTTTTTTTGCTAATGTGGGAAGTTACCAGCAGGAATAAGGAGCATTAAATTTGAGGTTTAGGGGTTCGTTGGTTGTTTTTAAGGATTTAATTTTGTCCCTCCTTTGGAGCAAGGACATTCTTGCATGCCACAGGGTTGCAGTTGGCTGCAGGATGGGGTCTGGCTCCCGCTTTGCCATAATTGCAGCTCCATCTCCGGATGCTGAATTATAATGCCGGGTTGGAAAATTAAGCTCTCAGGGCTGAGACACCCCAAATTGTCCCAAATGGAAAAACAAATGAGTGTGCAGAGGAGCCAGCCCATCTTCGCAGCAGAGGCGAATTTTCGGGGCACTTGTCCATACTAATTTATAAAAGAAGCTGGCGTAATAAATGTCACCTAAACAGAGCTCATCTTGAGTGTATAATAAAAATAACATACAGCTGCCTCTCGGCGGCTCCTGTCTCGCTCCCGGACAGGAGGAGAAGCCCCTTTGCCAGGGATCCCGCTGCCGGCACGACCCTCATCCCTGGCAAGAAATACCCGAAAGCAGCTCCCGGCACAAATAACCTTTCCAGTGCACCGAGAGGCTCTTCTTTATGGGTGAGGGAAAGTGCTTAAAATGCTTAGAGGGAATAAACAGCTTTTAATGAAGTTACATTGCCACATAATGGGTATCATAAAATTGCCTTCATAGTACAGGGTCCCAGGATGGCTTTTATTATCGACTGAGCAGGAATCCTGTCTGTAAAGCTCCAGCAGCTGCAGAGAGGAGAATGCAAAGTCTTCTTAAATTACCTGATTGAAATAACCGGCAAATATTCTGCTTTGCTGCTTTGTTGAAGGCAAAGCTGCCTTTGGGGTGGTCTGTCAGACCTGGTTTGCAGCTTCTGAAGAACACAGGAGTTTCATTGCAGCAAAACAGATGTTCATCTTGTTTCTCTATCGGCTGTTTGATGAGAAATTTATTGCTCTTCTGCTGGGCTGGAGCTCCTCTGCTGCAGAGTCTATTAGGCAGCCCGGGAGCTGGCGGGGAGCCAGGGAAGCCGCGTTTTGATGAAACCCATGAAAAAGCCTCAGCTTCGAAGGCGCCAGTAATAATGCATCGGCTAGACTCTTCGGATCGGGCAATTGATTGCTGTGATTTGATTTATTGATCAATACCCTCAAATTTGGCGTCTGAGAAGCTGAACTAATCTTTAACTGCTGTGAACATCTCTGCCTGGTAGAGAATTAGAGCTGATAAGGAATGTATGAAAGGAATCTGAGCTTATCTTAATCACACAGTGCCCCGGCGCTGCCTGCGCCGAGCCGCTTATCTTAATCACAGTGCCCCGGCGCTGCCTGCGCCGAGCGGGAGTGGATGTGTGCAGAACACAATCACCAGGCAGAACAGAGCAGATCTATAAATTGATGGAATTCAAAGCCTCCAGCATCGATTACCATTATAACAAACAGTGGCGCGCTGAATGTCTGATTATTTTTAGACAAAGATTCTGTGCTCTCAGCAGCAATTTTGCTGATGCTGTCACTGTGTCAGATGTCTGTTGTTGATTGCAATTAGATGCGATACAAAAAAAAAAAAATTTAAAACTATCTCTGCCTATAGTTTTATTTCCACTTATTAAATCTCCTCCTTTGTTTGCCTCCTCCTAATGTCTGCAGCTGGATGAAATATTGCATTACCAGAAGAGATCTCTTATATTCAGTTGGGTATAATCACTTTACAGATCATTGGATTATATCTGATATGGTTCAGATAATCCTGGGGAAATGTGGGACATTTACTCTGCCTTGGTTAAATGTGCCCTGGTTTAGGGTTTTTAATGCGAATCTGCATAACATTTGGGTTTCTGAAACAGGTCTGCAACCCTCCCAATGATCTAATTCTATTAAAACACTAATCAATTCCCTGTGACGTCAGTCTGCTTTCCTGCCGGTGCCAAGCGTTAGGTCCAGCGTGGATTTATCCTGTCCTTTTTAAACGGCTGTTGGAGCTGCCATGGCATCAGCTTTAATGGTTTAAGGAATGAATACCCTGGAGCAGCGACGGAGCGTGGGCAGCAGGGAGCACGGCATGCCGGGCGCCGCGGTTTGATTTGCTGGGGTTCCGTGTGCCGGGATCCCTCTATTGCCAAGTGCATCCGTTGGTTTGATGCTTTCCGGTTTCTCTCCAGTGCCGGTGCGTGGCTGAGCAGCCGCCTTTGGGACCAGTCGGTGTTGCGGGAATAGCTCCTCCGGGGGAGTGCGCTGGGATGGCTTTTTGCGATAGAGAAAGCTCTTTGGGAACCCTCCTCGAAGCCCAAATCCATGCCGGGGACTGTGGATCCATGCAGGGATGCAAAGGCATCACGGTTAGGGGGGTCCCTTGGGAGCCCCGTTGGACCTGGCTGGGTTTGTCCAGCTGGGCGCTGGGCTGTCTTTCCGCACCCCACGGTGATGCCGGTAGAAGGTATTTGGGGAATTTCACGTCTTTATTTCAACCCAAGCCCTCCTCGAAGCCCAAATCCATGCCGGGGACTGTGGATCCATGCAGGGATGCAAAGGCATCACGGTTAGGGGGGTCCCTTGGGAGCCCCGTTGGACCTGGCTGGGTTTGTCCAGCTGGGCGCTGGGCTGTCTTTCCGCACCCCACGGTGATGCCGGTAGAAGGTATTTGGGGAATTTCACGTCTTTATTTCAACCCAAGCCGGGGGGATGTGGGCTTTGCCGTGTGGGGCAGTGGTGGCCGTGGCCCTGGCCCTGACCTGGCCGCCGGGGGAGCGGGAGGTCTCCTCTTGAACGTGACCTCATCTTGCGCAGACACGCACGGCTCCGGGGCTTGATGGAAAAATGCACCGCGGCGGCGGAGTTATGTGCTGCTGGCAGCTGGTGTTTTCTTTCTTTGGGAAATCTAATATATTGATTAGCTTTCTTCAGAACAGCATCAATAAAGCATATAATGGCATGGCTGGTGCCTGCGGCGTCTCCTCCCCTGGACTGAGCTCTCCTGGAGCCGGGAAGGACCTCAGCTGCTCCGCGCCAGGCTCCGCGTCCTGCCGGCTGCTCCTCCCCTTCCTGGCAGCCACGGGCCCTGCTCTGCCCAGCGAATGTGCTTGGCCGGACACCCTGGTCCTCTGCAGGGAGGTTATCCCAGGCAGCCTTCCTCCTCCTCCTGCTCCTATGCTGTGCCTCCGTGGTACAGCTGCTGCCGGCGGCTTTGGCTCAACCGGCTCCATCACGGCCAAACCCCAGCAAATATCTCCGGGGTCCGGCTATGCCGTGGGGCATGGCCATGACGTGCTCCTGCCCCAGCTGTCCTCATCCCCAGGCAGCAAATGTCACCAGCGGAGCCACCATCACCCAAGGTGGTGGCAGCAGCGGTGGTGGACTGGCACCGTGCCGGGGGAGCTTGTTGCCCCCAGCTTGGATCTTGGGTGCCTTCCAGGAGCATCTGGAATTGGTGGTCTGCTTATGCCATCGCGGTCCCTGGCGTGGTGCAGGCCCTCCCGGCTGCAGCCTGGCCCGTGGTGCATAGATTGCTGCTCCAGCCCCGCGGTCAGGCCGGGAAGGAGGGAAGGAGATACTTTTTCCATTAAAGTGTCTAAGAGAGTTTAGAGGGTGGTTTATTGTTGTTTTTGCGGTTGTTTTTTTTTTTTAAGCTGATTGATTGCAATAATGAATGGAGCCCAGAAATTGGCTGGAGCGGCGGCTCGAGGCCGGCCGCTGGATTTAAAGTCCTGGTTGGCTTTGAACCCTCTCAGCTATTTCAGCTTTCATCTGTAAAATACGGAGAAAGCAAGCAGGATCTTGTTTAGGGCTCTCCCAAACCCAGATCTGCCCTCGGATGCCAGCGTCTGTAGGAGCGAGTGCCTTGCACTTGTCAAGAGCTGTATTATATACTGCTGGCTTATTTATTTCTTCATGGTTCGCCGGAGAGCGAATCCATCCGGGGGGATGGCCCGTTCCACCATGCGGCACCTTCGCATCGTGCGGTGGGTGAAGGCAGCACCATCCAGGATTGATCCGACATACAGATGCTTTTATTTTTCTTTCAAGTCAGGTCCACTTATAAGAGGGCTGCAGGAGCATCCCGGGCCCCCACGGCCCCGGGATGGAGGTGGCCAGGCTGCATCCCGCCGGCCAGGAGCCAGGAAGGGTTTTCTCTGCTTCCCGAGCATCTTGCTATAAGCTCATTTGAGAGAGAGATTTTCAGGGAAAATTGACAGCTGATGACTATGGGAAGATGTTTTCAAAAGGAGAAACAATTTACAATAATTAGAAATTTATAAAATGTCTTTAAACATGGTGGTAATAGGGATAAGAAAACACTTGCTGCAATGTAATCAGTTATTAGCAGCTGATCATTTATCTCGATGGATAGTTGCTGCTGGTACATGAGACACGTAATAAAAGGACTCTTGATTAACTAATTTGAATATCTTTTGAGAATAAATTCCGAGTTCTCTTTTTTCTCCATTGTAATGGATCCGTACATCTGCGAGATAAACACTGAATGAATATGGTAATGAATATTATTCTGGAAGTGTAGCCCTCAAACGCTACCGTCGCCGTCCCAGCCCTGGCCTTGGGAAGCCGCTGTAATAGATGTAATAAGGAAGGGGCCTTAACAACGCCGGCCGGGAGGAGCCGAGGCTGCGGGATGGCGGGTTGCAGGGATGCAAGGGGCAGGACCAGGCTGGCCCCCTCCATCAGCCCCTCTTTGGCCTCCAGTAAGGAGCAGGATGGCAAAACACCGGGGCGGTGGAGCGGCCCGCGAGCAGCCACCAATACAACACATTAGATAGCATCCCTTGATACGTGGGTTTTTTGAAAAACACAGCCTTTTCCTATCTCTCCGGGAATGGAAATCTGATGCGCGTCTCAAATCTCTGCCTTCTGCGAGATCCCATTACGACTCTTTTGATAACGCGCTGTAAACCCCGATTCCATTTTAGATGCCGAGACCTCGCGGCTCAGCGTCTGTGCTGCGGGACCGCGGACCATTGGTAGCCGTGGGACGGGCCCTGGGGTGTCCGGTGGCAGCAGCGGGACTGATCCACTGATCCACGGTGGCACTGGCCACCGTGCCCGCTTGCTTTGTACGTACCTGTGCCAGCGGTTAAAGGATGCGGCCACACGTGTGCAAGTGTGGCACGGCCAAAGCAGCCGGGAAAGCATGACAAACTTGTATTTCTTCTTCCTGGCACAGCGGGCAAAGGGAGGAGGCGGCTGCTGGGTGGGTTAAGTGACGTCCAGTCCCAGCCCCGGCTGGTTTCTCTGGCAGCTCCCGGCCCGTCGTGCCAGCTGTCCATGACCTTGCCAGCGGCTCGGGAGCGGTTCCTGCTGCCTGTGAGTTATTCATTGTCCTCGGCCACTAATGGCCTTCATTCAAATACTTCTCCCTCGTTCCCCCCTCCCAAATGTTATGATTCACATCGTGGCTGAAAGCAGATTCCTTTTGGCAGCAAGAGCCCCAGATACTTTATATTTATGCCTCATTTTCTTCCCAGGATCCCGATTTTCCCCTGCTCTCATCTCCCCCTTCTCCTTTCGGCTCCATCCCTGGTTGAGTCACTCCATGGCTCCATCTCCATCACCCGCCGTCCCCTCCCCACATGGCCGGGGATGCTGCTGAGGGACAGGGGGGCTGGATACGGCCGCTCCTGCGGGGACGGGAAGGTGATGCTCGGAGATATTGGCACTGCTCCTCCTTGGTTTTATTTACTGCAGCGAGGAGCAAAGTCCACGTAGCTGTGGATGCAGTTTACAGGTAATTAAACTCAGCTTGGTGAGGATTTAAACATTAATATTGATGCTAAAGTTTTTAATAAAATATAGGTAGAGAGAGAGAAAGAGGTATCGATTCCTATAGGCTTTTTATTTTTTCTTTTCTCCCGCTTTTATTGTCGCAGGGAAGGGTTGATTTATGGGTGAGCATGAAATAAGGATGCCCTGTGCTGGCACGGGGGTCTGCAGATGAGGACAGATATGATCGCAGAAGGACAAGTTGGGGAAAACTGTTAGGAAAATGCATTTGGGATTGATCCGTATGGCGAGGCTGTTCCCGACCCGACCCTCCTGGGCATCCTCTGCAGTGGGCGTAGGCTCAGCCCTGTGCTCGGGATCAGCGTCTGCTTCTGCATCCCACGTGTTGCTCTCCATCATGGCCAGATCAAGACACGACCCGTTGGACCACGCTACCATCTGTGTGTCCAGGCTGCGCCGCCGGCATCGCTCCCCTTCCCGGCGTCGCCCCGGTGGGTCTGGGACGGGGGTCCCTGGGGTCCCCCGGTCTCGCTGCCCCAAACCCCCTTTGCAACCCGTGTTCCCGTACCGCACCAAAGGACATTAAAAAGATGCTGACAGCCGTTTTTCACTCCCTGCTTCTCTGTATACACACAGGACTCGGGTTTATCTGCTTTCTCGCCAATATTTTTTTATATAACAGTGAAATATTTATATTGTCCAATAAAAGGCAGTAAGCTTGCAATCTCGCGCAAATTCTTTTGAGACCGGGAGCTTCGTTGTCTGAATTTTACACCCAGCAGTGACCCCTGGTAATTGGCTCCATACATCTTTAGCATCGCGGATTTACATAAGGCGTAGGGGGTGATTGATGGCCGGGGTCACCCCACCTGCCCTATGGCCCACCTAGCAGGGGATGGTGGTGGCTGCCCTGCACCACGTCTCCTCCTGCCCCATGTCCCACCGCGGCATGGCCGGGTGAGCTTTCGGTGATGCCAGGGAGGAAGGAGCCAGTCCCCTGTGATTTGGGCAGCCGTGGCTTAAATCCCTGCGGTGCTGGGGGGCAAGGCTGGCTCCACGCTGAGCATGGTGGTCACGGTCCCAAGGTTTTGGTGGGATGTGAGGATGGAGCAAACTGCAGGTCCTGCAGCCGGGACCAGCTGCTGATCCTGGTGATGGCGGCTCCTTCCGTTGCAAACCCAGTTTGCCCCAAAAGTGCCCGTTTTGGGAGCTGGGCAGGGATGCTCGGGGTGGGTGAGTTGGAGATGGGACATGCATCGCCAGCGGCCGGAGCTCGGGGGGCAGCTGAGCCCCACGCAGGCGCCTCCGGACCTCCGCCACCAGCACCTCAGCCCCCAATTTATCAAAAAGCAATTAATAGCCTCCACCCCGCTCAGGTTTTACAGTTTCTGTCTCTTCCCGCCGACTGCAGGGCAGTAATTAGAGTCTGTCTAATGAGGTTTTCATGGCAGGGATACGGTCTCTCACCATATCTCCCCATCAGACAAAGGCTTTGCCATGGTTTATGGTGCCAGCATAATTTTTTTTTGGCTGTTTTCACTGCGATACATGTCGGATAGGGACCGGGACATCCCCCGGCACGGCCGGGCTGCAGGATTTACCAGGGAGCACCTGAGAGGTCGCTTCGCATCGCGTCAACCCCATAATTCTTATTTTTTTCCCCCCACATTCCACCAAAATTAAAAAGCCATCTATATCTTAAAAACCTTATTTATGAACACTTAAGCGTAAGTAAGTCATCGTTGGACAGCTTCCCTCCCCGCTGATGGATGTAATCTGGCACTGGGGTGGACCGGGAGGGAAATCTGGCAATACAATATGCTGTGCTTGACTATTTTGACACTCGGAGTGCGATGTTTTTTTTACAGTTACTGATGAGCTTATGGCAGTGCTCCTTTTGGAGAAGCGAGGAGGAGGCTGGGGCTGAGAATATTGATTAGCGAGCTCCTGATTATCTCAACAACCCTCTTGGCTTGCCTTTTCTTTTGCGGGGAATACAGAATTTCTTCAATTATTCATATAAACCTCCTTGTCGATATTGCCATTGCACCGTGGCTGCACAACACAGAGCAAAATCAGTCCGGGGGAATTATATTCCTGCAATCTTAAAACTCAGCGCTCCTAAACCACCTTTATTTTATTTTTTTTCCTCTGTTTAGTTTTGGTTTTTTTCCTCCTTTTGTTTTTGTTTTGTTCCAGAAGGAGCTTAATTCTGTTGCTTCAGCACTGGCAGCGCGGCGGGGGGAAAGCGCACGGTCTCATAAACATTTAATTGAACTCAGCCGGGAATTTAAGAAAAATGTACCTGAGGTACAGGAGATTTGCTGTTAGAGAATTAACTCGGCAGGACGGCGGAATTCCCTCC
>NW_008795859.1:1268856-1270692 GCF_000699145.1 Aptenodytes forsteri | reverse complement strand
GATTTCGCGCTCTTGCTGCCTCTGGTTGCTCCTTTGGATGGGCAGAGCCGGGTCCTGGGGCGGGGGGGGAAGGGGAGCTTTGCGGGGGGACGCAGCGTCTGCCTGGATGCATCCCGGCAGCGCGGGAGGAAACTTTGGGTTTTGAGACGTTTATAAAAAGCAAGTGTTGAGCATTCGGCGCTGAGATTCTGGCACCCAGCTCGCAGCCCAGATGGGGGGAGATGTGTTGTTTTTTAAAAAAAAAAAAAATTAAAAAAAGACGAGAAGGGGAAAAAAAAAGAGCAACTCTAAAATAGCTTTCCTCGGAGGCCGTGCAGGGAGGGGTGTTTTCTGCCTGCCTGGGTGGGAGGAAAAACTGGCAGCGTTATAGCGGGATGCTTGAAGGAGAGGTGGGCAGGGGAGCAGGCAGGACCTGCCCTTGCCCCCCATGGTCCTGGGCATGATCCCAGCCCCTTCCCACCCCGTCGGCTCTTGCGGGATTGAAATGGGAAGGGGAGAGCCCTGGGAGAGACAGACTGGACCCGGCTTGGTGTGGCCAAGGCACGGGGTCACTGTCCCCAACGCCTGAGGGGTTTCTGCAGCCGACAAAATCCGTCTGCTTTGCCTCCGTGGCCGGTACTGTGTGGTCCTTGTGCCACGCATGGGCAGCGGTACAGGCAGGGTGGGCAGGACCCTGCTGCCGGCAAGCTCCCTCATCTCCCCTGCAGGACATCAGGGATGGTGGCCCTGCCTGGAGAGCTTCCAGGCAGGGGAAGGAGCCGTCACTGCCAGGAGGTGCCGCGACACGGCCAGGAGATGCCATGGTGTGGCCGGGATGCACCAGATGAGGTTGCGGTGGGTGATCTGAGGAGGAGCTGAGCACCGAGGTGGGACGACGTGGTCCCAGCCCACCTCATTGCTGCAGAAGGCATCTCACTTCTCCATCCTCCAGCCTGACCCGGGTGCTGCCCAGCCCCCGTGCCCGTACCACATCCCCAGAGGCTCCATGGATGCCTTGGCTCTGGTCCGCGGTGCCGGCGAGAGATGCATTGCACTTCAGGATACCTCTTCTTCTCCCTGGCTTTTTAATGCTCTCTCTTTGGGGGCTGCTTTCTCTGCTCCTCTAATGTGCTTCGATGGAAACCCCTGGAGAGCTGCCGGTACTCTGAGCTTGCCAGCAGCGACACATTAGGATCTGTCATCTGCTGAGCATTACCTGATTTTAAATCTGTCTCTTTGGAGCTACGGAACTGCATAAGAAAATATTAAAGTAAACAATAAGTGGATTTACACAAATGCGACTGATTTCCATATTTTTCATCACTTCATTTTATTACTGGGTTTACCGATATGCTCATTTATTTATAGGGCAATCCAGTATTGATTCATTCCGATGCACTATGCATAAACACATAAAAGAGAGTGATAACAATAGGAATACATTTTCAGTCTTTTAAATACTGCATTTTTTCCAATAGTCTTCATTAGGTCCGCTACGAGAATATGAGCTATGTCCTTCGGGGAGCCCCAGCTAGTCCCTCTGCCCAAGTGGCTCTGGATTTATGGGGGTGTAAGGGAGATCAGGATGTGATTCCCGGCTTGGCGGCAGCTGCTTCCCCGTCTCGGCTGCCTTCCCCCCCCCCGTTTTTTTTTCCCACAGGAGGTCTGGGGGGATTTTATCCCAAAAAGTGGATTCCGCTCCCCTGAGGTCGGTTTCTGGGCTGCTTCAGTGCCAGGCAGTGCGGGGTGGACACCAGAGTGCTGCTGCTTCTCCTGGGGCAAGGCTCCAGGGGCGCTGGGGACTCTCTTTTCCCCTCTTTTTTCCCCTCTTTTCCCCCCTCTTCCCCCCCTTCTCTC
>NW_008795859.1:1266336-1268545 GCF_000699145.1 Aptenodytes forsteri | reverse complement strand
CCCCTCTTTTTTCCCCCTCTTTTTTTCTTCCTTTTCAAATTTTTTAAAATACTTCTTTAATATATTTTTCCCCTGCAAAGCACACTTTTCAGCGCTCCCCATGAATATTAACCAGGGAGAGCAGAGCACTACATCATCTGCATCACGGGAAGGAGCCCATAAAAGCGCGGTGATGAATGGCGAGCGTTCCCCCTCCGCTGCTCCTTGTAAATGGGAAGGGAAAAAAAATCATTTTGAAATATTAACCCGGGTGGGGGCGGATGGGCTTTTCGGGCCGTTTCTCTCTGCCGTTCCCAAATACATTCCGTATACTTTTAGGCTCCTATATCCTTCCTATATAATTTTTTCCTCGAGGAAGGAGGAGTGGGGCCAGGAGAATAAATTGCACCCGCGGAGAATAAACCCGGCTTTTATTCTCCCCCCCCTCCCGATTAGCTAAAGGGCAGTTTCTTTCTCTCACCAAAAGCTGCCCGTGACGGCAGTTTAATGGCAACAGCTTGAGATGGACAAAGTTTGAATATCCTTCCAACGGAGAAAAGAGCAAAGCGAAAGCCCTGCTAATTACAAAAGTTGCTTTATGAAAGATAATTCAAAGCAATAATTTAGCAAACATAATCAAGTAGCGCAGATGGGGATTTTGATGAATAGTTTGCAACATGCAATTAGCAGCTCTTGCAGTTACATATCATTAACCCTCAGAGCACAAAAATTATTTTCTCATTATTAGATGAAAAGGTAAAATTAAGCTGACTAGACAGTAAAGGAACAAACTACAATTAATTACCTTCATTTATTACAGTCATTATTTTAAACTTATTTTTTTTTACTCTGATAGATAGATGAAAACATCTAAATTAAAAGTTTTGTTCTGCTAAATGGGAGGTGAAACTTTGCGATGCTCAGGGTGCGCCCGCGTGCCGGGGCCGGCCCGGCTCCATCCCGAACCCGGGGGCCAGTGGGAACCCCCTCATCACCCCGCTTCGTCCGCGCCGGGGATGCAGAGCCCCGTGCACCCCTGCCCGCCTCCTCTGCCAAACTGGACTGCTGCCGCCAGCCGCCCCGGGGAGTTTTGCATAATTTTGCAGGAAAATAGTTTTGCAGGAAAATAATTTTGTGGGCTTGCAAGAAATCCGGCCCCGCTGGGAATAAACCCGCCCGGGTGGCCCCTTCTCACACTGACCGTCGGAAATCAGCCTGCTCCTTCGAGCCGCGTTGGGTTCGACGCTCCGCTGAAGCCTGTCGTTTCAGCGTGTGCGTCGGTAGCAGATGGTTTGGAGTTGCCAACTGTCAGCAAATGCACTAAAAAAATAAATCAAGAAAAAAAAAAAGGAAAAACAAAATTAAAGAAAAAACCCCCAACTAAACCAGCCAGTGGAGAAAAAGTGTATTAAATTATGTTGGTGAGGATGGTAAAATAAGCTTGGAATATTTTCCCCGCTTGCTGCGTCGTGACTGGAGGCGGTAGCTCACCTGAGGATGGGCGTCGGGAGGAGGCAGGAGGATGCTCCTGCCCGGCAGCAGGCAGGGGCTGGCAGGGGCTGGCAGGGGCGGGCAGGGGCTGGCAGGGCTGGCAGGGCTGGCGCCAGTTCGGGGGCTCAGCCCAAGAAATCCTGCGGTGCGGAGAAAGGGAAGAGCTCGGGCACCTTCTTCCAGAGCCGGCCGGGCCAGGATGCCGTGGAAAAGGAGAGGGAAAAGAAAACCCTAATGAGCTGAACGTCCTCTGACTCTGCTCTCAAGAACTTTGCCAAAGCATCATTGAACTTATCAGGAAGTATTACAACAAAATTAAGAACCAGCAGCAATTTTCTTGCGTTCGGGATCCTACACTTTATAAAGTAAATTATTAATGCGATTTTTTTCTCCTTTAAGCAGTTATTTGCAGCAGTCTCGGTATATTTCTCATTAGAAATAACATCATCTGAAGAACTTATATTGATTCTTTTTTTTTTTTTTTAATCTCCAAATCATGAACGTGAACAACATATTTCTATGACGTTCCCTTTAACTAGAATTCTCCGGCTTTATTTTTATATTATTGATCTTTTTGACATGAATTGCTTTTTGGCCTTGTGAAAACGTTGTGAGCTGCTTCTGCCTTCGGAGGAATGGGCTGGGGGGTGCAGCGGTGGAAGGAGTGGGAAGGCGGGGGGGTTGTGCGATGGGTCTGTGGGTGTGTGATGGGTCTGTGTGTGCGTGCGATGGGTCTGTG
>NW_008795859.1:1256867-1265576 GCF_000699145.1 Aptenodytes forsteri | reverse complement strand
GTGTGTGTGTGCAATGTTGTCCATGTGCAATGGGTCTGTGGGTGCGCGATGGGGCTGTGCACGTGTGATGGGTTTAAGGAGTCGGTTGGGCAGCAAAGGACCCTGGCACGAGGCAGGGACTCCCCAGCACACAGCCGGTGCCGTGCAGGGGGTCCAGCCCCCATCACCCAGAGCTCTCCCCTGGGACAGCGGTTCTCGCCCAGGCTCTCCCCCCTCGCCCCTCTGCAGCCCTCCTGCTCTCCCCGACTTCTTTACACATCAGCAAAAAAACCGAGGAAAATAGCAAAGGCTTGAATGTATTTTTTCATCAGTTTTCTTCAACATTTGGGGTCTCTGCTGCCGCTTTCTCCCCCGACAGCTGTTCCTCTCTGCTGAAAAAGAGCTCATTTGTGGTTTACTGCCACCAGTATTTAGATGGAAATAACCCACTACTTATCCTGCACTTGATCTCATGGATATAAGAATAAACTTCCCGCCGGTGCGATGCAAATCCCGCGCCTTTGGAGAAGGAGATGCTCAGACAGTCAGTCCTTGCCGCTGTACCGGGAGGAGGACCGGCTGCGCCGGGGGAGTTTTACCATTTTGTCAGTCAATTATAATAATATTTCTGCTTCCAAATGTTTAAAAAGTTGGCTTCGGAAGGTATAATCATGGCACAGAGGCCAGCCTGACAATAGTAATTAATTAGGCTATTACGCATTCTACAGTGATAATTGCTTTGCTGGAAAGTCACCAGCCATGAAAAGGACCCGGCGCGTAAATGTAATTCATCACGCGGCGGCGATCCTGCGCCACTGCCATGCCTCACCTTGAGCTCGTGGATGCTGCGGAGGGAGACGGAGGGGGGAATAAAATAGAAATTAATAGTACATCGATATATAATGTGGAGGCAGGGCTCACCACCGGCCGCCGAGGGCTTTGCGGGTGGAGGGAGAGCGGTTGGCAGCAGGTTTGCTGTCAGCGATGGGCATCGCGGTGATGAGAGGAGCAGGGATGACGCCGTCCCGACCCCATCAAGCTGGGGCTGCTTGCGGGGATGTTCAGCTCCCCCATTTTTAGCAATTTTCTCCTCTTTTTAGCAGGATGTGGGTGACATCCACCACCGGCCGCCGAGGGCTTTGCGGGTGGAGGGAGAGCGGTTGGCAGCAGGTTTGCTGTCAGCGATGGGCATCGCGGTGATGAGAGGAGCAGGGATGACGCCGTCCCGACCCCATCAAGCTGGGGCTGCTTGCGGGGATGTTCAGCTCCCCCATTTTTAGCAATTTTCTCCTCTTTTTAGCAGGGTGTGGGTGACATTGCCCTCTCAGATGGGGACACAGGGTTTGGCCCAGCTTCTGCCCTGAGGGAGCAAACATTTAGGGTTTTTTCCCTACAAAACCTTGATTTTAGGGCTGATGTGAGCTTTTTCCAGGTGTTCATTCAGCTCTACATGAGGAATAACAGCGGTTTCAGGGTTGGGGTGAGCTGTGCTCGTGCGGCACGCGGAGCTGCTCCGGCAGGAATCACCCCTGGCATTTTGGTGAATTATCCCCATCTGGAAAAGGTCGCTGAAAATTTTAAATATCTTTTTTTCACTGACATTTCCTTGAAGTTTAGTGGGACTCCGAAAGAGCAGAGCAGATGCCTGGCTTGCCACCCTGCCGATCGGCTGTGCCGGTGATGCCCCAGTGCTGACATGGGCTGAAACGTGCTTGTCCCGAGCCAGAGTCCAGCGTGGGGGGCCGGGGCAGGGGCCGGGGCTGGTGAAATGGTCCCCAAATGCCTTGTCTGATGAAATGCCCCCAAATGCCTCCTCGCCAGCAAACTGCGGGTCCTGTGGCTCCAATTAAGATGCTCATGGTAGTTAATGGGTGGAAAGGTGTTACACTCTGTCCGTGGGTGCTCCCTGGGAATGTGGGCTGAGCAGCGGGTCGACCCCTCACATGAACCAGGAGGAAACCTGGATCCGTCCCCAGTGAGCCCGTTGGCGGGTGGCTGTGGAGAAGCGAGGTCCACAGGACCACAGCGTGGGGGTGCTGCAGGCTCCTGCCCGCCCCGGAGCCGCAATGTTCCCAGTGGGGGCTGCTCAGATCTCCATCGTGATTGCTGAGGAGAGGGAAAGGCTTCAAAGCTTCCCCTTGAAAAACGCTTTGTCTCTATGATGTGACTTCAGGAATAAAATTCAGCGGAAACAGCCCAATTCGGAGGTCTAGGCCAGCTCCTCCCCGCTGGCACAGGTTGGGGATGCGCGGGGGAGCAGGCACGGGTGATGGAGAGGTGATGGAGAACACATTTGGGCTGGCTCTTTGCTCTGCACCCTTTGGTTGACGCCGTCTCAGGGGAGATGAAGCTCTTCAGAGTAGCTCGAGCAGGTCCAGGCATCCCCGTCACCCTGCGGCAGAGCTGGGCCGACGGGCTGTGCCTGCTCCCGCTCCTCTCCCATGCAAAGTCCGAAGGGTGCGGGAAGTGGGGGGGTCACACAGGCCTGACGCTGTGGAGCACCCCAGCACCGTTCTGTCTCTGCATCCTTACAGACCCCCAGGCAGGGCTCCCCACACCACCCCAATGCCGCATGCCGCCCACAAATTTGGCAGGCACGATGCTGTCCTGCTGCGATACGCAGGTGGTGCCGCTCGCCGTCTGCTTACTGCCTCCTCCCTCTCTTCCCCGCTTTATTATTATTATTTTAAAGCACCCTGAAGCCAAGCGTTTTTGCAGAACGCTGAAGAAAAGCCCCCAAATTCCTACTCTGCTGGAAACGCGGTGCCGAGAAAGTAGGTTTGTGTACAAGACACTATAAAAAGCCTGGCTTATACAATTTTAACAATAGAAAAATGATCTTTGTGCTCCAGTGCCTGCGAGCGTGGAAGGAGAAGGTGGTTTGCTCAGGTGGCTGCTGGATTACAAATGAGCGGTTTGCTTTGGATTTGAATGACAAGCAATCGCAATCCAGGCTGGCGAGGCGAGCCGGGAGCTTCGCCGGCGCGGAGGAGGCAGGCGGAGGGAAAAGGTGCTCTGGCGTGGGAGCTGCCACGGGGCTGAGGCGTGAAGTTTGGGCTTCGTTTGATAATTAGCCCATCGGTGGCTTAAGAGTGGTTTAATTGACTAGTCTGCTGTTTGTAATAGTGTGTCTGCCAGCACTGAAGGCCGGGTGGGTGCCTCTTCCTCCATCACCAGTTGGCACGGGCGCCCAGTTTGGATCAAACTGGGCATTTTCTGTCTGGGAGTGGGTCACCTCCATCCCCGGCTCCTGTGCGTGGGGCGGCAAGGACACGAGGTCCATGTGTCCCACTGGCACCCTATCCCATCCTCTGCAGGTGGGGCTGGATGTGTAGGGGTAGCAAGGGGACCTTCGGCAAACAAAATGTGCTGGAGCCCGGTGGGCAGCAGCCCCCGCTCCAAGGTGTCGTCGCACCTTGAAAAATTAAGGGGAGTAAATGGTTCATGCTCGTAAATGTTGGATGGGAGCTCGCGGCAGATTAATATGCTGTTCGGTTATTAGAGATGCAGCATGCCATCTTCCGCTGCCCAGCCGGCGCAAGCGTCACCGGCACCCCAGCAGCCGAGGGGGACGGGGGCATGATGTCCCGGTCCTGGTGCACGGGGCCGGAGTGAGCATCGCTCCTGCCCACGGCATCGCCCCAGCCGTGCTGTACTAGGAAGGGTGGCCAGGGAGGGCTGTGTGCTGGATCTGGCCCAGCAAGTACCACAACAGGCAGGCTTCTTTATTTCTTATTTAAGCGCCGACATTAAATTGTAATTTTCATTTACTCAGAGCACATCAATGATTTAGGGCGACGTGACATGGCAGCGGCGCGAGGAGTTTAGCCAAAGGCAGTGAGCGGCTCCGCGGGGCACGGAGCGGGCACAGAGCCGTTCCGGGGGGGACCTGTGTGCCGGTCATGGATGACATCGGTCCCGGTGGCCCCGGCAGAGCCGGTTCCCTCCTCCGAGCCCATCTCTCACCCCCTTTTTCCATCTCCCTGCAGGTGATTGCACTTAGTAAGAGAAGCAAGGAGGCTGAGACGGCTTTCCTGAGCGTTTACAAGCAATTAATCGAAGCTCCAGGTAAGCAACGCGGTGGCGACCTGGCTGCCTAACGAGTTGCGTGCCGGCGCCGGTGCCGAGAGGAGCCAGTGAGGACTGCGGCAGCGCTGCCGGCCCCGTCCCCGGCACGGCTGGCATCGCCGACCTCCGCTCGTGCATGGTGCTCTGGAAATACCAGCCGAAGAGAGGAGTGGAAACAGCTTTTGCCATCGCTGTGTTTCAGCCCCTGAGCCAAATGCATCTTGACATTAGGAAAGGAATACATTTGCTCAGCCCTTGTAATAACACTGCGGCTATCCCCAGTTGTCTTTTTGACGGTAAGTTAACCGAAATGACCGAGTGCCGGCTCGCAGCACGGCTCCTGGCACCGGCCACAGCTCGGGGATGGCTTTCCCCGTTTCACCACTGTGCCAGGGTGTACCCCCTGTCCGGGGCGCCGCTTGGAGTCTAGGGAGGGGGAAACTGAGGCGTGGGGCAGCCCTGAGGCTTGTGTTGGCAGAGTCGGTGCTGGGGCCGGGTGAGAGGCCGGGACCCTTCTCCCTGCTGCTCCCCGCCGTGGGCTCTGCCGTGCTCTGAGCCGGGGGTGCTGGCTGCGCCGGGCACGGCGGCATGGAGCATTCCCCGGCACGGCGAGGACGGAGAGCTGCAAATGGCTGAAGATGCGCAGAAGGGCTCCTGCAGGGCCACTAATTCATTTTCCAGACATTTAGGAATAACAAAATGTTTTAATGATTTCTTAGGGGAATTAGGGAGACATATTTTTGTCCTCATTAAATTTTCTCCTGTGCTACAAGAATCAAATGTCAGCTCGGTTTCCAGAACCCCGTTATCTTCCCTCCCCACATTCCCGTGCTCACCCGCCGTGCTCCTCCTGCTTGCACACATGTGCACATGCATGCACATGGATGCACACATGTGCATGCACATGTACACACATGCACGCAGAGGCACACACATGCACCCCCCAAAACTGCTCCCCTGTGATCTCTGCACTCCTCCTCCTCCTCCTCTCCTCTCTCTGCTCTCCCGCACCATCCCTCTCTTGCTCCCCTCTCCCCTCCTGCTCCCCAAATCCTCCCACCTGTCGTTTTGTCCCCGTCTGTTACATGTCCGTGTGTCTCTCGACAGGCGAACTCTTTGTGGAATACTTTACAAGCGCCACATAAGTCCTGATTCGACATTTTTTGCTTTGAATGGCTGCTGTCAACACAAATCTCTGGCAGAGACTGTAACGGAGCCTGATTGCTCAGCAAGTATTTTGATAAGTGAGCTGGCTGTGTGTCTGTAATTACGGGAGAAAACCGTAAATCTTTTGGATATTGTTCACACAGATGTGGCGTGAAGGGAAGGGGGGAAGCAGTAAAATGTGTTAAAAGCATAATTAATGTCATTGTTGTTGGGGATGATTTGATTTAAGGCTGACTTTGACTCGTGGAGCGATTCGTAGGGCACCGGTGGATGTGTTTGAGCGGGTTGGGATGGGGTGGCGGAGGAGGTGCTGCCCTGGTGGGAGAGGTGACGGCACCGCGGATGTGCCATGGAGGTACCGTGGATACACCGCGGATGCACCATGCATGCACCGTGGATGCACTGTGGATGCACCGTGGATGCACCGTGGGTGCACCGTGCTTCTCTTGGAGCTGGACAGCAGTGTGAGGCAGATGTCACCCTTCAGCCCATGGCACAAAGACCTCCGCCAAAGGTCGGGCCAAGCGGCCGGGCCCTGGCACAGGGATGGGCTGCTGGTCCCTGGAGACGTGGGCGCTTCCTGGAGCTGTGCATGCTCAGGAGAAGGTGATGAGCACCCAGGACACCTTGTGCCCCATCCTGCCATCACACGGTGCCTCGAGCTGCTCCGGTGGCCGTGCATTGCTGTGGTGGGGGTGTCCAGGAATGGGTCTGCTGGCGGCCCAGTTCCCATCCAGCATGGGGAAAGGCCCCCAACCCCGATCCCCTGTGCCAGGGCTGGGGACACCAGGAGGGACCCCTGCCCACCGCCCCCGTCCCTGCTGCAGCACTGCCGGTGCCAGTAAAGGACAGCCAATAACGCCAGCTAGTGGCAGCACTTATATATATATACACACACATATACATAATGGGTGAGCGTATGGAGCCATAGATAAGCACGCCTGGGCAGCAGGTGCTGCTTTGTGGCAGGGACTTGCTGGCACATGGGTCAGCGCTAGCCGGCTCCACCGTCAGTGGGTGATGCCACATCGTGGCCCCTGGGCAGTGCAGGAGCTGCCACGGGTGGACGCAGCGCCAGAGCGTGCGGTGCCCCAGGTCCTGTTTTGATATGTGCCTCTCTCGCGTCACCCGTCACCCGGCTATGCTGGCAGGGAGTCACTGCCACGGCGGGGCTCACAGCTGCACGGCTGCTTGGCCGCGATGGCAGGGCCGTCTCCTCTAACCTGTCCCAACGGGGGCCGTGACCCATGCAGGGGAGACCATCCCCTGCGCTGTGGGCAGTGTCCTGAGCCCTCCCGCGTGGCTCAGAGTGCGATGGCACATGGCATTTGCGGTGCCTTGGCATGAGCAGATGATGTGCTCGGCTTCAAGCGCATCCTCTCTCCGGCCCTGCAGCAGGAGGGCTTGTTCACTGGCAGCGCAAGCACGGCATGAGCTTGGTGCAAGCACAGCGTGAGCATGGTGCAAGCACAGTGCGAGCATGGTGCAAGCATGGCGCGAGCTTGGTGCAAGCACAGTGTGAGCATGGTGCAAGCATGGCGCGAGCTTGGTGCCCAGTCCCGGCAGCCCCTTGCTGCATCTGGATACCTCGTGTGCGATGGTGGAGCTGGCCCCACAGCCGAGGACAGCGCTTTCCCAGTGGATCGACAGTGTGGTATTAGCAGGATGTAATTAATCCAGCCGGGCATCAGCGCTGCCATAGGGAGCAGAGCTGAAGCGCCACTTGCTCTTTTCCCTTCTAAAAGCTCCACTCCTGACCACATCGTCCTGGGATGTCAGCTCCAAATGGGGAGCAGTGCGCTGGGGGATCGTGCCGGCTGTATTTCAGTGATGGGGCTGCAGCTCACGGGAGGGAAAACGCTGACGCGAGGAAAATCCCTGGAGCTTTATTGCTTGGGCCAGTTCCTCTCATATTATTTCTCATCACGGAGGCGAGCGGAGTTGCCGGTGCGGATCGGACAGGGTCTGCCCTGGCGTTTATCCCTGTGGAGGCAGCTTGCGGGCTGGCACAGAGCCCCCGGGGCTGGGGAAGCACAGGGGGAACCCCCCGGCCCCCGCAGCCTGTGACCTGGGGCCCTGGAGTGCGGAGTTTAATTAGCCGTATCGTTATCTCAGCTCATGTACTTACGGGTGTTATTGATGGCTGTGAGAGCATCCAGTCTGGTTCGGGGCCACGCCGCATCACTGCAGCCTCCTTTGACGGCACACTCCCACATCCTTGGATGGAGAACCAGCCTGAAGAATGCCAAGCTGCAGCTCTGGCGCTGGCCAAACACCGTGAGCAGCCTGGGAGGGTCCCGGCCAGAGCCGAGTCCCCGATTCAGTGCCAAAGCCGGGAGCGTGCTGGCAGGGCTCAGCACCCACCTCTGGCTCGGTCCCTGTGGCCGAGCTCTGGGCACAAGCCTTTTATCCCGGCCCGTTCGCGGGGTCCCTGTGACATCCAGCAGAAAGAAGGGGGGACGTTCCCCGTGGAGAAAGATGCTCTAGGGGCTTTCGGCATTAGCGCGTAGGGTCTGGCAGTTGCTGGTCCTGTGGGGAAGCCACATGGCGGGTGCTGTGGTGAGGCCCTGCACTCCATGGCCATGATGCTGTGGAATGGGAGGGCAGTGGCGACTTGGGGGGACCCCATCCTGGGGGGCACGTGTCTTGGCTTCGCTCATTCGCAAGGAGTAGCCGTGCTGGGCACTTGCAGTGAGGATCACAGGCCAAATCCTGCTTCTTTCAGGCAGGTTCACCCCAAAGACGCCCAGTGCTGCAGTTGGGCTGTGCCGGCACAGCCCCAGACCAGCCCAAATCCCACGGCACAGCGACGGTGGCACTGGACCCCCTTCATCCCACACGGCTGCTGTCTCAGCTAGGGACTCGCTGAGCAGAAGACCTGTTCTGCGTCCTGTTCGGAGCAGAGGCAGCCAGTTCTTTGATGTTTTTTCCATCACCGTTACTATTTTTCACCCTTGGATGTGTGCCACATGTCCATGCCATACAGTAGCGCATCCGGCTCCATCCCACTTCCCTGTTTGTCTAACTTTTTGACCCTGGAGAATTCAAATCTATTTTCTTTCCTCTCCTTTTCTAAAAAAAAAACCCCAAACCTATATTAACCTGGCTCAATAGGAGGCATTTTCTTGAACTTATTAAAAAATCCAGACTTGTAAATTAATTTGTTCATGTTGTACAATGGCAGTGCAGATGGACTCATTAGCATGCACACAACAAATAATTATAGATGAATTTTTAGCTGGCCTGCTTAATGGGCTTGCTGGGTTAATTATGTCAATGTATAATTACATCAGCCCTGGGAGACATAATGGCACACCCTGCTGAGCAGACACTAGCTAATGATGGTGTAATGCTGACAGAGGGAAGACGGACGGCTCTGAATGCACCTGCTTACCTCGGCACAAACCACCATTGTCTGCACCCAAATGGGCCGGCGCTGGCGACACCGGGGCCACTGGTGCTGCGGGTGCCACTGGCTCGCTAGGGGAGGTGATG
>NW_008795859.1:1256438-1256822 GCF_000699145.1 Aptenodytes forsteri | reverse complement strand
CAAGGGGTGCCCCAGGGCCGGGAGGGCACCCACTCTGGTTTTAAGCGGGGTGCAGAGGGCGGCTGCCCTGGGGTGGGTGGTGAGGAGGGTGGGCAGCGGGTCCTGGGGGAGGTGGGAGAGGGCTGGTGGTGGGCATCCCTGCCTCTCACCTCCGCATCCTCTGTCCTGCAGACCCCGCTCCTGTGCTGGAGGCTGCCCGGAGCCTGGAGGACCGGCTGCAGCAGCTCCAGCGCCTCGAGCCTGAAACCACCCCCCTGAAGGACCTCAGCCACCCCTGGAAGAAGCACCTGGAGCTTGTCGGCACCAAAGGTACCCCCCGGCGCCGGCCGCCCCGTTGGACGAGGGCGCCCGTTGGACGAGGGTGGCAGCGGGCGGGTGGCCCCC
>NW_008795859.1:1250327-1256426 GCF_000699145.1 Aptenodytes forsteri | reverse complement strand
GGCGGTTCCCAGCCAGGTCCCCCCACGTGCCTCTGAGCATCCCCCGGGTGCGGGGGATGCATCCTGACCTGTCCCCTGGCCCGTGGTCCCCAGCGGCCACCACTGCTGTCCCCTGCATGGCTGTGTGAAACATGTCCCCCCGCAGAGCGCAGAGAGGGGACGTCGCCGGCAGCCGGGCTCGCAGCAGCGGCCGAGCCTCCACTCTCCGGCATCGACAGCAAAGCACTGTGCACAGAAACCTTGCTGCAGAGAAATGAGGCAGAAAAGCAAAAGTACGTGAGTACCGGGGACGGGGCTTCACACCCCACAGCCGGGGTCATTTTGGGGTGCTGGGGAGACACGTGGCTCTGTCCCTGCTCCTGCATGGGGGTGTCCGTCTGTCCTTCCCTCTCCTCCTTCCCTTTGTGCCTCCTTTGCTGTCTGGGTTGAGAGCGGACGCATCCAGCCTGGAAATCTGACACACAGTCTCAGGCGCTCCGGGTGTCTGTCTGTCCGTCTGTCCCCTCTCCCAGCCAGTTTTTGGGCAGCAGCGGGCACGGGCAGAGCTGGGCCAGGTCCCTCCTGCCAGCCCCTCGTGCCATCTCCCTGGCACGTGGCTTTGCTCGGACAAATGGGTTAAATCCAGGTCGACGGATGAACCTCATTAAATGGCCTTTTAATTTGGAGGCTCCCGGCTTTCCCGGTGCCTTCATTGTTATTCCTTAACACGCTGCACCGGGAAACAAATGAGGAATCTTTAAACCCTAAATTGCAGATCTCTGCGAGTAAGTTCCTGGCAAGTGCAGGCTATAAATAATGCAAAATAACTTTTCCCTGATTGCTTCCCCCCCTCCAATTAATTACAGGCGGGGTGGGCTGCCATCCACCCTGTTGGAGGGGTCTCAGCCACAGGGATCAGGACTATTTTCACCCCAAAGTGAATTTTTTACACCCGGGGCAATAAACCCCTTAACATCAGGGGGTAACACGGCTTGAACACGTCCTGGCATCCACTGGCGGGTCTTTCCCCCGGCATCACCGGGGGATGCAGCGAGGGGGTGTCCGTGCGCCCTCGGGGGGCAGCGGGGTCGGCATGGCCGCAGTGCCGCTGGCATGTCGCTGATGCCCATCTCTCGCAGGGGGCTGCAGGAAGCACAGGTCACTTTGGCCGCTCGGCTGGGGGAGGCAGAGGAGAAGATCAAAGTGCTCCACGCAGGTAGGGGGGCCGGGGTAGAAGTTGCCGGCCGTGGGGGGCCAAGCCCTCACCCCGCAGCTCACCATCCTCTTCCTCTTCCCAGCGCTGAAGGCCACCCAGACGGAGCTGCTGGAGCTGCGGTGTAAATACGACGAGGAAGCGGCGTCCAAGTAAGTCGCCAGTGATGCCCAGTCATGCCCGGAGGCCGTTGACATGCCCGAGGCTGAGCTGAGCCGAGCCACCCGTGGCAACGTGGCAGTGCCGGGACATCCCCACGGTGCTGCTAAATGACTTGAGGAGCTGAGATACTTTAAGCGACTGCAGCAGCATCCCAAGTCACGGGGGCTCCCTAAACCTAAGGCAGGAGCCCTCGCCAGCCGCAGAGGGCTGTGTCTCTTGCCTCTGCGCCGGCTGACACCTCTTGCTTTCTCGTCGCAGGGCAGACGAAGTAGCCATGATCATGACAAACCTCGAAAAAGCCAACCAGGTGAGCCAGGAGGTGACTTTCCAGCCAGCGCAGGGCACGTACCCTGCTCCCCACGTGCCACACTCAGCTGTGGTCCCCTGGGGCTGATGGGCTTCACCCTGCAGAGCCCGGGTGCTGCACCCGCCACAGCAACCCAAGCATCCGCATGGCCTGGATGTCTGTCCCCGAAAATGGTATGGCGTGGCCGGGCTCCAGGACTGGGAAGCCCTATAAAGGGGGGCTCTGGTTTCCTTCACCTGGCGGCTCCTCCAAACCAGCCCAATGGGACCCCTTTTCCTGTGTTGGGGGTCACTGGTGTGTTTGGGCTCCCACTGGGCTCCACTTTGGCTGCTGGAGCCAGCATTTGTCACCTCCAGCCTCTCCCGGGTGTTTCAGGGCACGACCCACACCAGCCTGGTGTTGGTTTCTGGCGTAATTACTTCTGGTCTTATCTATTCCTATTCATTAGTTTTATTTAATTCTGAAAATGTAGGTACAAATAAATGTCCATGGATAATAAAAGAGGCTTAAAGAGCAATTTGCATGTAAATACGGCCTTTTGGGTGGAAAAAGGCAGTGTCGTGGAGGTGAGCTGCTGGTGCCCAGTGACGGGTCTGGGAACTGCGTTAGGACGTGGGGAATCAAATACATGGGGGGGCTTATGGTGACGGTGGTGGGAGCAGGATGCTTGGGAGAGGTGCGGGTTGGTGCAGATCCTGGAGCCCTGCTCTGCCCTGTGTGGGGTGGGCCGAGCCGCGGGTGCCCGGCCTGACGCACTTTCTGCTCTCTTGCAGCGAGCGGAGGCGGCGCAGAGGGAGGTGGAGAGCTTGCGGGAGCAGCTGGCGGCCGTGAACAGCTCCCTCCGCCTGGCCTGCTGCTCCCCGCCAGGCGCTGCCGGGGTGAGGGCACCCCTCAGGGCCGGCAGCACCCCATCGTGGCCGGCAGCACCCCATCGGGCCCGGCAGCACCCCATCGCGGCTGGCAGCACCCCATCATGGCCGGGAGCATCTGTCACAGCCAGGAGCATCCCATTGCACTTGGGAGCACCCCATCATAGCTAGGAGCACCCCATAGCAGCCAGGAGCACCCTAGCATGTTTGGGAGCACCCACCATGTTTGGGAGCAAGCCTGAAATGCCCGTGACCGAGGCATTTTTCCACCATGGGGTGGTAGCGTTCACCATGCCCTACCTACAGCCCCAGCTTCCTATGGGGAGGGGGTACGTGCACTCCCATAGCACCGAGCAGACGTACCTGGGAGACCTGTAAGGGCAGAGGAAAGGTCTGTCACTGCCCACGGCTGCACCACCCTGGGTCCCCGTCCCACTGGGCTGAGTCCTGGGCTTGCCTGCTTCCCCTGGGGACGTGTCTGACAGGGAGGGTGGCCCTTGTCCCTGCGTTGGGCAGCCAGGAGCTGATGGTGTCCCCTCTCCCGGCAGGACAAAGTGAACTATTCCATGTGCTCAGGGTCGAGGCTGGAGGCGGCTCTGGCCGCCAAGGACCGGGAGATCCTGCGGCTCCTGAAGGACGTCCAGCACCTCCAGAGCTCGCTGCAGGAGCTGGAGGAGTCCTCTGCCAACCAGATCGCCGAGCTGGAGGGGCAGCTGGCTGCCAAGAACGAAGCCATCGAGGTGTGCCCATGGGGGCTGGGGGCTTGCCGGGGAGGGAGGGGCACAGGTCCGGCCATGCCGGGTGTGTGCCAGGAGCCGGCTGCAAGGACTTCCCCCCTCTGCTCTGCAGAAGCTGGAGGAGAAGCTGCAGGCACAGGCGGACTACGAGGAGATCAAAACGGAGCTGAGGTATGGCTTGACTGGCATCCATGCCTGCTGCCTGCCTGTCCCCTGACCGGCCAGGTGCCACCAGCACCCATGGCACACTTCCAGCAGCCGTAACGCTCGGCAGCTTGACAGCAGTGAAAAGCCGTGCTCGCTGAGTCACCCCCCCCCTTGTTTCCCTCCCAGCATCCTGAAGGCGATGAAGGTGGCCTCCGCCAGCTGCAGCCTTCCCCAGGCAAGTGCCGTGGTGTGTGCCGACATGCTGGCCAGGCTGGGGCGCACGTGCCAGCCCTGCCGCCGGTGGCTGCGCTGCCCTTTCCCATCTCGGCTTGGCTCCTTGCAGAGCATATCGAAGGCGGAGGAGGCCCTGCTGCTGGGGAAGGAGGCTTTCTACCCCTCCCAGAAGTACCTGCTGGAGAAACCCAGCCTGCTGGCCAGCACTGGTAGGGTCCCTGGGTCCTGCAGGATCCCCGGCCCCACTGGGAGCATCCCTGGGAACGTGGGTGACAGGGCCGGGATCCTGCCCCGGCTGTGGGAAGGAGCCCAGAGCCAGCAGCGGGGCAGGGGGACGGACAAAGGGTGGGATGCCACCTGGGGAAACTGAGGCAAGAGATGCTTCGCTGCGGGGCCATACTGGGGCTGCCGGCTGGGGGGACTCTAGTGTGTTTCCCTCCCTCTCGTTCATCTCTAGAGGAGGATCACTCCGAAGACGAGTCAGGAAAGGATTCGCTGGGCATGGAGCAGACGTACCCGTCCCCACAGCACGCACGCCCCGGCGGACGAACCCGCCTCCCCCACTCCCCTCCCGCCTCTGCCTGGCCCCGGCCTGGCCCCCGACGGCCCCCGGACTTTCTCGCTGTCCCCCTTCCCAGGGGGTGAGCGGCTTTCGGACCCCAAGACCCCTCACCTCCCGCCGCCCTCCTACAAGAGCGAGAGTGCCACGGGGGGGCCACCCTTCCCCTCCGCCTTCTTTGGGGCCAAAAGCAGTGCTGTGCCCCCTGGCACCGCGCCAGCCGCCAGCACCGTCAGCCCACCCAGTGAGCTGTCTGAGGGCAGCGCCGGCAGCTCTGCCGAGGAGGAGCAGCTGGACACGGCCGAAATCGCCTTCCAGGTGAAGGAGCAGCTGCTGAAGCACAACATCGGGCAGAGAGTCTTCGGGCATTACGTGCTGGGGCTGTCGCAGGGCTCTGTCAGCGAGATCCTGGCCCGGCCCAAGCCCTGGCGCAAGCTGACGGTGAAGGGCAAGGAGCCGTTCATCAAGATGAAGCAGTTCCTCTCTGATGAGCAGAATGTGCTGGCCCTGAGGACTATCCAGGTGCGCCAGAGAGGTGAGTGGTTGGGGTGGCCCTGGCTGACGGGTCCTGCCCCGGGATGCTGCAAGCGGTGCCATGGGATCCCCTCCTGGCGCACCCCGGCAGCATCCCGGGGTGCCCCGTGCCGCAGCGGTGATGCCCACCAGCCTGTGATGTGCCAGCAAGACAGGCAGTGATGCCACACAGAGTCACCGGTGGCACCTGGGGATTGTCCCTGGCAGTCCCCCTGCTCACCGCGGGGTGGGATGGAGCCGGCCACCGAGTGGGATGGAACCCCGGCAAATGATAGCGATTAACAACAACCCATCGTGGAAGCTGCATCCCTGGACGTGCTTTACTCATTTATTCTGACAAGTGCCATTTAATTATTCATTAGGCTGTTTCGTGGTGTATGAATCATTGTGCTTGGGAATGTTTCGTTAAAATAATGAAGTCTTAATGCTGCGGGACCTCGGCGCGGTGTTGGCACCGCTGCAAAATGGTAACGCCCCACCGCCTGCACGCACAGCTCTGGGGATGGCAGCTCCTGGCCCCATCTCAGCGGTGGTAGCAGTGCTGGCTGGTCACTCATGTCCCTGCGGTGGCACGGGGATGGGGTGATGCTGGTCCATGCATCTGCTGGCATTTCAACCCAGAGGGCTTTGATTTATCCCCTGGATCCGATTCAGCATTAACCCTTCGCCTGCAGGAGGGCACGGTGCCAGGGATGGGGGATGTGGTCCCCATGCTCATGTCTCCGCTCAGCACCCTGCGCGCCGGTGGGGAGCGGGTGCCCTTGGATGAGGTGAGGAAGGTGGCCGGGAGGTGCCATGCCGGAGGCAAGAGCTGGCAGCCAGGGCTACCGGGGCTCCCCGCGCTCTGGCTAGCGACTAATCGGGAGTGACGTTTGTCTTAAAACCAGCATCCCTAAAAATAACTGAACATGAGGAGCAGTAAATACTTCCTGACATACAAGCGGAGCTTGTAAAACCAGCACCGGTGACAAAGCTGTTATCCTGCCTCTTTGATCAGGTAGCATCACGCCACGGATCAGGACGCCAGAGACCGGCTCTGACGACGCCATCAAAAGCATCCTGGAGCAGGCGAAGAAGGAGATCGAGTCGCAGAAGGGAGGTAGGTGCTGGCATGTGGGTGGCCCTGGGAGTGACTGAGCCCCCCCTCTGCTCCCATGGGAGCAGCACCCAGAGGGGTGCCAGCGGCTGGGTGCCGCGTGGCTGCGGGTCCCACGGCATGCTGAAACACCCGCAAAACCGACAGCGTCCGGTGCAGGGGTCTCTGCTTCCCCTAGGAAACGTTAGCCGGCCCCTGCCAAGCCCAGCACTTGCGGCAGTCCTGGGCAGGGTGGCCCTGGGCTAACCCTGCGGCTGGGCGG
>NW_008795859.1:1244906-1250049 GCF_000699145.1 Aptenodytes forsteri | reverse complement strand
CGTGGGCAGGGTGGCCCTGGGCTACCCCTGCGGCTGGCCGGGAGCCGGCACCCGGGATGGACCAGCCCTGGCAGGGCCAAAATGGGTTTTATTTGTCATTTCTCCTGCTGACATCCGTAGAGATTTGGGGCATGGTGGAAGGAAATGCTGGTAAATACTGTTAGGGACGGAAGACTCTCCATGCAGCGGCATTTGTACCTGGGCTTTCGGAAACTTTGGATCTACCATTTCCTCCCTCCATGCCCCAAAACAGATGATTAAATGAGGATGCACAATCCATCTGGCACAAGGAATCATTAAAGCAGCTGCGCTCACAGTCAATTACAAGAAATGAAATACATTAAAACAGGTAGTCTGCTGAGAAAGCAGAATCCCAGAGAATTAAATTAGACAGGAACGGTGGAAAAACAGACAGGGAAAACAAACATGTTTGTCTATTGCCATCGTTGGTAACGGGATTTATTTTGCAATCATCAAAAAAGAAGCTTGTTTAGAGCTGGGGGTGTCGCAGCTTTTGCTTTGCGGGTGCTGCTGGTCCTTCTGATCTGCACTTGGCGTGGGGCATCCACCTGATGGAGAGTGCTCCGAACCAGATTGGGCTAAAATCCCTTTTTTCCTGCATTTTGAATTATGGCTACGTGGTAAAACGATGTGTGCTGCACCTCGGAGTTCCTCCCACCCCTTTTCTTTGCAGGTGAACCCAAAATGCCATCAGCATCACAGGCGGTGGCCAACGGGGCGGGCGGCAGCAGCTCGGAGGACGCCATCAAGAGCATCCTGGAGCAGGCGCGGCGGGAGATGCAGGCGCAGCAGCAGGCGCTGCTGGAGATGGAATCGGGGGGCAGCGGGCGCCCTGGGGACACACCGCCCACCGAGCGCTCCACACTGGCCACTGTCAACCAGAACATCGTCCCAACCTACGTCAAGCAGGAGGAGGGGAGCGGGGCCAGCCCCGGCCCCCCGCAGACACCCTTGGCCGTCCTCTCGCCTGCCGCCTTCGTCCAGAGCATCATCCGGAAGGTGAAGTCGGAGATCGGTGATGCCGGCTCCTACTTTGACCAGCACTGGGCATCGGAGCGGAGCCTTCTCAGCCGACCCTACACCTCCGTCTCGCCTTCGCTCTCCTCCTCCTCCTCGAGCTACTCCAGCATGGCCAATGGCCGGGGCTGGCCGCGGGGCGAGCCCAGCGAGGGCGGTGCCAATGAGGATGAGCTGCCACCGGCGGACGACGAGCCCCACCGGCTGACAGAGATGAAGGCAGAGGGAGCTGGCACGGAGCCGGCGGCCGGTGGTCGTCTCTCCTACTACCCTGCCTACGTGCCGCGGACCCTGAAGCCCACTGTGCCGCCGCTGACACCGGAGCAGTACGAGATGTACATGTACAGGGAGGTGGACACGCTGGAGCTGACCCGGCAGGTCAAGGAGAAGTTGGCCAAGAACGGCATCTGCCAGAGGATCTTTGGAGAGAAGGTACCAGCCTGGAGAAGGGGGGTCCGGTGTTCCCTCTGCTCCGTGACCCAGAGCCCGGGGCTCATCGGTGGCCTCCGCCAGCTCTTTCCAGGTTCCCCACTCTCCCCAGTGGGTTTCCCCTTGGAGGATGCTGAATCCTCAGGGTCTAACCCAACCCCAAGCGGTCTCCCAGTGGCCACCACCAACTGGTTGGTGGCACTTCCCACCAGGAACGCCCCGTCCCCTGCGCAGAGCCCTGCAGGGATTGTCCTCCCAGCCCACTGGGTATCCCAGGGGGACCCACCACAGTCCCAGCACCCATGGCTGGGGCCAAGGGGTCCGGATGTGCCATGGGGCTGTGAGCACAGCAGCAGGCAGCAACCTGCTTCCCCTCCCTCGACGTGGGGACGGAGGGCAGGCAGCAGCCTGGCGCCGGGGGGAGCGCGCCCCGGCCCCAGCGGGTGACGCCTGCACGGTGTCTAGGTGCTGGGGCTGTCTCAGGGCAGCGTGAGTGACATGCTGTCGCGGCCCAAGCCGTGGAGCAAGCTGACGCAGAAGGGTCGGGAGCCCTTCATCCGCATGCAGCTCTGGCTGACCGACCAGCTGGGCCAAGGCATCAGCCAGCAGCCAACCCCCTCCCAGGGTAAGTGCCACCGCCGTCCCCGCGGTCCCTGCGGTCCCCATGTGCCATCGGTGTCCCTGGCACTTCTGCATCTGCCCCACGCATCCTACCCCGGTCCCAGCGCTGGGGAGAGCTGCCCCCAGCACCCCTACCCGCACCCTGATCCTGGGAAGCCCCTTTCATCCCCCTCTCCTCTGATGCATCCAACTCATTTGAACCCCCTTAATTAGTTGCTTAGGCAATTTAGGGCTGTTATACAGATCCTCAGATGTTATTTTGTCAGAAATGGGTTTTGAATTTCATCTAGTTTAAAAAAAAAAAAAGGAAAACCACAACAAAAGTCCTCGGTTTTGTGCCTGGCATGAAGAAGTAACTGGGTTTTTTTATATTAGTGGTATTTTCTCTCTAACTATTCCACTGGCTCCTCCCGCATTGTCATAGCCACTGGAAAAGCTCGGCTGGCATCCCCCCCCCCTCCAGAGGGCAGAACTGTGGGCACCCCCAAAATAACCTTCCCGCTCCTGCCAGGTCCCCGCTGCTCTCCCCTCCCGCCATCCCTGCTGACCCCTCTCCCCTGGTGTCGCGCAGCCAGCCCAGCAGAGCCCCAGCCATCCCCCTCGCCGCCCCCCAGCCCCGCTGAGCACGAAAAGGGCTGCCAGGAGCCCCTCACCCTGGCCTTGGAGAGCAGCAAAGAAAACCAGCAGCCCGAGAGCCGGTCGACGCCTGCGCTGGGTGGGAAGACATACCCCAACAGCCAGGGACCCGTGGGCATCCAGGAGATTGTCGCCATGTCCCCTGAACTGGACACCTATTCCATCACCAAGAAGGTCAAGGAGGTCTTGACGGACAACAATTTAGGTGCGGACCCTCTCCCCATCCGGGTTTTCGGGAGCTGCTGGTGAGGCTGCATGGATGAATCACCCCAATTCCCATAGCCGCAGACCCCCCTGGTTCGCTGCGTGTGCTTGGGGGGATCGCGGCACGCTGGGGAGGGTGTTGGCTGGGAAATGGGGTGCACCCGCTCCGTGGGGGGACTGTAGCGCCCACCCTGCTGCTCTGCCCCGCTCTAACCACCTCTGCTTCTCCTCCTCCTCCGCCAGGCCAGCGGCTGTTCGGGGAGAGCATCCTGGGCCTGACGCAGGGCTCGGTGTCCGATCTCCTCTCCAGGCCCAAGCCATGGCACAAGCTGAGCCTGAAGGGGAGGGAGCCCTTCGTCCGCATGCAGCTCTGGCTCAACGACCCCCACAACGTGGAGAAGCTGCGCGACATGAAGAAGCTGGAGAAGAAAGGTGAGGGTCTGGGTGATGCAGCCCCCCCAGGTCCAGGGTGCTGGCCAAGCTGGGGGCTCCCTGGGCCGGGGGTGAGCGGTGCGCAGCTGGGTCTCCTCTCCCGCAGCCTACCTGAAACGTCGGTACGGGCTGATGAGTGCCGGCTCGGACAGTGAGTCCCCCAGTGCCCGCTCCGAGTGCGCCAGCCCCAGCCTGCAGCCACAGGACCTCAGCCTCCTCCAGATCAAGAAGCCGCGGGTGGTGCTGGCCCCGGAGGAGAAGGAAGCCCTGAAGAAAGCCTACCAGCTGGAGCCCTACCCCTCCCAGCAGACCATCGAGCTGCTCTCCTTCCAGCTCAACCTCAAGACCAACACCGTCATCAACTGGTTCCACAACTACAGGTATAGGCGCTCCCAAGCTTCGGATGTCTGATGGTGCTGTGCCACCAAGGTGGCATTGCTGCTCCTCTTCCAGCCCTCCCAGTCCCTCTTGCCTAGACGGGGAGGTGGAGACCCACCCGTGGTTGCTGGAGGTCCCCAGGTGCAGGACTGCAGCCAAAACACTGCATGTGCCCTGCCAAGAGGTGTTGACCGCCTTGAGAAAGTCATGTTGAGCATCTAAAGAGGTTACCATGCTCACGTCCACCTGCTCACCAGTGCAGGACACCACTCGCCACCAAGCAGGACCTCCGTGATGGGTGGGGGAGAGCCTTATGGAGGCTCCTGGAGCACAGGATCTGTCCCCACAGCTGCCCGGCCCTGGGGAGCAGCACGGGCTTC
Source organism: Aptenodytes forsteri (assembly GCF_000699145.1). Lineage (NCBI taxonomy): Eukaryota > Metazoa > Chordata > Aves > Sphenisciformes > Spheniscidae > Aptenodytes > Aptenodytes forsteri. The sequence continues at coordinate 1,245,931 of NW_008795859.1, read as the reverse complement.
ATCCTTGGGCAGTATTGCAGGTGGACACATGGCTCCTGAATCCTCCCCAGACCCACACCAAGAGCCACCCGCTCTCTGTGTTAGTGGCCCAGGTGATGGGTTGTGCCCTCTCCCCTATATAAACCAGTATAAAAAGACATGTAAGTGCTTGTGTCAAGTCCGTGGAGCCTGCGACTCCCCCTGGGCAGCACAGAGTAGATGGTCAATATTTATGGGAGCCAGCTGAGGTTTCTCGCATGAAACCATTGTGTGGGGAGCGCGGGGGAGAGCTTGGAGAATTGGGCTTTTTGGTGAAACATTGACTAAACCCACGACCTTTCCCCTCACATGATTCCAGGAAAGCCCCTCCTGCTCTCGGTAAACACAACCACCCTAAAATAAATCTTTGAAAAATGTTATGTATTAAACAACAAAAAAAGCCATAGTGGAAAACACTTGCAAATCTGGGTCGGTGTGGCTGGAAACAGCCCAAAGTGTTGCAAAATCCATGCTCAAGTGGCAGTGATTTTCCCCCAAAAATAGTTTTAGAGGCCAACAAGGTGGGGTTTTACATCTCGAGCGATGTCATAACATTTTTCTGGCTGGAGATGCTTTTTCAAGACGCGCGGTGCCCACGACACGGGGCAATGGGTGGCAGTCGCTGACCCTCCGTGGTTGTGTCCTGGCAGGTCACGGATGCGCCGGGAGATGCTGGTGGAGGGCGCGCAGGACAATGACACGGACCCGGAGCAGAGCAGTGGGGCAGCCATCCCTGGGCGCCAGGCCCCACACAGCCCTGACTCGGATGCCGAGGACCGTAAACCCGTGTTTGGGGGGGGCGAGCACCCCTGCACCCCCAGTGAAGGTGAAGGAGGAGCAGGGGGAGGCGGGCGGCTGGGGCCGCCGGCGGGACTCACGCAGCCCAGCCGAGGGGACCAGACCTCCCCAGGAGGAGCGGGGGACAGCCCCCCACGCTGCCGCCCCCAGTGCCGGCAGCCTCCCGCGGCGGGGGGCCCGTGCTGGTGCCTCCGGGGGGCCCCCACCGC
>NW_008795859.1:1241272-1244759 GCF_000699145.1 Aptenodytes forsteri | reverse complement strand
GTGTTTTAAATGAGAAAAACTGGGAACAATTTTAGAAAAGAAAAGAAAAAAAACAAAAAATATTTATAGACCTTTTAGATATTTTTTAATAAAAGGATACTTTGGAATTTTCTAGGTCCCCCTCGAGTGTGAGGTCTACCCCCCCCCCCCCCCTAAATATATATATACACACCCACATATATATATATATATATATTTTGTTAAATGCAGCGCGCATCGAGAGGCGACAGGCAGCCAGTGCGACGGAGGGGAGCACCTGTGGAAAGGGGGGGCCCCCGCTACGAAGCTGCCCCCCCGCTTTGTTTTAAATGTGAAAAACTGGGAACAATTTTAGAAAAGAAAAGAAAAAAAACAAAAAATATTTATAGACCTCTTTTAGATATTTTAATAAAAGGATACTTTGGAATTTATTAACAGCTTAAGCTGCTTTGATATTAAAGATAGCTATAAAATCAAGATGATGTAGCAGTCGTGTCATTAAATGTACACTGAAGTCTTGTAGTTTGCCACTGGATGAGATTAAAAAAAAAAAACAAACAAAAAAACCCCACAGAAAAGACTTATTGAGCAAAGCCATTAAGAAGCACTATGAGACTGACCAAATTTAATAAACTTTTGACGAGCGGTTTCCACCTCTGTCTGTAAGACACTGCATCGCTTCTGCCCCAGCCAGAGACTGCATCATAGTCCCTGAAGACTCTAAAGCGAAAACCTTGATGCCATCGAGTATGTATTTAGTTCTGGTGGTTTATGTTTTTTGAAACCTTTGTAACACAGAATGTCCCGTGCAGTTGTATATGTTGTAGAAATGTCTGCAATAGCCTTCTGAACAAGATGTAGCATGGTCCGAACGCCGTTCCTCACGCTTCCTCCAGCCGGCAACCGGTGGCAGCCCCGATATGGCACGGTGCAGCTCCTGCCAGCTCCCAAAGGAAGCGAAAAAATAATGCAAAAGCGAAGAAAGCAACCTGTGCTTGCGAAATTTGGGAGTGAGATGGGAAGAGGCACCCGGGTGTGATGCTCGGGGATGGCTCCGGCTCGCTGGGGATGGACATGCATGGGATCCCAGTTCCCTGTGCTCTGCCATCGTCCATCTGGGAAAGAAAAAGAGACGGAGGCTCTGAGCTTTGCCCCTGGGGCACCAGTGCTTGGGGACGAGCACCCAAAAATCATGAGCCACCCGTTCATGGGGAGCCGAACCCTGCTCGGGGCTGCTCCCAGCATCACAGCCAGCTCTTGCGGCTGAAGCACTTTTTTTTAGGGAGAGTGCCCGGGCAGGAGGAGCATCCCCTTGCCACGGCCATGTCCCCAGGCGGTGGCTGCTGGTGAAGCCAGGGTGAGCCCCAGGGTGTTGCGCCAAGCTCCTGCCTGAATTGGGCAAGCTCAGACCTGAATTGGGCAAAGCACCATGGAGCATTGGCTTTCCAGGGCTGACCCCGTGCAAAGGCACAGGAGCTCAGCAGTGGCACCATCCCGGCGTGCTCCCCACCACTTCCCCGACCCTACCACTGCCAGCCTGCCTCTGCTAACAAAATGCCTTTAAATGACGCGGGGTGGCCTGTGCTGGGCTGCCCTGCCCTGTCCCCTGCCCGCATGCCGTCAGCCATCACCCACCAAGGCCACCACTGTTGGGAGGGCTCCCCTGCCAGGCTCTGAGGCTATGCATTGACTGATTTTCCACTGTATACATTTTTATCAGAATAGAAGGTATTTTTATATTTGGGTGGTAGTCAATGAGCGATGCTAAAAGTGGCTCTGCAAAGGCACGGCTCTCCTTGCCCGCCTACCCTGCCCCAGCGAGCCCCAGCTTGCCCACAGCCGCTCTTTTCCCTGCCACCGCGCTGCAGAAGGTCAAGGCGCGACCATTGACTGCTCTTCTCCGTCGTGTGCTAGCGGGAGCTTTAGTGGAATGGGATTCGAGGAAGCACTTAGGGTAGTCTTGAACACAGCAATCCTGTTGTATTAAAGCTAGCGGGACATACCGGTCATGTTTTTGTTAGGCTCATGTACTGTACTTCAAAAGTTTCTATGAGATCGATGAACTTTGTTTAACAATTTTGGAAGGAACAAGTTCTGTAAAGAGCCACTAAATACAGAAGTTGGATACGACTCTGGCCTTGGGGTGTGTTTTGTCCGGAGGCAGCCGGATGGGAGCTCCTCTCGCCTTCGCCCGGCACCTGGGTTGATGTTGGTTCCCTTGGAAGTCACAGTCTTGCTTTGGGTTTATGGCAAGACCCCTCACTGCCAGGATTGGGGGAAAAATGATTTTTTTGGGGGAAAAAAGGAGGTGATTTGGGGAAAAAAGGGGGTGTTAAATGGCGTTAGTCCAGCCCAGGGTGCAATCCTGCCCCGTTAAAGTCCTGTGCTCATCCCTGATGCAGGTTTGCTCCTGCCCCCGGGGTAACTCGGCATCCTCTGGTATGAGGTTTGGCTCAGCATTGCCCGATGGCGCCGCACCCCGGCATGGCTCTTCAGAGCCAGCCGTCGTCGGGCAAGTTTGCAGCTTCCAACACAAGGCAGGGGTGTTTGCATTTGATGAATTAATAAATCCGTATGTTGTGTATCTGTTTAAGCTTGTTTGTCGGCTAACATGTTGGGAAGGATTTATTTTTAATGAATATCTGAACGTCTGGAGAAGCTGGGCCGGCTGCCATGGAAACCAGAATCTTCCTCTGCAGCCGACTGATGGGGCCACGTTAACCATCTGGATGCTGCGGGTGTAGCTGCACCCCGGTTGCCCTTGGCGGCACCGCTCCAAATGCCGAAAAACGTAGTGGGGTGCCGTGCCTGGCCAGGAGCAGGGCTCCTCACTCTGCAGTGCTCTTGGCGAGCGACTGACCCTGGCTGGCTTCGTGCCTCAGTTTCCCCAAGAGGCGTCCCCCCAGCCCGCTGCAAGACCCCATGTTAGCAAGAAGATGGAGAGTTTCATGCAGGTGGGATGTTGTGGGCAGGGACACGGGGTCGCATTGGCCACTTCCACAAGGGCAGGATCCCTGCATAGCACCAACACCAGCCCCAGCAAGGGGACAGATATTTTGTCCCTGGCTAAGACCCCTTGGCAGAGGGCTGGGTATGTCCCACCAAGGGCGCAGGGCCACCCGACCAGGGGCACCCAAACCTGGGTGGCATCACGCAGTGCTGCCTGTAACCCAGGGTTTGGAAGGATGGTTGTAACACCCCATTGAGCCTGTAATGCACCGGCAACTCACGCCAGGGCACCCAGTGCCATTTCCACCGGTGAAACTGTGGGAGGGTTGTGCTCCTAATCAGTCTCCCAGCTCTTTTCCAATGCCCAAACCATCATGTTGGTCATCTGTGCCTGACTGTTCAAGCCGTCACGGAGGGCAGAACTGTGCTGTCCCTGCCATGGGACCACTGGCGCTGTGTGTCCTGATGTTCCCAGGGTGGCACCGTCTCATCTCATCGTGTCCCATCCATCCCATCCATCCCCTCCCCTCCCCTCCCCTCCCCTCCCATCCCTGTGGGC
>NW_008795859.1:1238247-1241120 GCF_000699145.1 Aptenodytes forsteri | reverse complement strand
CTTCCCTTCCCTTCCCCTCCCCTCCCCTCCCCTCCCCTCCCCTCCTTTCCCTGTGGGCAGATGTGGGGCTCCAGGGCACTGCGAGTCCCTGGCATTGGCCGTGTCCCACTCGGGCGACACAGTCCCTGCTCAGCCTCACGGACACGGCAGGGACAGGAGGGGGATTAAAATGATTAATTCCCACCTGGGCCCCCCTCCCCAGGGGCTTAGAGGTACAAGCGAGAAACGGAGCCAGGAGGGAATTTCTGAAACAACTTTATTGTAGCAAAATCTTGTGCCTGTCCCAAGGGGGCAAAGGGAGCCGGAGCCACCTGGCCCAAACCTGGGGCACCCCAACTGCTCCTCCCAGACCTGGGGCAGGTCACCCCACCTCCAGGCCAGCAGCTTTAGTGTCAATACAAACCACTGGGGAAATAAAAGAGAAACACCAGCACGAGACACTGGCTTCGCTCTGGTTTGGCACATGAATCATTCGACACTCTCCGCCGCTGACACATACGTTCCTGTTTGCCGCCACGAGCAATGCTTCCCGTTAGTGAGCCAGCCCAGGGATGATGCCCTGCCCTGAAATATCTGCCCGGCAAGGCGGTGCCTGCAGCCGCTGCATTCTCCTTGGGTCTTCCCCCCACCACAGGTTCATCATCAGGGCTGCAAGCAGCAATTGCCTTGTGCGTAACGCCCGGGGCCGGGTGTCACCAGCTCCCTGGGCAGCCAGGGTGCACGGTGCTGCTGCCATTAAGGAAGGGCTGCGCTTGCTGATATTTTCATTTTCAAACCACATCCTGCTGGAGCAGAGGGATCTGGCAGAGCTCGGCTGACCTCAGCCAGTCGCTTGTGCCGGGCAGGGAGGGGAAGGCAGTAGCAGGCTCCCTGGCTGTGAAACACCCACACGGGGGCTCAGGCAGGCAGAGATCCCATCAAAATCTTCCTCCAAAAGCATTGTCGGTGCATGACCCCGCTGCAAGAGCATCAAGAGGCCCCACCAGACCAAGTGCAGTGGTCAATTCCCAGGAGGCATCAGCCAGCAAGTGGTTCATAGCTTGCTTGCGCTGGGTGGACCACTCCGCACCCACGCCCGGGCACGGCCGGAGGGGTACACCCCTGCGGGGAGCACCCGCTGCCTGGCACAAGATGCCCACGAGCCTGGCAGCCCCAGGAGCCCGGGGGTTTCATGCCTGGCTGGCAGCACGCTGAGCCCAGCCGCCATCGGTGCTGGGCTGGCATTTCGCCATCGCAGAGCAGCACTGGTGTCCCTCGGCACTGGGCCCTTAGTGGCACCATCAGCAGGTGTTCGTCACCACTGTGGACAGGGCTGCACATCCTGGGGTGAGGAGGGGACTGAGGTGGCACCAAGGATGATCACTTCCTCCCTGCCACAGGTCCTGGCGGGTCCCCAAGGCTCAGCCACCTCTCAGAGCTGGGGGCCACGCCGCCTGTCCAGCCAGTCCTGCCGCAGCCGGGCCACCTCCTGGCCATACCGCTCATGGAGCCGGCAGAAGATGGACGGGCTCTCCGCTGCAGCCGCCCCAGCACTGCCTGCCTCGCTGCTCGATGCCCACCTGCGTGGTGGCAGCGGCGGTGGCCGCGGGTTCCCCTCACCATCATGCCTGCCGCAGCCGGAGGCGTCAGGCAACCGGTCCACTCCTGGCACATTGTTCCACACCGCACAGCCGTTCTCCTTCGGCAGGACGGCGGGCAGAGCTGGCAGCCGCTCCGGGGACCGCTCTGGCCCCGAGGGCTTTGGCTTCCAGGAGCCAGGTGACTGCCGGAAGCCTCCACATCCACCGGCCGGCCCCCAACGCATCTCCTCCAGCTGCTTCTCCAGCTCCCGCACCACCAGGCGCAAGTAGTCGAAGCTGGCTCGCGGACTTCACCCACGACTCCATGGCAGCCTGGCTCTCAGCCGCCAGCACATAGGTGCGAGACTTGGCACCGCCGAAGCGGATGGCAAAGGTGAATTCCTCAGCTGAATCGCAGAGCTCCACGGTGCAACCCTCCAGCACGATGACGCCCACTGGCTCCCGGCTCTCCCGCTCCTCGAAGTAGAAGAGCATGTTGCCCTTCAGCACGAACCAGCGGCGATGGTACGCTGTGTGCCGCTCACCACGCTTGTAGAGAAAGCCGGCGTTGTCAGCCGGGGAGTCGCAGGTGGCATAAAAGGCCAGGCTCCGCTCGTTCAGCTTCATGGCTCTGCACCCTGCAGGGACAGAGGGTGCTCAGCTGCCCGCTGGCTCACCAAGGATGGGTGCACCTTAACTGCATGGTAGTAATAAGCCAGTGGCTTTTTGTTCCCAGCGGCACCGGCCCTGGAGCTCAGGAAATGGAGCCAGTGAATAAACAGCCCCGTGACTGCAGCCGGGATAACCCCACTCCCAGCCAAAGTGCTGCATCCAGCGGGTGCCGGGTGGGTCGGGGCTCCCCGGCTCTCCCTGGGGAGGTGGTTTCCCCCCAGCTGAACGTCCTCCCACAGAGGAGCCCCAGACAGGGCTCGTTCCGGTGCCCCACGTCACCCGGCACAGGTGACCTTACCGCCAGCACCGTGTTTGCCCTGTGTCGCGGCACTCCTCCCCGCAGCACGCAGGGAGGGTTTATGGCCTGTGCCGCAGATCCGGCTGCCACTCCGGAGAGCCGTGGCCATAGACTGTCACCCGGACAAGGCCACCTCTCCCCTTCTCCCCTAATCACCGGTGGGCTCACCATGCCAGGCTTTCCACCTACCTGGACTCTGCCTCTAGCTCCGGTCTTCAGCGGCCGCCAGCATCAGCGACGCATGGGTGGCTGTGGCGGCTGTGGGAGCACTGGATCCGGGGTTGGCCGGCGTAAGGGGGCCGTGGGGGCCGGCACCCCGGTGGCCCCGCTCCGGCCGCTGGCTC
>NW_008795859.1:1235446-1237723 GCF_000699145.1 Aptenodytes forsteri | reverse complement strand
TCAAACCTCTGGGCACCGGGGCCGAGCTCCGGGCAGCGCCGGGGAGAGATGGGAGCACGGATCCGGGGGGGTGCAGGGGGAAATGCGCACATCCATGGATGTATGTGTGGATGTATGCATGGATGTATGTGTGGATGTATGCATGGATTACACATGGATGTACGCATGGATGTACACATGGATGTACGTGTGGATATACACATGGGTGGGAAACCTGGGAGCTTAGTGCTGAAAGTGGCTGCACAGCACTGAGTCAGGTTTTTGGGCAGGGAGTGGGTTCCCAGGAGTGTCTGGCAGGGAACGGGCAGAGGTCGATGGATGGGGTGGACGAAAAAAGAAGGAGCTGAGGCAGGAGCCCAGTGGTGTGGATGGGTGTCTGGGGGAAGGTGACAACTGGTACAAGGAGCTAGGAAGCAGGGGGTGACGAGCCGTTTATCTGGGTGCTGGAGCTGTCAGGCATTGTGCAACTGCTTGGGCAGAGATCATGGCCCCCTCGCTCCTTCCTGACAGTCAAAGCCGCGTGGCACTCGAGCCACTGATGCCCTCTCAGATGGGTGGCCAGCACTTGCCCCACCCAGGCCAGGGGTGAGCAGGTCCAGCGGTGCTGAGCACTGCCTGGGGCCGGGGCTGGATTTCCTGCTGCCACTACCCATGTCCCAGGGCAACCATAAACCTTCTGGCTGGGAGAAGCCTCCAGGCTGACTTCTGCTTCTGACTGACCTTCCACGCTGAAAGTGTCACCAGCCTGAGGACCACCATCCTCACCATGTCCCAGTAAATACCAGTGTCAAGGATTTGCTCTCCTTATCGCTGCCCCTTTCCTCCAGTTTCTTCATTCCCCCGCTCGGCTGCACAGCAATGTGTATATTTTAGCAAACGAGGTGTTGGCACTCATTTTGCAGGCCCTCATCTAAGAAATCCTGCCATCGGTGACCCACCACGACCAATACCAGTGTCAAGGATTTGCTCTCCTTATCGCTGCCCCTTTCCTCCAGTTTCTTCATTCCCCCGCTCGGCTGCACAGCAATGTGTATATTTTAGCAAACGAGGTGTTGGCACTCATTTTGCAGGCCCTCATCTAAGAAATCCTGCCATCGGTGACCCCCACCACGACCGCCACTGGCCACAGGTCGTGGTCCTCACCACTCCTCCCTCCCCCATAGATGCCCCCACCACCCTACACGGCTGCTCGGGGCTTTGCAATCTTCTACGTGTGGCAGTGGTTTTCAGTTCACCAAGGGTTTTCGCTATCACCTGCAGACTTTCTCTTTCAGACTATAAAAAGGGATTTGAACCAGCACTAAAACCATCTGGGCTTTATCTTCCCTCCTGAGCAGAGTGGCTCTGTTCAAGGCCGCCGGTGGGAAGGCTCGGGTCTCTCTGCACTGCTTAACTCCCTGCCTTGCGAGAGGTGTCCTTTCACACTGCAAGATTAGGAGGGGGAAGGACTGTGGGGAGAAGCAATATCTTTATTAGACCAGCTGGGGTAATTGGAAAAAGGCGACCGTGCTCCCGGCTCTGCCTTCCTCTGCTGGGACTCCAAAACCCTGGCTGTTTCTTGCAGCCTCATTGGCCACTTTAGCAGAGGTTGTTCCTCCACTGCAGCTGCTTCCCGGGGTGCCCTTCAGAAGCTGCTTTGGAGAATCACCCCAATTCCTCAAAAAACACCAATAAATTCCCCTGTGGGTTTTTGCTTCCCATTGGGTCTCCCTTGGGATGGTTGCGTGTCGCTGCATAGGCTCCAGCACTTCCCCTTCTGAGCGGCCCCATGATATTTTCCCTGTTGTCCCTGCCGTCGAGGAGCCCAGAGCCCATGCCTCAGTTTTCCCAGCTCAGTCTTGCTGGGAAAGACGGGCAAATGTATTCCCATGCTGAGCTTGACCAACAGCAGGGAAAAAGGAGAAGAAAATGGTCTGAAAGGAGGTGAGAGGCTGCCAGGCGCCGTTTAGGATGTGGGCTGCCCTTGGCCTCCGCTTCCTGCTGCTCCCATGACTGGTGACTTGGCGGCGCGGTTACGCAGCGGCGGGTGCTGGACGGCTCAGCGAGGTGAGCTGGGGAGCTCTGAATCACTGCCAGCGCTGACTCGGTGGGGGCCGCTCCTGGAAATCTGGGGGTGCTAGGGGAGTACCGAGGGGCTGCTGGACCCCCAGCAGTGCGTGTCCCCAGCTGGCACATGGAGGAAAAGGGGTGCGGGTTTCCATCATGACTAGTAGCGAATGGTCCCCTGAGACCCCAAATGGACCCAGAAGCTGTGCCGTGGGGTTCAAGGCGAACAAG
>NW_008795859.1:1233080-1235076 GCF_000699145.1 Aptenodytes forsteri | reverse complement strand
CGCGCGGCGGTGCGGAGCGCTCCGGGCTGGGCGGGGCTGCGGGGGGCAGCCAGCCCGTGGGGCACCCCCTCCATCGCCACCCTGCCCATCACCAACCCGCCCATCACCATCCTGCCCACCTCCCACCCTGCCCATCTCCCACCCTGCCCTCTGAAGGGGTGCGTGAAAGCCAGGCTGAGATTTTGGGGGGCATTGCCAGTTCAGCACAGACCCCCATAGCCAAGCATTTTCAGATGTCACCCCCAGACCCCCTCCGGGCAGAGAGGGGGGACCGTCATCTCACTGTGGGATGGCAAAGGTCACCCACAGCCGATCACATCCCACCCTGGGAAATGCCGATGTGCCACTTCCAAACCACCCCACGCATCCTGAAAACGAAGCGGGCCAGAGGGTGGGAGTTAAAGAGAGAAGTGGGAAGGGCGGTTGGAAGCTGGTTAAGGCTTTTACAGGAGAAGAAAGCGGCAATGGTTAAAAGCTGCGCCTGATGCAGAGCGGAAGGGAAGCAGTGGCGTGTGCATGTGTGTGCGTGTACAAGGGCATCTGCGCAGCTCTGCTTAAACAAACAGAAAAAGCAGAAGTTGGTGGTAGTGAATTAGCAGTTAGGGACTGTAGAAAATCCATACAGGAAGCAAAACAAAAGAGAAATCTCAGGCCACGGGGGCTGAGGACGCTGAGAGGGCGCTTTTGAAATAGATGAAGCACATAAAGTGTGCAATAGCTGTGAGCTGGGACAGCCGCCCGTGGGAAGGAGGGCAGGCACCGGGCTCCACCGACCGCTCGTCTGTGCTCAGAAAAAAAGCCAGAAGGTGCAATTATGCATGAAGCAACGGTGGAAGGAATTAAAAAGCAGCTTTTAAGGTAAGATTTTATCACTCGGCTGCTCCCAGCCACTTCCCTGTGGGGTTTGGGGAGGGCTGGTTGGTTGCAGAGTCGCCTGGACCCCTGGAGCAGGAGATGCCCAAGAGGAGCATGGGGTTATAGCCCTGCAGGAAAGCTCTGCCCTGGTCTGGGGTGTCGGTGGGGCTGGAGGGGGCAGCCCGGCTGCATCCGCACCGGCAGCAGCCCAGGGCCGTGGTCTGGAGACGGCCAGCCCCAGGGCACAGCACCAGCAGGGGGTTCCCGTTTCAGTCTTTTCCCTGTCGGAAGGGAATAGATTGGGAATAGATGGGGTGAGCGACTGGGGTGTGTTTTAAAGCATCACTGAGGACGGAGCCCGCTGGTGGTGGCACACAGATGCCTCTTCACAAACAGCTTGGTGTGCCTCAGCCTGCTCTCCAAGGGCAAAATCCTGCAGCTTCCACTTTCCCAAAACCCACAAATCGATCGCGTGGTGTCTGTAAAATCCCAGCTGCCACTTCTCCGGGTTTCCCCAGCTTGGCGTGCTGGGCGAGTGCCAGCCCCGGGCCAGGGTTGCTCTGCCATGGCTCTTGCATGCCCAGCATGAGCAGCACCTGCATGGGGGTCTGCGGGGCAAGGAGACTCCCTCCATCCCCGGTGCTGCTGCCGCTCAGGGAGGACGAGGCCCCGGAGGAGCTCTCGGGACAGCTGGTGACACAGGTGGGAGATGTTTATGGGCCAGATGTGACAGTACAGACCACAAACCAGCCCTTTCCTGGAAAAAGGTGCAGTGAAAGTTTATTGTCCTCCTATTTCCCATGGCTCACAGGGTGGGTGGCCGCAGCTCCGCCATGCCACCCCTGTTCCCCTGGGATGGGATGGCACCAGTACAGCACCGGGACGGCCAAGCCTGGCCCGTGTGCTCCCACGCCAGTCCCCAGCCCTGCTTGGCACTGCAAGGACACTGTGACTGCTCCGTTCATCACAGCTGAAACCCTTGCCTGTGATGTGGGACAACTGCGGGCCCTGTGGCCTGATCTGCTCCCGCCGGGTGTGGGCAGTGCCCTGCGGTGCCTTTCACAGCAAGATAATTTCCTCGACCAAAAGGCAGAGGAAAATGATGAGAAATGGTGGTTGAGACAGCGTCTCGCCCACTGCT
>NW_008795859.1:1226899-1232023 GCF_000699145.1 Aptenodytes forsteri | reverse complement strand
GGGGGGACGCTCTTATCCCGGGCTTCTTCCTCCGATTCCCTCTGTCCAGGGGCCACAGTCACCCTCGGGGACCCCCGTCCTCCCAGCACCCGTTTCCCCCGGGGGCCCTGTTCCCCTGTGGGTGCCCCCAATCCTGGGGAACCCCATCTTTCCAGCACCCCCTCTTCTGGGATCCCTGTCCTCCTCAAGGTCCCCCATTTCCCAGCACCCCTATCCTGGGGACCCCTGATTCAGGGGTGTAGCAGGCATGGAGCCAGCCCTGCCCCTCTCCTCTGCCTGCTCCCAGACCCCTGTGGCCCCTCTTGGAGGGCGCAGGACCCCGTGGGGTGATGCCCAGCTGCCGTTGTGGGGTGCTGCCCTGCCCGTGGGGGCCGTGCCCTGCCTGCTGGCCCCACTGTCCCCTTCTCCTCTGCCCCCGTGCCCGCTGCGAGTGCCAAGCAGAGGTGCCAGCTGGAGCCTGCCAAGCGGCTCCTCTGGCTTTCTGCTCCCTGCGGGCTTTGTTGGCTCGCAGGCGCTGCCTGGCTTGGCAGGCGTGGGGGCTCGGAGCACGAGGCTGATGCACTGGCGGGCAGCATCCCGGCGGCCTCCCCGTGCCCTGCTGGCGTGCCCAGTCCTGCTTGTGCCAAGCCCCAGCGGGGTCACCAGCAGAGAGTCTGGACCCGCTGTCTCCGACAGCGGCAATAACACGGTCATTGCTGCCTGGGCTGGGATTTACTGTCAAGGAAACCGGGACGAGTTGTCGAGCTGAGATTTCGATATTGTTGTTGCAAATTGATTCAAGATGTGCTGGAGTTGTGGGCTGGTGGCCCGGGGACTTTTTGGGTTGCTGCGCTTAGGTAGGAAAAGCAGACGGAGGAAGAGGTGGCCGACACAGGGACCTGGCGCTGCCTGCTCTCGCATGTCCTCGTCTGCCGTCGGGCTTTGCTGGCAGGTTACAGGATTGGAGTTTAAAGGCCTGTGAAATTACTGGCAGGTTTCACTTTGACTTGTTTGGGACTAGATCAACGCCTCGGATTTCTTTTTAACTTGCTTTTGGTGCAGGGGAGCCTTGTCCCTGTGCATTCCCCCTGCCCTCAATACTGCTTTTATTTTCTCCTTTGCTTTTCTGTATTTACTGCCTCTAAAAAATTCCGTTTTGGTTTCGCCAGAGCCTGCGGGGCAGCGGGTCTGCCACTGCTGTGTATCGTACCAGAGAGATTTGGGTGCAAGTGCTGGTGGCTTTTGAGGGGTCTTACGTCCTCCTCACCCAGAGCAAACCCTCCCCACCCACGCGTCTGCACACCCCATGGGGCTGCCGAGACTGATCCTGGCACTGCGAAGACGTCAGGACAAATCCCAGCGGGTGAGACAAAGCGAAAGTGCAAGAGCTCGGTGCTGGTGGGGTTTGTGGTACTGCCAGCGCTGCCACGGCTTGGTGAGGAGGAAGAGCCAGATCCAGCCTTGAGGGGACTGCTGTGGTGGGGAGGGAGAGCCAGGTTTTCGGGGAGCTGAGCTGCCAGCTGCTGTCCCCGTGTCCCCTGTCTCCGTGGGCAAAGCCAGGGACCACCAGCCAGCCGCTCCCCCAGGAGCACTCCTTGCGCCCGGCTTCTCCCACGCCTACACCGCAGCGATTCATTTCATGCAACAAAACAAACCCTGTCGAAAGAGGCCACCCTGCTGCTGGGCTTTTCCCCGCAGGCAGTGGGTGTAGGAGAGCGTGATGATGTAAACCGGGCTGCAGGGTGCCAGACGCCATGGTGATGGGCACTCGGGTGAACGGGAAGCAGGCAGAGGGTCTTTGAGGAGCTGAGCTGGCCGCAGTGGCTCATCCTGGTGAGCTCCTGTGGGCCAAGCGAGCCTGGAGCTTGCATTTGGCCTGAGGTGGGTTCAGGATGGGCTGTCTCCAGCCCGTCTGTCCCAGTGGAGCAATCAGGGGAAGCCAAATGGGTGGATTTCCCCTGGATTTAAAGTGCCGTAACATTGGCCACGTCCCCAGAGGTCTGCAGTGCTGCTCAGCCCATGCAGAGCCATAGATTAAGGCCAGCTCTGGCCTTTAATAGAGCAAGCTGTGTAGTGCCAGGTGGTCAAATAAGGGGGGAGGGGGGGTGTCCTGCGAGAAAGTGGGGATAGGAGAGCAAAATCAGCGCCTCCAAACCTCCTGGCTTTTAACCCTATTTCCTAAAAAAACACAGCCTATGTGAGTGTGCAGTGGGATCTCTCCAACCTGCTCCTCTGTTGCTTTTGAGTTTGTTGGCTTGGTCCAGCTGAAGGAGAAGGAGGGAAGGTCCTGAGACCCCCTGGGGTCCTCCAGCTTTCATGGAAGCAGCCAGCGAGTCCCAGGGAGCGATGGCGCTCAGAAGTGCGGTGCTGTGCCATCACCCTCTACAAGACCCATGAGAATCCACACCACTGCAGGGGGCCGCTCCCAGAGAGAAGAGTAGGGTAGTGCCGGGCAGTTTCTGCTGTGGGTTGTGCTGGCCTGACGCACAAATGGCCTAGGCTGTTTTATAGTGATGCTGTAAATATGTGGGGGGGGGGGGGGGTGATAGGGGCCCTATCACCCTCCTTGCCTCCCTTGGAGTCCCCCCCGGGGCTGTGCTGCCCTGGGTGCATGGGCTGGGGCTTTCTGCTCTGCTCGGGGGTAAATCAGCAGTATTTACCCCACTGGTGAAAGCGGGCTGCTGGAAGGGAGAAGCAGCTTGGCTGAAGGGCAGCAATAAAACTTCATGGGGCTTTCCGTGAGCACGGAGTCGGGGCTGCTTTCCATGGCTGTGCTCGCTCTGCAGCAAGCGTGCCCACGGCAAGGGACGTGCTGTGAACGCGTTGTATTGTGACCCAGTTTGAAGGAGGGCAAAATCAGTGTGCTCTCCTCCGTTCCCCCCCTTATCCCACATCAGGAGGCTGCAGCCGGACCTTTTCCCACCTCTCTCCCTGCACCAGACCCTCCTGCCTCCCTGAGCAGCTGCATCTCAGTGCCCATCCCCAAATGGCCGCACTGCTCCGCTTGTCCCCCTCTGCGCTCTCAACCCAGGGTCGCATCCAGCCCATCCTCCAGCGCCCGCTGCCCCGGTCCCCGGCAGGTCGGGATGCAGCGAGGGACTGTGGGGCTGCACCAGCACCATCCCAGGAGGATGCTCCACACCACCCAGCCCTTGTGAGCCCACCCCCGGCAGGCCGGCCCCCCGGGGACCCGCATCCCCCCCGAGCCCCCTGCACCGGATGCTCTCCCATTGAAAAGTGCTGTTCATTGTAACCCAGCCTTTTATAGCTGCCTCGCGAGCGGGCTGTGGGGCCGTGCCAAGAAAGGCTGCTGCCGGCTCAGAATAGCTCTTTTCATGGAGGACATCCTGGGAAGGAACAATGTTCCCGCTCTTGGGATTGTGGGAACTTTGTGTTTCTGCCACTCGGGATGCCGGGAACTGCGGGGCCGGCGAGGGCGTCTCCCAGCCCCTTGCTTCACTCCGTCCTGAAAATAGTCCTTGGGGTGAATTTTGAATAGTGCTGTGCTTGTAAAAGAGAGCCGAAAATGCTGCTGGCTGCTTTTCCTCTGGTTGGGGAACAGTTGTTTCTGGGAGAGCCGGCACATAAATCAAATTTCCTATTTACATTGCTGGCATGCATTTTCCTGGCGTGGAGAGTAGTGGCAAGGAGTTGAGGCCGGTTTCATTTTCAGATTGCGGTGCGCTGACTGCGCTGCACATGCTCCAGGGCCACCTGTGCACACGCATGTGTGAGCACGCCTCGCTCGGCGCTGGGCACGGCGACTCAGTGTCTGCTCTGTAACGTTTCCCTTTGAGGCTGGATTTGCAGCGCTGGGTGCTGGAGGGTGCCCTTCCCGCGCAGCCGCAGCCCCCTGCGTGGCTGTTTTGCGGTGGGAAGGCGGTGGGCTGGATCCTGCAGCCCCTCTGTGGCAAGGCCGGCCAGCTGACTCTGAACCGCTCATCCTTCAGGAATGGGTGGCAGAGCTGTGGCACTGGCTCCTGGCATTGCCCCGGTGCTGCGGGTTCCTCTGGGTGCAATTAAACAACAAATGCATTTACTGAGATTTTTCCCACCACGAAGGCACAAATAACCCATTGCCGGATGGTGACACTCATCAGGTTGGGCAAGAGTTTAATGAAATCTCCCGGGGGCGGCTCGGCTGCAGGGCTGGATCCTGCACAAGCCGAGGCTTGCCACCCCAGCCCGCATCAAAGCCAGCCTACAGCCAGTCCATCCCGTCCCGCTCTTCCTCGAGCTCCTGACCCAGCACCCCAAAACAACCCCAGCACCTGAAAACAGCCCTGAGACAGGGCGGGCTGGGTGGCGTACAGCTCTTCCAGTGGCTGGGGGACACGTTAACCCCCCCATCCCAACCAGCCTGTGGTGTGTCTGAGGGTGGGCTGGATTCTCCATTCAGTGCAAATTAAAGCAATTAGCCGTTGCGACAAGTCCTTCGGCTTGGTGGTGACGCACAGGATGGCCAGGAGCCCCTCGTAGGAACGTATAGAGTATAAGGGATGCAGATGTAATGTCTGCCTTAAAGCCACTGGCTGCTGAATTCTGGCATCGTGGAGCGCGATGGGCTGGAGTGGGGAGAAGCCCACGTGGCAGCGGGCACTCGCATCCCTGCGGCATGTCCCTGCTGAAACCTGGGGCCAGGCGGAGGAGCGGGATGCTACTGCGGTAGCTCAAGCGTGGATTCAGCCGGGATAGCCGTTTCCATGTGAGAAGTGCGCCGGGCAGGAGCAGGGAGGACGGCATCGCGGTTTGTGCCGGTGCCAGCAGGAGGAAGCGGTGGGGGTGTATTTCCCATTGTTGCGCCGGTTGGAAAAAGCATGTTGCTACCAGAGATGGCCTTCAGCTGCTTCCCACCGCGTGGCGCAGGTGAAGGCTGGCTTTTCCCACGCCGCAAACCTCTCCCGAAGCTGGCGCAGAGCAAGCCTGAAAACTTGGAAAGCAAATTCCCTGTCCTGGGAATCTCCCCTCCGCCTGAGGAGCCATCCGCACGGGTGCCCCACTTCCCTCTGCATTTTGGGGGAGCATCCTGCCGAGCGTGTCGGTGGTGCCGGCGGTCACGGTGGCAATTCCCAGGCGCCAGGAGGAAGCGGGAGCGCAGCCGGAGGATGCTGAGTCATCGGCAGGCTGGCGGGGGGGGTTAACGGC
>NW_008795859.1:1223073-1226854 GCF_000699145.1 Aptenodytes forsteri | reverse complement strand
CCCCCCGCCCCCGCCGCAACGCCGGCCGGCCCCGAGCCTCGGGCGGCTCTTCTGAGAAGCTGGGCCCCAGCGAGGCTGGTGGGGGGCAGATAACATCTCCCCTCGCCTAGAAACTTTGCAGGATGTACTAGGAAGGGCGGCGGGTGGGCAGAGATAGAGGTCCGCTTCCCGGCGTTATCGCCTCCCCGGCTGCAAACAAGATCCGCTGCGCTCTGCATCGCCCCGCTCGCTTCCTCCCAGCCCCTCGGGGTTTTTTGTTGTTTTTTTGTTGGGTTTTTTTTTTTAATTTTTCCTCCCCCCGACAAATGCAATCACTTTTCCTCTCCTCCCAGCAGCCGGGCTGCTGCCGCTGGGCGGCTGGAGTTTCGGGGAGGCGGCGGTGCCCGTGCCGGCGCGGCAGGATCCGGGTGGGTTGGCCGATGTTTCCTGCCTGAGCGGAGTGCACGGCCCCGATAAGTGCCGCGGGCGAGCACGAGGTTCGGCGGTAAGCAGCGCGGTGCAGCTGGGCCAGCCATGGGGAACGCTGCTGCCGGGCTCAGTCGGGCACGCCAGGGTGGCTGCACGCTGGCCGTGGGTGCTGTCAGATTGGTCTCGCAGCAAAATCTGCTTGGGGCAGAGATACGGTGTGGTTTGCTGGAGCCCAACGGCCCCTCAGTCCCGCAGGCAGCGGAGCATCCCCCCAGGGACATCCCATATCCCCCCAGGCCGGTGGGGCTGAGTGGATCTTGCAGGCGAGGCAGGTCCGTCCCTGGATTTCTGCAGCTTTTCATATTGTTTCCTCCCATCCCGCCCCCACTCCAGTTTTATCAGCTCCATTGAAATAGGTCTCTGGAGGGAAACCCATCGGCGCTGTGAAGCCTTGGCAGCAGGAGAGTGGATGTGGCCTGGCCGGGCATCCCTGTGGGGCAGCGGGCAGCTGCAGGCAGCTGTGCTGGCAGGAAGCCGCGCAGACACCCCCCTCTGGGACCTGCCTGCACCCCACCTCGCAGGTGGGGAAACTGAGGCACGGCCCTGCCAGGTGGGGATGGGGATGCGAGGCGCTGCGGTGGGGCTGGGTGCTCGGCGTCTTGCATGGCCGCTGCCTGTGGCGGGTGGTGAGCCGTAGCGGTTGCTCGTGTGGCTGTGCCGCCCACCGGGGAGCCAGCCGCCCCCTGTCCCCGCACTCTGCCCTGGTGAATGAAGTGGCTTTGACCGGGGGCCAAGCTAACCACAGTGCGCCCGGGGCCGCTTGCCCTGCGGGTACGCATCCGGAGCGGCATGCAGCCGTGCTGCCCGGGGGCTGCTGGGGTGGGGGGGTGGCGTTGGGGCGTCAGGGCTGCCCTGACGCCACCGGTGTGCTCTGTCTTGCAGCGCGGCCACCTCGTTGGAGCCACGGCAATGAATGGGCACGCTCTGCCGGCCGGCATGCCAGCGCATCCCCGGGGCTGGCATGAGTTCTGTGAGCTGCACGCCATCAGCACTGCCAAGGAGCTGGCGCAGCACTACCTGCGCTTTGCCACCGAGCACCCGCACCATGACCTCCTGGCCGCTGAGAACTTCTCGGTGCAGTTCACCGACCTCTTCCAGCAGTACTTCTGCCATGAGGTGAAGGAGGGCTTCGCCATGAACCAGCTCCGCATTCTGCCTGCCGGCCCGGTGCGGGATTACCGGGAGACGCACCGGCGGCACACGGACGCCTCCCTGTGCACAGTGGCTGCCAAAGCTGAGGGGGAGCTGGGCACCCGCCCCGAGCAGCCTGGCCGAGCCCCCGAGACCACCCCGATGGGGCTGCGCAAGTCCTGGAGTTCAGAGGAGCTGGCAGGGCCAGCGCGGCGGCCCTTCTCGCTCAGCCAGCTGCGCCGGAGCTGGCGCAGCCTCTTCCGACGCCGTTCCTCGGATGTCCTCCCTGGGGATGGGGATGGGGAGGCGGCGGCAGAGGTGGCTTTCAAGCCGGGACTGGGCAAGCGCATCCTGCCGTGGGGGCTGTCGCGGGAGCAGCCCCCCGAGGTGCGCAAGGAGGGGCTTCTCAAGTACGGGCTGCTGGACGAGACCTCCTTGGACAGCGGGACGCGCTGGCAGCGCTGCCGCCTGGTGCTGCGGCGAGCAGGGACGCCTGACGGCGAGGAGTACGTGCTGGAGCTCTTCGACCCGCCCAAGGTAAGGACCCGGCTCTTGCCCGTTTCGGCCAGTCGATGCTGCGGGTCGAACCCTTGGCAGCGGGTTGGGGATGATGCCAGGGTGCTGGCATGTCCCATGGGGAGGAGCAGAGCCTGCACCCTGTATTTGAGACCTCTGAGAAGGAGAGCCACTGCCGCAGGCTTGCGCTCAGGGCTGCATTCAGAGGGCAAAAGATGCCACGACCATGTGCCAAGGGCGATGTGAGCACTCATTATTGCAGTTGGTCGAGATGCAATTGCATTTCTCCTTGCTGGGACCCCAAAACTGGCTTTTCCAGCTAGGAGCAGAGCACCTGCTTTGCTCTCAAATGCAGAGCTGAGGATGGGGGCTCGTGGCCTCCGCACCACTTGTTCCCAGCCCCATAGACCCATCCCAGCAAGGCAGGGGGCTAGTGAACCCCAAATTCACCCCATCCCTGTTGTGCTGTGGCTTCAGCAGCCAGGGCATCTGCTCGTGTGGGCAGGCTAGGAAAGGAAGGGGAAAATAGAAGTTAGGCTCTGTGCCTTCCTCTGCTCCCTGTGGGACCTGTAAGGGACTTTAATTTTATTTTTGTAAGTACTTTTGTGGCTAGAAATTCAGATCTCGGCTACCCCTGGGAGTTCCCGTGGTGCTTAGATGCTGGCTGGAGCGGAGATGATGCAGGATGTGAGTGAACAGGGAACGATGCGGGGGGAGCCGTGGTGTTTAATCTTTAAAAAGATAGTTCCTCCACATGGAGGTCTTACGCAGGCCTGATGGGCTGTGTTTTCTTTCTTTTTCCCTTTTTTTTTTTTTTTTTTGTGCTTGTTTAACTTTGATGACTAACTTGTGCTTCTTTGTTTTCTCCTTTTTTTTTTTTTTTTTAGTTGTGCTTGTTTAACTTTGACTAACTTGTGCTTTGGAAAGAGGAAGCCTCGGGTAGAGCCGGAGCCTTGTCCCTGCCTTTGGGCTATGTTTGCTGCTCACCGCAGCACTGGGCCAGGGAGCAGCCGGCTAAATTCCTGCTATTTCTGTCAAACAACCCCAATATTAAATATTTTTAAAAAAACAAACAAACAAAACCACCAACACCAAAATTGTAAAATGTGAAAGTAAAAGCTGGTTTTGCTCTGTTGTGTCAGGGGTTGCAGTTGTTTGTCCCTGTGGGAGCATGTGTCCCCGTCCCAGGGCACGGGGAGGTCTGGCTCCGAACAGCAACACTTTGGGGCTCTTTGAGGGTGCTTTCAGCAGCCGGGCAGCACTGCTGGGTGCCGGCGTGGTCCGGACCCCAGCTCACCCAGACGGCACTGGGCATGTCGGACCCCGCTGCAGGGAACGGCCTGGCCGCTGGGGAGGAGGTGTTGGGCTGGTGCTATTTCAGACGCTGCTGCCAAATTTGCTGCTGGCTTTACTGCTCCTCATCCTTGGTGGCTGTTGCCCAGACCTTTGGGGCTTTGCAAGAGCCAAAAATAAAAGCGAAGCAAGGGGATGCCCTCCCGGGGGTGGCTGTGCTCCCCAGTGGGGGGGGACTTTGGCACTTGGGGCTGAGCACGCCCCTCCTCGGGCACCCACCCGTGCCCCCTGCACCCTGGGCACCAAGCCTGCGCTTTTTTTTTTTTTTTTCTTTTTCCCCCATTATGGCTGCAATGGATTTGGCTGCCTCCAC
>NW_008795859.1:1215014-1222974 GCF_000699145.1 Aptenodytes forsteri | reverse complement strand
TAGGGGAGAGCCGAGCTGTCCTTTCTGCCGAGCTTTTTCCCTCAAAGGCTTTTGGGCGCAACACAGGGAGCAGAGCCATCGCACCACTGGCACTTGCACACCGGAGCAGCAGCCTTGTCCCACAGGACGAGCGCCTGGTTGGGCCCCTGCTGTGTCCCGCCTGCCCCAGGACCTGGTGCTTGCAAACACTGCTTTTTCCTTTTTTTTTTTTCCTTTTTTTTCTTTATTTTTTTTTTCCCCCTCCCTCCCCCTGGGAAGCAAGCCCAGTGCACAGCACATTCTTCCTCTCCCCGCAGCCCCTGACCGGCTTTGACCCATGGGCGGGAGGCATTTAAAACAAGACATTTAGCAAGTTCACCCAGCGCTCTGCAGCGTTATTCCTTGCAGTTTGCAACAAATCTCCATCCCACGGAGACTTCCCGGTGAGTCCCCGTCACCGCGAGGCTGGGGACCCTGCGGTCCCCCGGGGCCCCGAGCAGGGGGGTTTCTCAGCCAGATCCGTGGAAGGGGGGGATGTTCCTCGCTGGATTTCGCCAGTCTCCGGAGTAAATTGCTTCCTGTGCAAATATGCCCAGGGTGGGTCCTTCCTTTCTAATTAACTGGGCCGGGGCCAGATCCCATCTCCTTTACAGCAGAATCAATCCAGCCCCTTTCCCAGTAACTGCGGTTGAATTCTGGGGGCGGTGGAAAGCCCCCCACAGTGCTGGTGGGTCCCACTCCCCAAACCCAGCAAGGGGGCAAACCGTGGAGCAGTGGGAACGGAACAGCTTGTTGGTGGTTATTTTTTTTTTTCCCTTTAACTAAATAATAACCAAGAATTCCCGAGGAAGGCTGCGGGGACCCCCCTCCCCTCCATCCTCTGGCCCTGGGATGCTCGCAGGGCTTTGCCGCTACCTTTTGCCCATGTTGTGGATTTGTTCCTGATTTGAAGATGCTGTTGATCATCATGGAAGATTAATGGTTTTAAATAAGTAACTGTAAAAACAATCCTTGGGCGCTTTCATCCCCAGCTGGTCTCTGGACCCGTTAGGCTTGGTCACCCTCGAGGCATCCCCAGAAGCGCCCTCCTCTTCTCCCTTTCTACCCTTTAAATAATACAATGTAAATGGAAATTTCAGCCCAGCCCCCCAGCTTTACAGCATCAAGCCAAGCCCCCAAATATTCAGTGCCTTGCAATGACCTTGGAAAGTCAGGGTGCCTGGGAAAGGGGGTGGCCCCGTGCGTGCCCCACCGTGGCTCGGCCATTGCTCCCTTGCTTTGCTTTTGGCAGCTTTTATCTTATTTCCCTCCCTCCTTTCCCCCCCAGTGCGCTCCAACGGGGCCTCTCGGCCTAATCCTGTAACGTGCCTGGCATCAAAGGGAGCAGGGCACTTTGAAGAGCCCTAATCCCATTTACTGCTTGGGTGGCTGCAGCCAGTGCTGGGCTGGGCTGGGTGAAGGGGTGAGTGTCGGCGAGCCGTGCCAGAGCCACCCAGACCCTGCGGCACTGCCCAGCATGGGCATCCCGTCCCCCAGGGATGTACCGGTCTCATGGGAGCTTCAGCTGGATGAGATGGGGCTTCCCATGCTTGCAGCCGCTGCTGGGTTGGTTTTGGCATCGCTCCTTCCTCCCTCGAGCGCTGGAAAAACGATGTTGCAAAGGCGGGATTTGGAGACGGTTGGATCCGGAGCTCTCCCGGCAGCGGGTCACAGCCGGGCTGCAGGGCACCGGTGGGCTCAGGGTGCGGGGGGTGAGGTCACCCGGACCCCCACCCTGGGGACATGCTGGAGGATGCCGGTGTGGTGGGGAGAGGAGGGGCGCGAGGATGATCTTAGAGGTCTTTTCCAACCTTAATGATTCTATGAGGCCGTGCCACCGACCGGTGCCAGGGTGAGGTGATGCTCTGTGGCACAAGGCTGCTGGGGCCGGACCCGGCACCAGTGGGGCCATCCTGATGTGTGGAGCGCCTGGAGCAGGGGGATATCGGGGTATCTATAATGCTTGTATGTATGGGTGTGTATATACATGTGCACAGGAAAACCAGTGAAACCCTGGGTATGGTCCTAGGCATGCAGCCCAGGTGGATTCTCTGATGTCTAGTATGAGGGCGATGCTCGCCAACCTCCCTCCTTTCCGTGGAAGCACTAAGGGCTTTCTCCTCTACCACGCCATTTATTCTCATATAACTTGTAGGACTGGGTAGCTGAGGCCTCTCCACCTTCATAAATTTAAGCCAAAGCTGGCAAAACACATTTGCATGTTTTAGGGCAGCCCTGCGGGGTTTCGGGGCTGCCCTGTTCATCAGCTGAGCCCCAGCCCCAAGTGCCTTTTATATGGTCAAGTCCTAAACTCCATGAAAACTGTGATTTGCAACGGAAATGTCCCAAGCTATTTCTGTTGACCAGATGTTTTTACAGGAAGCGGAAGGGAAATGGGATTTGCATTTGCGCTGGTTTCTTTATAGTGTTTTAATGAAATCCAGTGCATCCCATAAATTGATGGCATGCGGAGACGAGCCGGGAAGACTTCTTCCGCTGAAAACCCGTGGTGCCTGTGTCACGGCTTGTACGTCTTCAGCCGTGGCCACAAGAGGAGCAGTATTTTTATCTCTGCTCAGCGTGAGACTGCTTTGACTTCCTTTTTTTCTTTCTTTTTCCCCTTCCTTTCACCTGAAGCTGGTTTCTGAGAACTGCCACCTCCTGAGCAAGCAGGTCCCGCACCCCTGGGCTCCGATTTTCGGCATCTGGGGCTCTACACGGCAGCCAGCCAGGCACATGGTGGGGGACATCCCGGCGTTGTGGTCCCCATCCTAATTCCTTCTGGACCTGCTTTGTACCTCCAGGAGCAATTGCAGCTGCTCAAACGTGGCTTTAAGTGACTCAACCGAGGACATATGGAGAGGCAGTGGTGGAGGGGGAGCTGCTGCTGGTTCCTGCCCGCAGGGATGGAGAGGCCACATTTTGGGAAGCCTTGACCCCAGCAGCAGCTGTGTTTGCATCCCTGTCCCAGGCAGGGACTTGAGCAAACCCCCTTTTTTGCAGCACAATGCTTTGCTTCAAATCCAAACCACCTTTCCTCTTATTAGTGACCTGTAATTGTGCTTAAAAACTGGACGTGCCAAGTTGGATGCAGAAATGCCCTTCTTGCCGCTGCAGCCCTGTGAGCTCCTCCGTTCCCCTATTCCTGCACAAAATGATGCAACATGGTCTTTTCCTCCCAGGGCCACTATGAGTGGGTCACACGCTGCCCGCGGGCTCCTGTGGGCAGCAGGCGCCCTGTAAGAAGGGGTTTGCTGGGGATGGGAAGCATCTCGGTGTCCCTTCATCACCCTGGCCTGGGGAAAGGCACGTTTGTGTCAATCTGGATCCCATTTGGTGTCGTTCATCCTGTGAGCCGGAGCAGGCTGGACCATGTGTGCTCCTGCCCTCGTCCCGATGGCTCGTGCTGCATTTTTTTTCTCTCTTTGTTGCAATAAAAATGTTAAACAATCTTGGGCTGCCTTGGTCCTCCAGCCAAGAGCGACCCTGTTCCATTGTCCCTTGGCGGCTGGACAGCATGTGGCCGGAGAGCTGCATCCCCAGGGACTGCATCCCTCACCTGGCATCCCTCTCTCAGCAACCCCAGGGACCGCAGGGCAGGAACCAGGAAACCTGCCATGGGGTAAGAGCTGGAGGGGTTTGGGTGTACTGCGATTCCCTCGGGAGAGGTAAAACTGCACCCAAAGGTGCCTGGAGCCGCACCGAAACTTTCACTGCCGAGCAGGGCAGGCGGCGCATCCCCTCACTGCTTCGCTTTTGGCACTGCGCTGCTCGCTGTTCTTCGAAGGCGCGCGGGGCTGGGCATCCTTTTGGCTTTTTGAGATTTTGGTGGTGACTTTTTCTATTATTTTTTTTTCCCGCTCCTTTTTTTTTGGTATCGCAGGGTGAGGGCACGTGGGGGGAGGGCGATGAGACAAAAGGTTAT
The DNA here is from genome assembly GCF_000699145.1 of Aptenodytes forsteri. Classification (NCBI taxonomy): domain Eukaryota; kingdom Metazoa; phylum Chordata; class Aves; order Sphenisciformes; family Spheniscidae; genus Aptenodytes; species Aptenodytes forsteri. The sequence goes on along the minus strand of NW_008795859.1, from coordinate 1,219,031 downwards.
TTATCATTTATTAACCACAACTTTTTCCATCCTTAGTCATGCACGGAAAAAACACTTTTAGCAGCGTAACCACAGCCCCGGCGTTAATTGCTGAAGAGCAGAGTTTCTTATTTTGGAAACTCTGTTGCCGGGATGGAGCTCGCCGGGGCTTGATTGGGTTGCGAAGGGAAGGGTGCAGGACGGAGCCCTAGCCTGCCGCTTCCCCGGGTGCTGGGGTTGTTGGGGTTTGCAGGAGAGGGGCTTGGAGGGTTTCCTTTCTTTTTAACCCCACCCTTTAAAATCCACCCTGCTGTTGCTGGGAGGGGTGTTGACCCATCACCGTGACCCCCCTCTGCTCACGGCAGTGATGCTTCGCTGCCTGCCGGCACTTGGCTGCTCACGGTCGGGGCTGTCTCCCTTGCACAGGTGCTGCAGAGCTGCTCGGGTAGGAAAGCACCATGTGCAAGCCGAGAAGCGAGCGAAAAATGGAGATATTAAGTGAATCACAGGAAAAGTCACACAGGTGCTGCAGAGCTGCTCGGGTAGGAAAGCACCATGTGCAAGCCGAGAAGCGAGCGAAAAGGAGATATTACAAGGACCGCGCTGCTTTCCCCCGAGCCTCCTGTAGCTGGGGGTGTGAGGAGCTGCGGGGTGCCGGTGGGTGCGGGAAGGTGCTGGGTCCCACTCAGCCCTTGCAGGCGATGTGAGATGCCCGGTGGTGTTTTTTGGGTGGTTGTCTTTTTTTTTTTTTTCTTTTTCTTTTTTTTTTTATGGCCCAGGATGTGGTTGTTTGAAGGCTGAGTGCAGCTTCTTTCAAAGGTAAATATTTATGAGAGCCTGCACAGGCAGCGCGGGGTCTGGAAGGATTCATCCTGGCGGTGGGGGCTCGGACAGGGCGGACCCCGCTCCTCCCCGCTGGGCAGCCGGTCCCAGCTCCGACCAATGCCTGTGATGGGCATCATGATGTTCAACGTTGTCTTGAGATTATGTTAAAAACAAAGCATTTGGGGCAAGATCTGCTTCCTTCAGCCGGGCAGGGCGCAGCACTGGGCAAGGCGCAGGTCCTGCTTTGGGACCAAAATACCCACCCGGGGGGATCGAGTACTCCTGCTTGGGCTCTTGAAGCTCTTGCATTGTCCTGGGTGATGGAAAACCCCAGGGTGATGCAAAATCCCGGGACATCCTGGGGACCGCAAGGACCCTACGGGGTCTGTGCCGGCCACCCCACATCCCCCAGCCCTCTGGGGTGACTCAGTCCCTGGCTGCAGCCAGCTCCTGCTTGCACGCAGACACCTTGTTTACTTTCCGCGCTCGTTATTTATTCCAGGAAATTATTAAAGCAGCCCACGCTGGAAGCAAGTTTGGCTTAAAATAAAAAAAAAGGGGGGGGGGCTGGCAAACACTGCCTGTTTACAGATCCTGTTTATAGTCTCCGTCTTCCCAAACCCCACTGTGAATGTGAGCCGCTGGGCTCTCTGGTTTTGGGGCGATTTGCAGGGGTTTGGGGAGGGAGCGTTGACTCATTTGTGCGGATCCGGCGGCCGCTGAGGTTTATCAATGCACAAAGAGGGGCAGTCAGCCCAAGGATGGGGTGGGGGTTTCTAGCCAGACCCCCCAAATCCCTCTCCATGGGTATGGATTTACCCAATGGCTCTTGGGGTTGCATTTCGCAGCGCCCTGGGTTTAATTTAATAAGAAATAGGGGCCCAGTGAATCGGCGGTGGTCCAGACTGTGTTTTCTCGTGTGGCCATTTGCCGGCGCTCGGCAGCCGCTCGGGATGGGGACAGAAGGAGCTTTGTGCCCTGGCTGCCCCTGAGCCAGCGCTTCAGGCCGGCACAACGGTGCCTCTTGTCACCGCTGAGCTCGGTCCCTTCAGGGATGGCTCTGTCCCCCCCCACAGGCTTTGGGGATGCTCGGAGACAGGGTGTCTTGGAAACTCTTTTGTCGCTCCGGTGTTGCTGGGTTGAGGATGCTGGCTGGGGTTTAGGGTGGACAGAGAGGGGTTTTTGGGGAGGTGATGGCCAGGGTCTGGGGAGGCTCGAGCTTGCACAGCAGCCCACAGCAGGGATCACCTCTCGTGTTTCTCTGCTTAACAGAGGCAGGAAACCTCCTATGACCGGTGCCCCAAGCCCAGAACAGAGAACCCCATGATGGCGCTTACTGCTACTGTCAGTAGGTTTCAGAGTGAACAGCCTCCGCATGCAGGCAGAGAGGCCAGAGTGTGCCACCCTAGGGTCCTCCCCAGTGAGCTTTGAGGGGGTGAGCTGGGCTGGGGGGGTCCCACAGTGGATGCGGGGTACAGGAGGCACTTGAGAGGCCGGGGGTGTGCAGGGAAATGGCCCAAATCAGTGGGATCCCAGCCCCCGTCCCCAACACCGGCATTGGCACGGGGCTGCCTGGGGCGGACCTGTCCCCTTGGGATCAACCATGATGCAAATGCCTGAGGAGGAGCATTGGGATTAGCTGTGCTGCCAACCCCCCGGAGCGCTGGGATTAGCTGCTGGAGGACAGATGCTGGGATTAGCTGTGCTGCTGCAAACCTATGAGGCTAAATGCTGGGATTAGCCGTGGTGCAAATCCCTGAGGATGAACGCCGGGATTAGCCATGGTGCAAACACCCAAGGGCACGCGCTGGGATTATCTATGGTGCAAAGTCCTCAAGGACGAGCGTTGGGCTTAACCATGGTGAAAACTCCCAAGGACAAACACTGGGATTATCTGTGATACAAAGTCCCCGGGGATGAATGCTGGGATTACCCATGGTGCAAACCCCCGAGGACGATCGCTGGTGCAGCAGACACCTTGCACCCTCCAGCATGACCCTTGGTGCCCCCCCTGCCAGCCCCACAGGACCCCCGTTGCTGCCCCACTGCCCTACGCCAGGGCAATGGGATGTGTTTCCCCTCCGGTTTGCCCAGCATCCCCTGGGATGGGGCTGCATGTCTCCATGCTCCTGGGAAACTTCACAAAACCCCCCGGGGCCATGGGCGCGGGATGTGGTTTTATGCCAGCATAACCTGGCGCTTGCACCGCTGCAGATCTCGGTGGCCTTCCTGTCCGTCAGTCTGTCCATCCACCAGCAGCCTGGCGGGGCTGAGCCGTGCCCGGGCGTGCTGCAGCTCTGGCTGAGGTTTGTCCTTTGCATAAGGGGTACGCGGCAGGCTCCGTGATTTACAAGAAGCAACAAATCTCGCCTGTATCCATCGGGGACCTTGCACAAGGGCTTGCGGCGCTTCCCCGCCTCCCGCGGTGTGACTCAGAGTGGAAGCGAAAGAGCCAGCGTGGGGAAATCCCTGGCGCGTGGAGGGACTGGTGGCAGCGCCCGCCGCTCTCGAAGGATTTGCTCTCTGCTCCGCACAGTCTCGGCCTGCCAGCCCCGCCACCATGGCTGTGCCACTGCCGTCATTGCTGTGCCACTGCCATCATCCCCCTGCCACCACTGTCATTGCTGTGCCACCACCATCATCACCATGCCACTGCTGTCATTGCTGTGCCACCACTGTCGTCCCTGTGCCACCGCTGCCTTTGCCAGCAGGGGACTGGGCACTGGCCAAATCTGCTGGGAAGAGTGGGTGGCTCTGGCTCCCTCCCGTGCAAACCAGCATTGTGGGTGGTGGCAGCATTTTGGGGACTTGGCAGAAATCGGCTGAGCCCGGGGGTGTCTGGGTGGGTGGTGGGTGCCAGCAGCCTGCCCGTGCATGGGCGGTGCTGTTGCTGGTCAAACCTAGAGGCGCTCGCGGCTCTCCCGGGTGCAGGCAGCATGGCAGTGTGATTTTGCTCTTGTTCTTGGAAAGCTGGCTGCCTTCCTCTTCACCTGAGTGAAAAAAGCTCTCCCACCATCTGCAGTGTCCCCCGTACATCCATGCAGGTCATACTCCTTACAGCAGCAGCTCAGAGCATCACAGCGAGAGCTTTCCTGGCACTTGTGGGCAGGCTGGGAGGAGTTTTGCTTCCAAAAAACCAACATAAATCCAAAATATCCTTGATGTAGAGGTGTGGGGGGACCTGCCGTGCCAAGCCAGCCCTCCCGCATTGGT
>NW_008795859.1:1212474-1214357 GCF_000699145.1 Aptenodytes forsteri | reverse complement strand
CCCCCCCCGCCGCTCACATGTGAAAGCAAGAAAAGCAAGTGGAAAGGTGTACTGTGAAGGCTGCTGGAGGGATCACTGCGAAAGGAGTCGGCAGTGCTCGTTGGCATGGGCAGCCTGCCAGCACTGCAGCCACCCGCACGCTGGCCTTGCGTAAACACAGGTAGTAAAGAAAGTGGCGGGCGAAGGTGCTGCGGTGAGAGCTGTTACCGGGGGTTTGCAAGGCGGAAACGCAGCAGCTCCTCTCCACGCCTGCAACGCCCGAGTGCAGCTGTGACCTTGGCCTGACCTTCAGCTTGCGCTCCCGGCATGACCACAGCGCCGAGCTGGCGTCAGTCTCCTTCCTATATTTGGCAGGTACCGGCAAACCCCACTTTCTCCTGGCCACCCTGCCCTCCCCAGGTGTGCGGTGGCTGCGGATGCCGTGCCGTTTTTCCTTGCGCGTCCCCCCCCCCCCCCCCCGCCACTCCCTGTGACACCCCACAGGGACCCCCCCGGGGGTCGGGGATGAGGGCACACGGGACGGGGGAGTGCAGTGGGGTGTCCCCCCCTGGGTCGAGCCACGGGCTCCAGCAGGATGCTCTGAGCAGGGAGCAGGAGGGAGTTTCATCCTGGGGGCGTTTTCCTCCATCTTCCGGTTTGCCCCATGTCCCCTGACACTGGGGACAGCTCTGGCTTGGCTGAAGCTTTGTATTTTTAAACTCTAGAAAAAAGCCCTGCAAAGAACAAAAATCCAAATACTGGGGGTCAGCAGACCACAGGTGGGAGGATGCCGCTCTCAAGCACTAAATTTAAGTAGGTGCTGAGAGCTGGCGTGGCTCCTTCCTCCCCAGCCGACAGGACCATCGTCCCCATCGGTGGCCCGATGTCCCCAGCAGTGCCTGGAGCTATCAGGCCCTGCAGGGAGAGGGATTTTGGGGGAGCCAGGCCAGATCCTGCTGCCATCAGCCCTCTGAGCTGGAGATCACCCGTGTCACACCCCAGGACGGCTGGTTTTGCATGCTGGGTGTTGGGACCAGGGATGCCGCAGTGATGGCACGGTGGCGGCTGTGTCCTGGGGGTCTGGGAGTGCAGCTTTACCGGGCATTGTGTCCCCGGGTGATTTGGGGGGGGGTGCTCAACTTTGTGCTGGGGTTTCTCCTGTGTGCACAGGATCCTTTGGGGAGCAGTGGGGTGAAGTCTCTGGGGTGGGAGCTGATGCTGGTTGGGCTGGGGGCTGAGCTGGAGCAACATCCCGAGCATCCTGTCCCATCCTGAGCATCCCGAGCATCCCGAGCATCCTGAGCATCCCAAGCATCCCAAGCCCAGCTGGCAACGGGGGGTACCCAGCCCCATGATGCTGCCGTGGCATCTCTCTTGCTGAGAAGGAGCCCGTGGGCGCCGGGTGAACACGTGGCGTGTTGAGTGTGCAGTTTTGGTTACCGAGAAATCCCTTTCTCGGTACCAGCCGCCATCGAGCAGGGCATCTTGTGGTCAGGTGCCGTGGTTCGGGGGGGCGGGGGCACCATGCCTGCGGTAGGCACTTCTCCGAAGCCAGACTGGTTTTTTGGGCGCCGTATCTCTCTGCTGCATCATTTCCTTCTCCCTTCGCGCTCCCCGTCTGTGCTGTCCCCGGGGAGGGACGCAGGGGGCTTCGCCGAACTCCCTTTTCCTGGAATTTCCCGTTTCCTAGGAAAGTGGGAGGCTGACCCCAACGCTGCGGTCAGGATGTGTGCCGATAACGCCTGCCACGCTGGCAAGCTCGGGGACGTGCTGGGCGTCACAACCCACGTGCGGGAAAGCAGCCAGGATGGGCAACCCCTTTGCTTTGTCCCTGCAGGACTTTGCACAGGACGCAGTTATCTTGCAAGGACGGCAAAAAAATAAACCTCCTTCAGGATAAAGCA
>NW_008795859.1:1210123-1212367 GCF_000699145.1 Aptenodytes forsteri | reverse complement strand
GGCGGGGCCGGGGGTGCCGTGAGCCGCCGCAGTAGTGCTAACCCCGTTGCACGATGCCGTTCGGCGAACGACTTCTAAGAACTTTCTTTTTGGCACAGCTCGGCGCTGATAAGGGCTGATCCCTCTCACGCTGCGTTTCCGGCCCCAAAGTACACCGAGTCCTCGGTCGAGAGTGTCGAGGGAGGGAGGAAGGAGAGGAGGATGGGGAAAAAAAAAAAAGCGACCAAACAATGGTTTGGTTGAGTGACCAGCACAGCGTGGAGCATGCCGTGTCCCCCAGCGCCTGGTGGGGACCCCCTTGGGTTAGGGACAGGGAGGGAGTGGCTTTGCTGTGAGCATCGCAAGCTCAGAGCAAAATTCAGGTACTTTGCTTGACGAAGCACCTGCAGCCTGGCATCGTGCGCAGGGACGGTGGCCACATGTCGGAGGGGAGCACCAGGGCCGGCGCAGGGTGCGGCGACTCAGCCCATGGGATGCTGAAGCCGCTGCATGAATCACGGCCAGCCAAAATTTTGTCATGCTGTGCTGGCAGCAAGCCCGGCCCAGGGGGACGAGTGTGCCCAGCACACACCGGCGCTGGCTGGGCTTTGCTGAGTTGCACAGGGCAGCTCGCTTGCAGAGTCGCACGCTTGGCTCTGGCCACAGGGATGAGCATGGAGGGGTCGGCTCCATTGCCCAGCACCGGTGCAGGGGGGGTCCCTGGGGTGTTTCGCACCCAGAAGGGTCCCCAGCGCCCAGATGCAGCCCAGTCCTGGTGGCGGCTGGGCAGGCGCCACGTGCTGCAGCCTTGCGGTGGTCAGCGACTCGCTTGCCGGTGCATGGGACGTGCTGGGCAGCAGAGGAACCGAAAGCTGATGGCTTTTCTGGAAGTGTTTGCTCAGCATTTTGTCATGTGCCTGTGTCAGCACCAAGCCGGCCGGGTGGCCGTGGGGAGCTCTCAGCACGCCACCGCCGAGCATGCCACCGACCCCCCCGCACCCATAACCAGGATGCTCCCTGCCTGCACCCCAATTTCCCCATCGGTGTACACAGTCTCCCCGGCACATACTGCCATGCTGGGAACCCCCTTCTCTCTCCTCTCCTCCATCCACCCCTCCGCTGCCGGGTCCTTGGGGGCCACCGAGATGGGTACCTGCTCTAGGCGCTGCTCGGCCCCCCCGGGGTGCCCTGACAGCAGCTAGGCAGTGCCTTGTGGGGTATTTCCTTGCCATGTGGGGTATTTCCCTGCAGAGTGGGGTATTTCCTTGCCAGCTGCCATGCCTCGGGTGGCTCCCGGCAGGCTTGACCCCCATTCCAGCGGAGCAGCAGGACATGGGGCGGTGTTTCGGGGTGCAGGGGTGTTGGGGCTCAGCTCAGCTGCCACACTCTCCTCTGCAGGGCTCCAAGCCGAAGCTGCACGCTGCCTGCTCTGCTGTCCAGGAGGTGCGGAGGTGCACACGCCTCGAGATGCCCGATAACCTCCACACCTTCGTCCTCAAGGTAGGACCCGGCCGAGGGGGTTCACAGCTGGCCCTGTGGCCTTCCCTGCCCTCTGGGGCACACGTGGCTGCTGAACGCTCCCATGCCAAATTTCGGTTCCTCTTCCCAGCCAGGGAGGGGGTGCATGGGGGGGGATGTGGCATTCGGGGTGGGGGATGCTTTGCCCCGACTGGGGTCAGGGTCAGTCCCTGAGTACGGCTGGGTGGGAGGGGGATGCACATCTCTCTCTGATGCCCCCTTGTCCCTCTCTGATGCCCCCCAGGTCACCAACGCCACCGATGTCCTGTTCGAGGTGGGGGACGAGCAGCAGCTCAGCTCCTGGACGGCTGAGATCTGGGAGTGTGCGCACAGGGGGTAAGCACCCGGCGGGTGTCCTGGGAACAGTGACAGCCACTCCATGTCCCCCAGCACCGTGCCAGCCCCCTGCTGCCAGCGCTCAGCCTGGCTTCTCCCATCCCCGGCAGGTCTGACATGGGCGACCCTGAGCTTCTGGCGTGCCGGCACCCTGACCCTGCGGCCGCCAGCCCCACCACCAGCACCGACAGCCAAGGTGAGCAGCAGGAACACCCAGGGGACCCCAGGGGCAGGGCATCCCTCGCTGGGGGGTACCTGCATCCTGCCATGGCTGGCCAGGCTGATCGGGCATCCCCAAATGGCATGGCAGGGGGGCAGAGCCAGAGGGGAGGGGGAGGGGGGAGATGGGCAGGTGTCCCTGCTTCCCCGGGGCACTCATCCCTGTGCCCTGGCAGGGGCTACGCCGGCGGG
>NW_008795859.1:1207965-1209929 GCF_000699145.1 Aptenodytes forsteri | reverse complement strand
GGACCCCCTGGGGCAGCCCCCCTGCCACAGCACAGTCCCTGTCCCATTGCATCCCACCCCAGGGAGATGCTCTCCTTGCCTGGTCCCTGCCCCGATGCTTGCAGCAGGCTGGCGGTCTCATCCCCGCTCCCGGGGGGGCAAAACCCCCTGCAGCAAGCAGGGCACCGCGGGCTGGGGATGCAGCACATCATGCTAAGGCCATTTGTCGTCCCCCCCCAAATATCCCTGTGTCCCCCCATCATCTCCTCCAGCAAGGGAGCCGGTGGAAGGGTAACAGGTCCATGCTCCTCCCCGCAGCACCTGCGGCTGGCGCTGACAGAGCGGGGCCAGTGCCGCGTCCAACACCTCCGCTTCTCCTCCATCGTGGAGATGCTGCACCACTTCCATCGTTACCCCATTCCACTGGAGTGCGGGACAGCCTGCGACGTCCGTCTGTCCAGCTACGTCGTCGTCCTGCCCCAGCCGCAAGGTACGTGGGCACGGAGGGACGGTGGATGTTCCCATGGGGTGCAGGGATGGGGGGGTTCTGTCCCAGCGGGAGGGTCCCCGGGGTAGATGCCCTGGGGCTAGGCAGAGCTGGACCCTTTGGCCGCACGCCAGCGGGGAGAAGCGGAAGCGTCCATCCAGCGGCACAAAAGGTGACTCCTGAGCTCCTGGCTTCCTCTTTTGAGAAAGGAGAAGCTGTCCCAAACCGCTGGCCGCTCCCCGCTGCGGCCGGTGCAGGTGTGGGATGTGCCCCGTGCCCCAACCCTGGTACCCACAGCGGGGGCGATGGGGCAGGAGCATCCCACTGACCGTCCGTCTCTCCCCTCCTCCCACAGCTCCTGGTTCCGGCAGCACGGTCCCTCTCCCCCTGCCCGTTCCCAGCTGGAACCCCGAATTCAGCCTTGCCCCCACTGGCTCCTCCTGCCCCCGTGGCCCCGACGAGACCCCCCCAGGTCCCCCGCCGGAGCAGATCTTCCACCTGGTGCCGCCGCCGGCCGAGCCCTGCGCCCGAGCGGGCCAGCCTTGGCCCCTGGTCCCCGGCACCGCGATTCGGACTACGAGGCGGAGGCGCCGGGTCGGGGCCACATCCGCGCCATCGACAACCAATACACACCGCTCTGATGGGCGCCGCGCCAGCACTGAGATGCACTTTCGGTGGAGAAATCCTAGAGACCTTCTGGGTATCCCATCGAGAGAAAGAATGTACGTAGTTTCTTCCTTCTGGTTAGGGATTATTATTATATTTTTGCAAGGAAGGGGGCAATTTTTCACTCCAATATGGGTGTGCTCCCTCTCTTTGGCCTGTTAAAGGGCCTTTTTTTTTTTTTTTTTTTTTTTTTGTTGTTATTATCAAAGCTTTCTTGTTACTGTTTACACATGCCGCTCCTGCCTGCGTCCCTGCGTGCCGAGCATTGCGCCGTCGGGCTCGGTCTCCCGCCTGTCCCTGACACAACAGCGCCCAGTGAAGAAACCGGGATCTTGCGTTACACCCATATAATTGGAGAAAGATTAAAAAAATAGGAACAACAACAACAACAACAACAAAGTGGATTATAAATTCATCGACCAGTTGCTGCTCTGGGCTGCGTGCAGGTGAAGACGAGCCCCGTCCTCCCGCCCCAGCACGTGCTGCCGCTGCCAAGCCCTCCAGCAAACCCCGACCTGCCGGAGCTGAGCTCCTGCGTCGGGCGATGACGACGATCGCGATCAAAGTTTGGGCTTTATTTTTAGATAAGGCAAAAACTGGCTTTTCTTGCTCTTCTTTTTTAACCTAGCACAGTTGCAGTCACTCCCTGCACCAGTGTTGCTAATTAAGACGTGAACACTAACTGCTCCATCATAAATAATGTCACCAGCTGAGAACTAATGCTGAGACTGACAGCAGGTAACTCCTCCTGGTGATGGAAGCATTTTAGGCACAAATCTTAAGTGGGTTTTTCCCCCAAAACATTTTTTTTACCTTGCCAGCACAGGCGGCT
>NW_008795859.1:1149999-1207811 GCF_000699145.1 Aptenodytes forsteri | reverse complement strand
CCCCCTCCCCCCCCGAGCCCATAGAGGGGCTGTACCCCCCGACGTGCCTTAGACGGAGGAGGCCGGTGGGTCAGCATCTCGACAGCTGTAATTGCACACACAGCAGGCACTTTAACCTGTTCACCTGCCTGCATCTCGCCCTCGGAGCACTGGTTGCATGCGCAGTGAGGTGTGCGCTGAGCAAGATGTAACTCCCATGGGAGGCACCGTGCGTCCAGCAAATCCCCGGGGCTCGATGTCCCCGTCCCCACTGAAGGCACCTGCACAAGAAGAGCAGTGCCGGAGCCAGGAGTGCGGCCGTGCCCCAACCTCCGCTGCTGTTTTCAGGCTCTGCAGCCGTCGGTGCCGCCGAGCCTGGGGTGCTGCTTTACCTGGGGCAGCCGGTGCGGCCACTCCAAGACAGGAACTGCTTCTTAGAAGCTGTCATTATTTTAAGAAGAAGGAAGGGGCTGGAGCTGTTGCGACACGTGGGAGGGGATGTTCGCAGCATTCAACTTCCAGATTTCTCACTGCAGCCCACGTGGCGTTCCCCGGGATTTCGGATGCAAAACTTGCCTTCAAATTGCCTTACAGGGATGCCTGTATTTTATTTTTTTCATCCTTGAGGTGGGAGCCCTCAGGAGCATTAACATTTAGGATTTAATTTGAAAGCAAGCAAACAAAAAGCCTCATGGCGCTGAGTTAGGGAGTTTTCCAAAAATCCAGCCTCTAGGCAGGGCTTTGCTGTTAAGCCAGCGCGTGGTGAGCCCGGTTGGCAGTCAAAGCCTGAGGAGCCAAGCTATGCTCAAGGTCAGGAATTGAAGGGCAAGATCATGGCGCTGCTGTGCTGGGCTGGGCCAGAAAGGGCAGACATAGCGCAGGCAGGGGCCAGGACCAGGCAGGGCCCAAACAGCCGGGGCCAAATGCTGGCCAGGGACTGGCCGTGAGAGCAAATCTGGTTTTCTATGTAGTAGTCAAAAGATGAGGGCTGGGAGAAACTGAGTACCATCGACCTGAGAAAATATTTAGGATTTGCATTTTGTGCCTCCCCATCTCTTGCCCCAGCTCTCTCCTGGGCTGTCTTTGTACATTCAGAGGTCTGAATGTAAGAAAGACCTCTGAATGTAGGAAAGGTCTTTTTTTTTCCCCTTCCTCTGTTTAAAACAACTTGAAAAGGGGTGCACGGGGAGCAATCCTGTATCTCGGCAGGCATCAGCGTTTCCCGGCGCTCGGCACACACTGTCACACGCTCATTCTTGAAACCGGAGCAATTTGCACTGGCCAGTCACACCTCCAGGACTGCCAAACCCGGCGAGGCTGCCAGAGAAACAAAGGCAGCCCTGTCCTTGGCTGGAGCTTCTCGGCCGTATCCGCATCCCGTTTTCCTCCCCGGACCAGCACAAAGGCTGTACCGAATGGCAGGAGCATATAGCCAGGGCTGGTTTGTGCCAGGCAAGTCAGCTCCCTTCATTGCTGATAAATAACTCCCCATGGTCTTGCATTTAGGGGGATGAAGAAGGGAAGGGGAGGAAGCATAGCACAAGTTATTGGCTCCTTTGCCTGCTTGGTGCATGGTTCCCGGAGCATGCACGCCTTGGAAAATACTTGCACGTGCTAAATCTTGCTAAGGTTCACAGAGGTGATTTTAGTCCTGCTGAGCTCCAGGCAGCCACATTCAAAGGGATCTTTCCCCAAAAGCTGAGGTGGTCTCACCCGAATGACCCTACACTCAGAGCATCTGCAACAAAGAATGGGCTGGGAAAAGGGATTGCTGTTCACAGCCGGCGCAGCCCTTGCCAGAAAAATCAGATGCTGATGCTGCTGGGATGGGTTGTTTTGGCGCGCCGGGGCTTATTGTTCGAGCGCCAACAACTGAACATGCACACGCATGTGGTATTTTTAACCTGCAGTTTAATTGCAAGGGGTTTCTCCGTAGTTAAAATGGAAATTGCTGTGCTTGATTAGCAAAATATATGTTGAGTTCATTATCACCCCATCAGCCACTTCCCCTGTGCAGACAAACTCCAGTGGATGTGAACTCCCATTCTCCCCACTAGTGAGCATTGGGAAAGTCGCTCTGATTATTTAGTAGAGCTATTTCCATCTCAAACCTCACCGCCAAGGTAGCCAAGGGCTGTCCAGCCACCCAGCTCCACCATCCCTCCACCTTAGTCCTCTGCTCTGCCGCAGCTCGGACCCGCTGTGGTCCAAACCCCAGCTGCACCGGGTGGGACTCGAGGGGTTTTTTGGGCTATTTCCCCAGCTCCTGGAAGGCTGAGTTCGAAATCCCCTTTCTCCTAGAAAGCATCTGGCTCGCGACACAGGTCAGAGCCTGACACTCAGCCCTACCTCTGCTCCTGCCAGCACACATTAATCCAGCCTGTAAGGTCCTCCCCTATTATAGCAGAGGGCAAAGGGCATTAAGCCATTCCTTTATATGATTATAAGCAACCTGAAGGAATTTTTATACTCTTCTAAACTTGGGAAAAGAGCCTAGGACTTAGCAGGTTTAGTTCCCCAGCCCACGTGGGCTTTTATCAGCCTTTATGAAGTATCAGCATTGAGTTTTGGGAGAAGGGGAGGCTGAGGGAAGAGCCCCTGCAGGGCTGCGTGCTGCAGGTACAGCCACCTCCTGGGCTCCCACGGAGGAGAAAGAGCGTTTCCTAGAGCTGAAATAAAGTTGGATGTGATCGCCAAAGTCTCGGCTTGCGCCTTAGTCCTGGAGGTGGGCACGTGCAACATGAGTTTGGATCCAACGTAACAAAGCCACGACCCAACTGGCAGCGCCTCTCGTGCCTTTGGCTGGAGCCTTTGCCCGATGACCACTCACGCAGCCCCCCAAGGAAAGGGCTGTTAGGGAGGGAAGCCCCGTTTCAGCCAGCTACTCAGGACAGTTGTTTTTGGCAATAAACGCGTAAAACAGGCAGTGCCTTCGCTCTCTATGACAGCAGGGACTTGTCTTAGGGCATAACCTAAGACTTGGGTCCAGCCAGAACTTCCCCTCATCGCCATCTTACGCTTCAGAAACCACTTGCTGTTTGCTGACACAGCCTCCCTATCGGTGGCTTTTGCATGTCCTTATGGTGACAGGTTCTGAAGAAGTTCATGACATGAAGGATGATTTAACCTCTTCATCCATCCCTCCCCTCCTGCATCCTAGCCCTGAGGAACAGCACCAGCAATCCCGAGCAGGTTACCACTGACAGCCCCATTGCCTCACCGATGGTTTTTGCATCAAAACTATTTTGGGGCAAAGCTTCTAGGAAGATGTCCAGGTCCGGGGAGACCAAAGCTTCTCATTTCTTACAGCCTCCGGACCACAGAACACTGCTGTTATCCGACCAATGCAGTTTTACTCTAACAAGCGTATAAAGCCTTGAAATCTTGACTAACAGGTTTGAGTATTCCAAATTTTAATTTAAGCTTGTTCGATGCGAACAGACCCAACCTTCACCAGCAGCTACCAGCGGTGGGGGAGGTGACCGTGCATTCTCTAACTCAGCCTTTAGCAGGATGATTAAGGCCAACAGTTTGTTGGATGAAAAGTGCATTGATCTGAAAATTATACTCTTCACCTGCACATTTCTTCTTGTATAGTAGGTTTTTCTATATGTTGTTTCTGTATGTACTGTACAAGTAACTTATTCTTGAATAATGCAATTTTACCATAATATAAAAAGATCTGCTCTTAATAAACTGTTTATAGAACTTGTTTCTCACTTTTAGTCTTTAGTCTGATTCTCTCTAGGTCCCTGGATACTATTTTAACAGATACTGAATTAACGGCTGCTAAAGACAGAAACCCTCCCTCAGAAATGAAAAGAAAGGCGATAGCCTATGTGACAAGCTCTTCCTTCTCAGAAGACTCATTCAAGGAGTCCTGCCCCAAGTCACCATCACTGTCTGCAATGGTCTCGTGCCCCCTGCTGCCCACCTGAACACGAATTCATTACGTTTTACTGCACTGCTGACCTGGAAGGATTAAGACAGGAGCTGCAGCAGTATTTGTATTCCCCTGTATGTTTTTCACCAAGCCACAATGGGATGTAACTGCTTGTCCACGAAAGGTTGTACATACGACAGCTTACTTGTCCTGCCCCTGAAGTGCAACTACAGTCTTAATCCAGCATCACCTTTTGGTCAGCCATCGCAGGATGCCTGCACCATACAGGGCGGTTAGGAAGACCACAGCACTTTATAAGCAGTGATAACTAGTTGTGCATTCCTGAAGGAGGTGGTACTCAGCTGCTTTCTCCTATCCTTTTCCCCATCTTTTTACCAGTCATTTTGCTAAGGAATGCTTACCCCGATTTCTTCCTTCCTTTCTCCAGCAGCACCATGTCTTGCACAGTCACCATCTTAAGCCTCCAAGCCCAGTTGTGACATCTTCTTGACACCAGCCAGAACAGCGTAAGGCTGAGGCATTAGGGAATAGACCCGAGCGCAAGAAATTCTTTAAAACCGGTACCAGACTTCGGATCTTGAAGCCTTTGATTTATTTTTGCAATGGCCCTGCAAGTCAAATACGACCGATTCGGTTTCATGGCGGGGGCGCGCACACACACGATACGGCAGCAGCACACGGCAAAGCTTACCTGACGCTAAATAAAACATTCACTCCGATTTGGGTCGAAAGCCGGAGAACACATTAAAGTAAGATACTGGTAAAACAAGACACAAACACCAAGTGGGTCAGTTTTTAAAACTTTTTTTATTTTTTATTTTTTTTTTAAGTTTTTATTTTATATTATCTACAAAGTAAAAGTTTTCTTAACTTAAAAGTTACATCACTGTCTCACGATAGTGATTATCTCATCAAACGTGATTTATAAATAATAATTCATCAGTTTGACGATTAGAATTTTTTTTTTTTTACTGAACCTGTTTCAAGTTTAGTTAGAAGTAAAAGGGATCTCCAAGTCTTGATTTTTAGTGATAATAGCAGCAAGAATCACTCTTGTTACTTCTTTTGCTAGCTGATGAGTTCATAACTTTGAAGGGTCATTAAAAAATAAATAACTTCCAGTTTTCAGCAAGCAGAGTTGGGGCACTTGCAGGACTCAGATACAGTGCATGGAATTATGGAATAGCCCACAAGTTCCTAAATGCCTCTACTCAGTCCGAATCTCTCCCACTGCAAGATGAACTGTTAGCATTCCTAGTGGATGTTACAAGAAATCAATTTTTTTTTTTTTTAAACAAAATAAAATGAAATTCTAGTTTTCTGTGCTTCCAGTTGGCAGAAGCAGTAGAAGGAGGGTATTTGGCCTACAAAAGGTATCCAGCCTTTCAGTTATTCCAGATGAGCCTTACAACTGCTGTTGGTGGTGGGCTTGTACTGTAAAAAAAAAGTTCAAATGTAAATAATAAATTGGCAAGCCACACAACAGTTTGCTAGTAAAGTGGTCACAGGACAACTACTGAGCTGAACTTTTTTTTTTTCTTTTTCTCTTTCTTTCCTTTTTTTTTCTTTTTTTTTTTTTTTAATGAACAGAACAAAACCCTACATATCAAGATGTCCTTTGGATGTTTTTTTCCCTACCTAAACCCTCAGAAAGCAGCCTTGTTCTGCTCACACATTCCCCAAGAAACAAAATCAGGTAACTAGTTCACTACAAAAGTTTAGAGGCCGTGTGGAAATGAGTAATAAAGAAACCTAGGTAAGGTTAAATTTAAAGCGGAAAGAAGTCATACAGCACCTACTTTTGCCAAAAAGTAAAGCTGCAGAATGTAACTCTGAATTAAAGATTAGACTTCAATTGTCACTTTACTTCAGTTATTAGAAGTCTAACAGCCCTACCCCCAAGCAACATTTTCACTCCTATCCTCAAGACGGATCACTTTAAATTTAATAAAACCCCAGATCATTATAAACAGGCTACACAGACAGTCCATCCCCCACGGCAAAACCATGGCAAAACCTGGAAGAACAGTCCCACAGTGCCAGTGTCTGCATAGTTATCCATTTCTCTACTTCAGCTAGAGAGAAGCAACGTCTTTGCTAAATTAGCTAAATCTCATACGCTTGTCTAGGCTCGCATTTGGGCTGGCAAAGTATAAATGCTAAATGCAGAAACAGTCTGCCTTCAGCAGCCTGCCACTCTGTAAGGACATCTTAAGGTTTTTTTTTTCTGTTCTTTTCCCCAAATCTGGTTCATAACAGTTCTCCTCACAGCTACGACCTGGCTCAGTTAAGGTGCAGGTCTCCCAGGCACACACTCCTCACCTGAAGGGTGCGTCATATAGGGGAAATGTGTTGTTGTCGAGACTGGAATGGGCTGTAGTGCACTTTGAGCGATGGCGGCTTGGGGACCACCAGGTGGCTGTGTCGTCATTAGCATCATTGGAGCATGGGCAGTTGGGTGAGAAGGAACCATTCCTGACTGTACATGAGCCTGAAACAAAGAGCTCTTTAGTATAATGGTCACAAGGAGGCATCACTCCTGGCCACATGACTATCAAGTTTTCTCCAGCTGTACCAGTAAATCCAGAGATTTACTCCATTTTAACTAGATTAGCTATAGGGATTAAGTCAGAGATCTTAACACAAAAAATAATAACTAAAAAACAAACAAACAAAAAAAGGCTCTAAATCCTTTCTGCTGGCTCTGAGTCACATTCTCAATTTTAGCCATTTGGACAGCAAGCACTGGGAGAAACTGCCAGCATTAAACAGTGGGATATTTAAAAAAAAAAAACAAAAAACACCTCAGCAACAAATCTTCAAAACATTACTGTTAGTAACCTAGATCAAAGCACTTCCTATGCAGAGAACGCACCGGGTACAGATAGAAACTTCACACGTACTGGGAGTCTGGCATCCCTTCCTCAGCTGCTCGTTACACAACTACGCATTATTTCATGGCTCCCTGCCCTAGAAACCACTCTCTCCAGTGACCTGTGCCCACATTATCATTCATCTAAGCAGTCATTCTAAGATGAGCGATTTCATCCCTTTGTACTGTCAGGTCAGCTTTGTTCTGTTTCCAGTTAAGCTCATCACAGTGAAGGTCCTTATGTAATCTAAGCAATCATAGCTAAGTCTCAGTGGAAAAAGGAGATTAATCTTTATGATGGCTGATCACCTTCTGGCAAACAAGTTCAGTAACTTGTCAGTTGGCTTCTTTAGCTCAGAGCAGTTCATGACTCTGGAGGTCATCAATTTTTTGGTTTAAAAAGCTAGTGAACACTAGTTTCTTAAAAGCACAAAACATTAAGGAACTCTTAGAGCTCTCAGTGGGTTTCTCTTGGGGGGGAAAAAAAGCATTTGTATCTAAGGTTTGCTTTGTCCTTCTACCATATCCCATTAACAGAGCACTACGGTGCAATAATTGCAGCCTCACAAGTTTCACATGCCAGTAAAGGCAGATAGCAGGTAGTGGCTACAATTTTATTTCTTAAAGACAAAAGGGTTACTTGACTCATCACAGACATTTCTCAAACTCTTTATCAGACTTGCACTGTATTAGTAGCACTCAAGAAGCCCAGGAACTGCAATTCAAATCTCACTCTTGCTCTAAAAAAGGCTTAGAAGATAAGGCTGTGAAACAGAAATACCTTTCAGGATCAGCACCATTTTTACTTTGACAAACATGCTATTATAGCAGCTATCATTATAAAGCAGCTATTCATATAGCAGCTGTATTCAATACACACATTGGATAAAAATTTTCTGCTGTGGCTCAAACGCTTTGCAAATTGGCAGCTGACAGTACTCTCTAATGAATTTTAAAGTACTGTTTCTCAAGTGAGATATCTAACAGCTCAAGATTCATCTGATAACCTAAAGGGAAATTCAACTGATCTCCTGTGTTAGCCTAACTGAAATTCCTGCTACATGGTATTTCAGAATTGTGTTCAGAAGGTGGAAATGAGGCTGCTAAGAAACTATAAAATCCAGTGATTAGTTTCCCCACAATGGAATAATTACATGCATTTAAAATTTCTTACAGAACTGTAGTTATTCCTTCATTAGAGATTTTTGAGGGAATTACTTCATTTTGAAAAGTCAGTTAGTTTGGTATAAATATAATGGATTATAGATTGTAGTTTTCATGCTAAAAAAAATTACAGCAGAAGAGACTGCGTAAGTCAAAAATCAAGGGTAAGGCAGTCTTTGCCCGCGATTGCTAAAAAATCCTGACTGAGCAGTCAGTTCTGACTAAAAGTTGCATCCGATTTGCTTTAGTGAGGTTTGCTTATTAAGTGCTCGGCACACAGAAAGGAAGGCAATGGTCGCATCCTATAGCGCAGGCATGGGCCTGGCCATGACGTGCACAGCACAATTCATGTATGGTTTTACCTTTAAGCTGACCTTGAAACAAACACGTTCCATGTTTCAAGGCACAGCACTGAACATGCCACTAACCCAGGAGCTTGCAGCAAGACCCTTCCGAAGGGTTGCATGCAAGGCACCTCGAGAAGCTCTACAACTTAGGCATTCAAACCACTGCCATCACACCAGAGCGGAGCAAGTATCTTGTTTCTGGCAGAAACCGGAGCCTGGGAGGACATGGCAAGATGCCACAGCAGTAGTCAAGTTTGGACATCCTCTCCTTATCCTCCCACAGTACAAAAGCAGAGAAATTAAAAGCCTAACAGAATTAAAAAGCTAAAAACTCAACATCAGTAAAACAATTCCTAAGTAACTATTAATTCATTGGCTTAACTGACTGTCCCAGGGACCAAAGCAAAGATTTTATCAGAATTCTGCAAGGGACTGGACACCTACTAGACTAACCTCCCTAATTACAGTTAGTCATGATATCCCAAACTATTGTTAACCTGTATGAGAAGGCATAAGCCAGACACCAGGTACTTGGTCTGCAGAAGAAACTGTGCAGGCAAATTACTGATTAATTGTCCCTTCCTTGACAAAGCACACTAAATCCATGAGATTTAGTAAACATCAGAAAATCTTTGTAACGCTGCTTTATGCAGAGCTCTTGATTAATCAGTTATGTGCTTCCCTTCCCAAAATCCTTTTCTCAGTGAGTTGACCCCAAGAGAGCAGTTAAGAGAAGTGGGTTTCTGATCCTGAAGCAAGGACCGTTGTTAAGTTGCCCAACAATCATCAGGGATCTCCTGCGTAAGCAGTTCATTTAGAACCACAAAAATCTTTGTAACGCTGCTTTATGCAGAGCTCTTGATTAATCAGTTATGTGCTTCCCTTCCCAAAATCCTTTTCTCAGTGAGTTGACCCCAAGAGAGCAGTTAAGAGAAGTGGGTTTCTGATCCTGAAGCAAGGACCGTTGTTAAGTTGCCCAACAATCATCAGGGATCTCCTGCGTAAGCAGTTCATTTAGAACCACACACAGATGCATACACACACACACACACACGGTTTTCTTCTGCAAGGGTTGTTAAGTTGCCCAACAATCATCAGGGATCTCCTGCGTAAGCAGTTCATTTAGAACCACACACAGATGCATACACACACACACACACACGGTTTTCTTTCAGCAAGGATTGTCTCGCAGTCATCTGAATTGAATCTCACCTATCTCCCATTGCAGTGCCTTGCTACTCCCTAGTAATCCTGTGTAATATCCTTTATTGGATGAAATTTGACTACAATGCAGCGCCTAAACTGCCACCAAAAGCAGCAATTCAGCCTTCCTCCACTCAGCTCTCACCTCCAACCTTTCTGTATGCCAGCTCTTCCTGTGATCATGCAGTGAACCTGAGTAGTGAACTGATTTGACTGAGAAATAGCCTAACATGGGGGTACAGGAGGCACACTTCAGCTGAATCATGTCCCCAGTCTGGTTTGCTGCATGGCCAAACAGTTCTGTGAGCAGAATGGTGGGGGAGGACAAGGATGGGAGCCGGGAACTGGGAAGAGAGCTCAATTTCTTTCAGTAGCAGTGCCACCTTAAGATGTCTTCATTAAACTACAGTTGTAGATGCACTGGGTGTTGGAAGCTGAGGTCCAAATATCTTGTAAAATTCTAAATAAAGGCAATGTACAGACAGAAACCTAAATAACACAACAGGTAGTCTGTGCCGAGAGGTGACAGAATGGAAATCACTTCAGCAGGCCCGACTGTCCTAACTTTGTGGCATTAAGACATTTAGTCTTGAAGGTTGTTAAACTGTGTTTACCTGGGGGACATGGGCCATGTGTGGCGGATTGGTATATGCAGGTTGAACATGGGAGGGATGAATGGTGAAGACTGTTTGTTGTGCTGTAGGAAAACTATTTTGTGGAGACTGCGTATTGGAGCCTGGCGTCATGGAAGGTGGGGTTGGAGCTAGACCTGCGTGGTAAATTGCCGACTGCTGTTGTGGGTTTGCCAGGTGGAGTGCCTGAGCAGCCTGGTGCTGATGATGCTGTAAAAAAAGATAAAGATCATTTAGGTTATGGTCTAGAAGCGAGACACGTTTATTCTGTAAACTAGTGTAAGAAAGGTCTGCAAAACTGCTCTTGATAGTGAATCTTAAGTGGCAAATCTAAGGATCACCACACCTATGGTCATGAGGAAACTCATTTCAATTCTATCAGGCTCATTTTCTCCTTGCACTAGAAAGTCATGTCAGCAGGAGCCTGGAAAATGGAACCTAGACTGACAGGTAAAAACAAGGAGACCCTGCAACCATGGGGCTGGATGTACTTCACAGTTGCACTTAGCAGCCAGAAGTTGTTACCAGTAGGTAACTAAGGCATGGAGCACTATCATGAGGCCTATTTTGTTTTCAGCTGCTTGTCTTTGACAAAATACAATCGAAGGCTTCTCAGCATTTATCAGCTATTTCCAGTTGTAACTTCACTCATATTAAAGCTCTGACAAAATTATGATCCTTCCTTAATTGTAACATGGAAACAAGCTATACCTCATCCTCTGTGAAGAAGAGGAAACGAATGGTTGGACTCTGACATTGGTCCTTACTGAGGAAAAGGGACTGCCACAAGCTTCCCTGCTAGCTTATCTAACAAACTATGTCATGAGCCTACCACCTTTGAGTCCTAGCCACTGCAAGCAGAGAAAAAATTGTTATATAGCTCTACTTCCTTCCTTCCAGAAAACAGAGGGGAATCTAGACAACTCCTGTATGAGATCTGCCACATGCAGTTTGTTTGGGCAACTGCTCCATCTTACCATTTTTCCTCTCAAAGAAATCAATGTATCGATGTCAAGCATCAGACTGATGCAATACCTTCCAGTAGAGCGTATTAAATACAATTTAAAGGCATTCACTCCCTTGAGTTCTGTTACCTGCACGGGGCTAGGAGCAGGGTGGCTTC
Organism: Aptenodytes forsteri; assembly: GCF_000699145.1. Lineage (NCBI taxonomy): Eukaryota > Metazoa > Chordata > Aves > Sphenisciformes > Spheniscidae > Aptenodytes > Aptenodytes forsteri. The sequence goes on along the minus strand of NW_008795859.1, from coordinate 1,196,587 downwards.
CAGCATGTTGGCTTTGCTGCTGGCCAGTTGGTGTGGCAGAAGGCTGAGGATGCGGAGGATGCGGATGCAGGGTAGCATTAGGGTGGGCATACTGCTGAGCAAGTGAGCCAGTGGAAACTAGGATGAAAAAGAAGAATATTTAACAATAGATACAGAACATGCATCTATCTCATCAAGTCACCATCTGCACTTGAAGATTTCACTATATCTCAAACATACTGTAAATACATTCCCTCCCCCTTCTAAAAAAAAATATTTATCTTGCAAATAGCTGAGTATCTTACCTTGCTTTTGTGTAGTTTGGTTTTGCAGGAAAGTCTATAAATAACCATAATTAGACAGTTCATCTTCCCTAGTTTGACAATGTAACAGATACTACATAGAAAAAAGCAGTATTTCATCTTTTGTTTTGTCAAACAGACCAGTTTAAAATATCAAATTTATCATTTTCATACAATTTAGTTTTTCCTGAAATATACTTTTGAAAGGTGTTACAAGCCATTTTTATTTCCACCATCCAAAAAATTCTTTGGCCTTATACCTGGCTAACCTCACCATGCTACTCTTCTGGAAATTGCTCACAGTACAGTCAGTGTAAAGTATATACACTGCATGTATGCTGAAGAGCTATAGGGACACACAGTATATACCTAACAGCTGAGAAAACTGAGGCTGCTTGAGCATCAAATTTTTGCTGAAGCAAAAATCTTGTACTACAATAACATATCTTTCCCCTCAAGGGAGTCTTTTCTGGATCACCACCATTCTGTGAGCTTCTCAACACTGCCATGAAATTCTTAATTCCTTGAAACAGTAGCAAATAAGGTACAAAATTCCAAGAAAGGAAAAAATTTAACAACATAGAACTTTCACACCAGTGAAACCACATCTGTTGCTACAGCCATACCAACAACAAACTATCAACAAGTCCCTCCTTGAGGAGTCCTGCCCTGTTCTGCTTCAAAACAGGCCACACGAAATCGTTTGGGTTTTTTTGTTTTGTTTTGTTTTGTTTTTTTTTTACTTCTGAGGGAATCTAAGAAAGTATAAAAAGCCATAATGATAGCAAGTCTTCCTTTAAACACAAAGCATGCAACCGGAAAGCAAGACCCTAAGAAATGAAGATGCTTTGCCTATTCCCCTCTATTGCTTTTAGAACTTGTGCAACAACCAGTCCACAGTTTGCAACTACACTTCTGCACGTGACAACGCGCACTACTCTCTCCAATATTACAGCTTGTCAAGACCGAGGCTAGTTTTGCTGACAATAGTGCTAAAAGACAAACAGTCAAAGCAAACTATCAACCTGCTCCTGAATCTGTTCCCTGCAACTGTTTCTTATTTGTTCTGGTACCTTTTTGCCATTCTGACAAGTTAATTACTGCTTACTATATATTGGGTTACACTTTTTTAAAATGGGGTTTGTATTACATGAGAACTTGATGGCCAATGAAGTGCCTGTCTGCAGCATACCTTTAAAAGCGATGGTTTTTCTGGTGGTGTTTTCTTGCCCTAGTAACAAACCTGAAAAGCAGGGCACACGGAGAAACTTGGAGTGCAACTGTTATGCTGCAACCACCTGCCCCGTGTATTCATGACTAGTGAGGTGTGTCATCTCACTTTCGCAAGTAACTGTTTGCTGCAGCTTCTGAAGAGTTTCACTCCGCTCTTAGAGTGCTGGGCTCTAAGTTCATGAATACACAGAACTGCTTGAGTGTATATAAAGGATGAAAGACAAGATGAGTGGCGAAAACAGACAAAAATGTAGCTGCATCTGAAAGCACAATACTGTTCAGCAAAAGCAGGTCTCAAAAGGACAGCAACCCCACTGTGCTCTATTAACCAGCCCTGACACACTACTACCCTGTGCAAGTACTTGTTTTCCTCCAGTTTGGTTTGCTATAAAGCTTACAAATTCTAGTTCTAAAATATTCAAACTCACTAGAATACATATAGACAGTATCTTTTTTGCCTAATTGAGATTTTTCTCCCCTGTACAGGCCACTATGAAGGTCTCTCCTTTATAAAATAACTGCCTACCACATTTAACTTAATCCCGCCCTGCTGTCTTGAAAGCTTTATTAAATCTTCACTGAGCAAATGGCCCAACAGTGATGTGCACTACAGTTTCAGGCTATTAATGCAGATGAACTTCATATATGTTTGTAACCCTAAATTCTTGCAGTTTGAGTTGATCCTAACATGCATAAGCATGTAAGCGTACTTAAGCACGAGTGTACAAGCATACTCATACACTGTGAGCATTTCTGATTGAGAGGGGGTTTTGGAAACACCTCGATATTTTCTATGCACACTGGCAAAACTACCAGTATCTTCTGCCATAGCACTTTGTTATGCTTTCAAATGCAAGAAAAGTCTTTTTTTTTCATATCACTACTAAAATTTATTTTGCAGCAGCATCTCAACCATGCTTCTATTTGACTTTCAACCGCTGCTCCTTCTTACAAGGACTACGTGAAAATTATCAATGGAAACACCAATCATTTTTACAGTATTAAGTTTATGGTTTCCTACAGTAGGAAAATTTCTCAAACTCATTATTATACAACACTCTGAAGAAGGCCAGAAGTTATTATCTCTGTCAAAGTAATAGAAATAAATGCATAGAGGGACTGACTTGTTTGCCAAAGGGCATGCTACCAGAAGTCTTCCTCAGCTCTCATCCCACTGCCTCAGCCACAGAGCTGGCATGCCTGACTACAAATTAACTTCAACTCCATTCAAAAGGTTTTAAAATGTATATGAAAATTAATTCCAAGTTGTAAGATATTCAAGGCTTCCCACATCCTGCCACATTACTTGTTAAGAGCCCCTGAAATAATGTGGTACTCCCTTAAACCATTTGTGCAATTCATCTTTCATTTCTCTATAGCTGAGAGAATAATAAACTAAGTTATTCTGAAGCAGATACATTATACAATGAAACATCACAATGAAGAATTTCTCTCTTAAGAAACCAGTTAAACCGAGGAATAGTACCCTAAAGAACAGATACAGAAGCGAGGGGGAGGATCAAGTTTTGTCATAGTAGCAGCTCTTCCATAACCACCTAATATCTTTTATCCATAGCTTTGCATTTAAAGTACCAGATTTTTTATATTGAATAATTTTTATTTGCCTTGCTTCTACTCTACCCCATTTTGTCTTTAACAAATTACTCTAAGTTGTTCCACAAGTTTGGTTAAAACTAGTTCAGATGCTGCTGCAAGTTATATTTTAATAGTAATATTAAAAGTGTCTTTCAAAAAACGTTATGTGGACCCGTATCTAAATCCTGTACAGATACTGCATACAAATCAAGAATGGTTCAGGACGAGTGGCAGCAAGTCTGAAATACGTGCACAGATCTTTGTTAGTTCAAACCCAGAGTTCAAACTTCAACTCTAGAAATGTAAAACGTTTTCCATGTTTAGCTAGTGCAATTAATAGTTCCTGACAAACCAATGAAATCTATGAGACCAGCAAGCCTGTGAAAGAAGTCTTGCAAAACAGTCATGAGAAATTCACCTGTTTAGCCATAACTAAAGCACTTTCACTGCGACTTTTTTCAAGAATTTTTGCCTGTTCATCAAAACAGCTCACTACACATATCAAATAGCAAACAAGGTAAGATGGGGGGGGGGGAATATCGCCAATTATCCAACATTTTTTTCCCCCATTGTCAGTACTTTGGAGATTTTCCAAGTGGCCATCTACTATCCAAAAAAAAGTGCTGAGAAAGCTCTAGGAAAGGACAAAACAGCTCTGCGTATCTCCTTGCTGCAAGTAACCTCAGCTCATTCCAGCAGAAATACACTGTTTTTCTCACCCTTTAAGCCTTACATTCCTCTCCCTCCCCAAGAAACACTCCCTGGGCTAACCTGCTTCACTTCACCATCTTTTTCATCAAGTTGTTTCTTAACATGTAATATTTAACTGCACTAACCTTGCAGGAATACACAGTGAAGATAAGTGATTCAGTAATGAAGTGAGCAAAAATATCAGATGGATTGAATTACTGAATTCAACTCTACAAAAGTGCAACCCATTTTTCTGAGAAGTAAACAAGTAGTAGTCAGCCACCGAACCCACAGAAGGAGCTGAAATCAAAAGAGGTCAGAGCAGCAGAAAGCAAGCGCAACTCCCAGCTACAAGGGTATATGCAAAAACCATATAATGTAATTTCATATTTTCCCTGGCAGGAATTTTAATGCTGCCAATGGTGGTCATCGTTGGTCATCGTCCAAAGATGCACTGAAGAGCCTATTTTCAAGAACTGACCAGTGAACAAACTTCAAAACTATTGCCAGACCCAGTAAGATGGTGAGGATAACTACATTTAAAAGACCTGAATGGTAGGAAGCAAAGAAATAGCAAATGTTTCTTTCATAATACAAACATTTAAAGAAGTCATTTTACACAGGTAGAGTGGACTTCACTTAAAAGATTATCCACGAAAGGAACGAGCTTATTAAAGTTGTTTCAGTGCACCAAACCAAGACGCATGAAAACAGGACAGGTCAGCATCCTACAACACTAGTTCAAGCAGAACCATTTCTGTACAAGAAGCACAGGAAGTCTGTTCCAGAAGAGATTTTTGGAGAACAAGTGGTATTTCTCACATCCCTCTTGCATGAGCTAACTCAAAAAACCCCAGAAGAGTGCCTGACATAGGCTGCATGGACTTGCAGACACACAGGGCAACAAGACTCACTGCAGGACAGGAGCATGTTTGAAAATACCCTGAACTGCAGTCCTCCTTTCCCACGTCTTGGGTGACAACTACAGTTCATCCTGCAGCCACCCTACTTCCCCCCAAAACCAGCTTCCTCTAAGTGCTATGAACACCAACATACAAGGCAGTATTTTTTAGTTATCCACCTTTCCCTGTACACGCACGCAACTGAAGTCTGTATTAGCCGTTGTGTACCGAGAGTACGGAGAACATCAGCCCCCTCTCCCGTTGCCTATACTGATGTAGGTCACCAGCTCAGGCAACACCACACAGGCGCACCGGAGCCAGGTAACATAACTGATAATGTTCATCTGCCAAGGAGGAAGCATCCGATGCTATAGACCAGCAAGGAGCCCATATCTAGTCACTCTCTTTATAATAATGACAACTGCACTCCTTCAGTGACACCAAAGTAACTCTATAGAAAGCTTCCTTCACCTCAGCTGCAACTCAGGTTATTTCCTCCCAGGGGCTCAGAACTTGAGCCACAGCTTTTTAAAGAGATGAGGCACAAGACACTTCTCCTTTTAGGAAGCAGATTAACTTGCCAAGTTTTAAAATCCCATTTGGGCCATGAAAGAAAGGGAGTGAGGCAGTTCACCTAGGTTTTAAGCAGAGGCTATCCACATGCAGTGCTCACTTTGGTTGCAGATGAAAAGACTGGGTAGTAAAGTTAGAGATTATTCAGCATGCAAAATACATTTTAAAAGACTGACAAATCAGCTTCCCGTGGTCATATAAATCTGTTCAACAGCTTCATTCCCCTGTCCACGGAAAGGAACCTTCCTGCATTTTCCACATACTGGTTTGGTGCAAGGAAACTTGTTCCCTCAACACGTCCCATTCCTTTAACATCTGTTCTTTAGAAAGTGCTTTTCTGTACAATCAAAATTAGTACAAAAAACCCAACTCACTGGCAAAGTAGAAAGAAGGGCCTGTCTCCTTGCTGTATGGTATTTTGGGACATGCTGAATTTGGGAAATAGAAAGGTAAATTAGCCTCTTGCCACGTGCATACTTCCCGTCTTCTGGAAAGATCAGCATCATTTTTTTTTCTTTTTTTTTTTTTTTTTAAGATTGTAGAACCATGCAGATATTTTTATTTACTTAGGTACTATTAGAGCTGGATATTTAGTTTTACAAAAGAGTGGAGATGAAACAACACAAGTCTCAGGTAAGCCTTCCTTCTAAACTGTGACACTGAGGTCTTCAGTTCTTAATTAACACAAAAATAAACTTTATGTCAATTAATGGTCTATTACAGTCCACTGCAATAAGAAGGTTAAAACGTAATTACATTAAACCAGAAATTGGCCCCTTGCTTTTTCAGCTCTATCACTGTCATTCTTAACAGTTCCAAGACACCTTTGGTGACTGGTTCACTCTTACTCCCTGGAGAATCCTCTGAAGTTTATATTATATCCACCATTGTACTATCAGGGTAATAGAATTTACTCTACTGCTGAGACAGAAACCAGATAAAGTTAGAGACAACACCAGACCAGTAAAACATATGCAGAAGGGGAAAAGGGAAGGGAGAATGGGGACAGGAATGAGAGCACAAAAAACAGGAAATGCATCTGTATAAAACCAAGGTCTGGTTTTACACAAGTTTGGTTTTAAACACAAAAGTAAAGTTTTTCAGAGGACTCCAGTTATCTGAAAACACAGGCAATTCAGCTACACAGTAAAACTAACACAAGTTCATTGTCACAGGAATGAATACATCCACCCTCTACCTAGATAACCAAATTTTCTACTAACAGCACAAGACAAGTTTAGGTCTTTGTGCGACATAGACCAAGCAGTCAAACTGCAACCCGTGGCCAGCAAACTCTACCGGCCCAATGACATCGGTATCAAGGAGATCACACACAGCCAACACTTCCAAGACAGATGGTGTGTTCTGAAACCAACGTGCGGTTCAGCAGGGTAAGAGCGACAACTCCACGTTCAAGTATGTGCGTGCGGTAGTTAAAGGTGCAGGTACCACTCTGCTGCAGCAGTGCCTGCATTTTAAACTTTCCTTGATAAGGACATCTAAGTGGCTCACGTCTCCAGAAGTTACGAGCTGAAGTGTGTAATAGACGTTTTTATCATCTGGCTGGTAGATGGGAGGGAAGAAAGATAGTTGCTTGAACATTGTCCTTCCCAATTGTGTTTTGAGGGGAAAAACCCAATGATTTAAATACTCCTCCGTCATATGTTTAGATGGGTCTACTGGTGACCACGCAGCTCAGCTGCTCTGCTTCTCTTGAGCTCTTGTCGACAGCGGGTTGTGAAACAGAAGCAGGACACTGTAACGACTGGCAAGGAAATCCCAGAAGTGCAGAAATATCCCATTAAACAGCATTAGACAAAAATACTTTTCTTTAAAATGGAAGAGTGCTTATCAACAAGTGTAGGTCACTGTATGTATTTTGGATTCAGCTATCTCTTCACGAGACAGGAAGGAAAACAAAAACCAAACTTTTGGCAGTGAGGGTAGTTCACTTAATGGATCAACAGGCATTTCTCTTCGCTGGCAGGCAGTTACTACTTGCCACAGACTTTCAACTTGTCCCAAACCATTAGTGAAGACGGAGTTTCAGATCTCACCGGAAAACATTTCACACCTTAAGAATACTTCATAAACAGTGCCCCCCAACCCCCACGTCTCAGTGCGGTTGTCCTTGCAGACATCTTCTCTCTACCACATACGCAGGAAAAAAATTGAGTGAATTTTGCAAGAATTATCTCAAAGAAAGCACTAGTACCTTGAAGGATAAAAGGGCAGTATAGCCCACTGAATCCTGGTATCAATGGGGGGGAAAAACCAAATTTAAAAATAAATAGTATTTTTTAAAAAAATCAGATAGCAATTTTAAAGAGCCAAAGGGAAATCAGAGAACTTGTTTGAGCAAGTGCTCCAGAAATCAAAAGCAGCAGTGGTTGTTGTTTCTCAGGAAGTTGTTATTCTGTACATTCAAATTAGTTTTAAGAGAGGACCAGAATCAACGTGCATTGGTATATTTAGTTCAAAGATTCTGTGGGTAAACTTTAGATTCCCAAAATACAGAACATAAGTTATGGATACTTTCTTACAGTCACTCAATCAGATATGAATGAGTTGTTTAGCAGCACGTTGTTCTTTAGCAATATACTCCATAAGCAGCTTATATTTATCACCTTAGGCATTTCTACATTTTTCCCAAGTGTTCCCATATCGATAAATGGAAGCTGAAGTGAGTATGTTACAGATGGACACATTTTGAGGAAACACAATCCGTCTAGGCAAGGTCTTCAAGTACTCAGCACATGAAAGACTTGCAAAAATCTGAACTGAGACAGTGCTGCACTACACCAGAAGTCACTGCATGTGTAGCTAACTGTAAACTTTGTAGGTTAAGGGTACATTTGAGCCAATCCATGTTCACTGGGCAATAAACAGGTCTGCACACGGCAAGAACATACTCTTAAAAAACGCGTCTCATATGGAGTTCATGATCCAGCTGGGTTGAATGGTTTCAATAACAAGAATTTCAAGCACTTGATCATTTACTGGGAAGGCGGGAGAATATTTAGAAGAGTCACCGAGTAGCTACTTGAGAGAACACAGGAGGACATGCAATTTCTGTTAAATTAGGTGCTCTTGGAAAAGTAATATTTAATTACACGGCAGGAAATACCAAAGAATTCTCAAGTTTGACCCAACTTAGTTGTTTGCACTGGTAGGTAGTCACACACCTACAACAGACAAGCTGCAAAACCAACACAAAATGAGATCTAACAGTTGTAAGTTAGAGTATCAGTGAAAAAACTATACAGACATCTGATCAAAGCCAACCAAGGGAATGGGCTTGTACTTCAATGCTGTAGAACCCACTGGTTACAGAAGATAAGGATGGTGCACAATGGGAAATTGCTAGGAAGTCACATGCAACCATTCTGAATCAAATCTCAGATTACCTCATGTTTGGTTTTATTTTAATTAGTATTTGAGAGGAGAGTTTTCACCAATAAAGGTCTGAAAGCCTTTGATCATTCACTTTATCGGAATTCTATTTAATCTAATGAAAAAGCAAACAGAAGATCTGTTTACATGGACACCTCAAGCACAAGAGTTGAAAAGATCAAAGTAATACAATTAGCAAGGACCTGTGAGAGAAAGACTTAATCTCTACAAGTAACTTCCATTTCAGCTTCAGCACAAATGAGCTGAAATGTTCTTCCTCCAAGTGTCAAAAAGGTTTCTCTATTATTTTTGTTTCTTAGCTATATTACCATACCACTGCAGAGATCTGAAAGGATGTTTTCAGATGGGCAAGACACAGACTTCTTAAAATCAGAATTAATTTCACATTAAACTTCAGATTCTTAGCCTTGTAAGTTTTCATGACACATCATGGACTTCCATTAAGTAGCAGTGTAAAACTAAGCACCGGAAAACATACAAAGATGTCTAAAGGTACAGAAAATCTTTTATTAGAATCTAAGTCAATAATATAAGTGACCCAATAAAAGTCTTCCTCAGATGCTATAACAAGTATTGAAATGCCACGTTTTCAAGAGACCATCTGCTGTTTTGACATTTTATGACAATTTCCAAGCCTTCTAGCAACGTTGATTCTACCTCTTTCAATAGCATGTTTTGCAGTGAGGTTTTTCCCTCTGAATTGGGCATTGATTTATCATACATTTATAACGCTTTAGAAGTTCTTTCACATTTTACTTTGTAACAAGGTAACCCACATTTTCAGCACTTCACTGTTAAGTGAAATACGCCCATCTGATAATGCTAGAGACTAATTGTCAAAGTCAGAGCAATACATGAGCTGTTCATATACTTATTCTTGACTTACCAAAAAAGAAAGGTAAGCAACACATGTTTTATTTGCTTAAACAGCAGTGTTCATACTGTTAATAATGCTAGTAGTATCATAAAGACAGCATTTCACTAGTTGTCAGAACTAAAGTCAAGTTTTGAAACTGAGGTCATAGCCTTGCAATAAAACAAGTCCTAATTATAATCAAGAAACAATCAAGGGATGTTGTGTCAAGAGCATCAAGAGAACTTGAACAAACTTCTTTCAGCAGATATTCTTTAGCAGCTCCCAGGTTGAAATTTCATCTTGGTCACTGGCATCCTACTGAAATCAGGATACTTGAGTTTTCATTTTAACCAGGTGGCTCAGTTTTCAATGCTCTGCTCATCATCTTATGAAATATAAACCACATCTACTGGTGTAATCTGAATGATACCCATGTTTGAAGCTTGAGATTAAATACATCCCTGCACAACATAAGAACTTAAAAAGTTACATATAACACAAAACGTTTCCTACCATACATAGCATGCGTCTGTTCATGCGCACCATACTGTGTTGCAGAAGAAGATACTAAACCAGGCTGTGCGTGTGTTGGTGGTGCCATCATTCTAGCGTTGCCCTGTATTACAGGGCTATAAACATGAGGGTGCTGCATTCAACAGAAATAAGAAAACAGACAGTTAATTGGAGGACCATTACAAAGAAACTAGTGTCATCTAAACAGTAATTATGTATTTAGAAACAGTAATAGCTTGGCCTTAATAAAATGCAGAGCAAACTAAAGATTTCATACTATCACAATTATCCCAATTGTTTCTAAAAATTTAAGGACATTTTCTGCAGCGGGCTAGAAACTGACAAAAACCATTGGCATATCTAATTTTTGCCACTCTAACAATATAGTAAGCTTATGTATGTAATTATATATTTATCCAATTACATATGTATATTTAAAAGCCTTTGAAGTAAGAGGAGTACACCAAATAGTTTATTTTTAGAACACATAACTAAGAGATGTCCTGGCCATGGCCTGAAAGGAATTGTTCAAAGAGCTAAAAAGGTAATATCGCGAATAAATGCCAACTTCTAAACTGACCTTAAAATTTGTTACAGGCTTTGAAGCACATTACAACACCACCAAGTATGCTCCAGAACACAGAAACTGTTCAGAGTGACTTCTCACGACTGGGGACAATAGCGTACTTAGGACTGAACCACTTAATTATTTCTGTTTTGACTTATCACATACTCTAAAAGGACTCTTACCTGAGATTGGTAGTGTGGCACATGCTGCACAAGAGGCTGATTAGGAAACTGTTGGGGACTATATGCAACATATTGTGTTGAATAAGCAGGTGGCGTAGCTACAATTGGAGGGCCTGCTGCTGAGGCAGGATGCATCATGGTGCTCTGATGATGTTGGTCTTGCCGTTGCTGTGGCATATTTGGTACTACAAAGCAAAGAGTGCCTCACATTAGAAACGCAGGATGAAGAATGACAATCTTCCTGAAAGGTGTTACATTACAACGTCACTGTGACCAAGTGGAATATCCTCACCCCTCACCTTTAACCACATATTAGAGCTCTATCAAAAAGGAACATCATGAAAAGGAGTTCCTCCAAGAAACATTTGATTTTCGTCACCGCCTTTGAGCCACATACACAGCCACAAACCCAGGCCCGCTTTTTTTGTGAAGGAAGGAAGAAAGGTGGAGGGAGAGAAAGACTGACAAGAAGCAGTAACAGAAGAGAAAGGTTGTATCAGGATACCTACATTAATCAAATTTGATCCTGTCCCCTTCAAAAGGCTTAATTCAGCCTCTGTGGGAACTACTCGGCAACTGTTCCATCAACTGGAAAGCTGACTCTGTTAAAATTACTTGTGCCTATGGCTGAGGAGAGCAGAATAAAGGTCTCCACAAGCCGCAATTTGAGGTATTCACATCTTTTAAGCTCTGTGCTACCCCTCAGGATAGCAGAAAGCAACTTTTAGGTCACAGTCAACACTGAAGGGGACAAGTCAACCTATAAGAAAAAGAGGAGTAGGAATAATTAGAGGGAAGAAAGATTAAGAGGGCCGAGCACCGTAGTGTGGGACTACCTGAGCTATCCTGGTAAGACGACCAACTGAACCACAGCAGCAAGGCACTCAGAACAAACTAATTCAGCCTACTAAGCAACAGGGCATGAAAGTTCAAGGTGAGCTCCAGCTGGCTGCAGTGAGACTGCAACTAATAACTATGCTAACTCAAGCACCTGTAAACTCCACTGCAGTGTGCAATGTAGACAGACCCCTTAGAGAGAGGAAAGGAGGGAAATGTTGAAGATGTCAGTAAATTCACTCAATGATGATTGTATTTACACTGCAAATCAACAATAGAAAAAAGTAAATACAGGACGCAACTTGAACACCATAAAGGCACTGAACTTTAACCCATGCAGCTCCTTCAGGACTATGCTGCACACAGAATGGATATGCAGAAAATAACGAAACTTAAAAAAGGAATTCAAAATAGGAGAGCGGCCTCACGCAGCAAGTGAGTACACAGCAATATATTTCTGATTAAAACAATCAGTATTACCAACCAAAAGATTTCATGGGTCAGGCCACAGTGAAGTTAGTGTGTTTTAAAATAGAAATACATTACAGGTTTTTGTCTTCCCTACATTCATAAAGGCTACTTGTTTATTTCTAAACAGCAGAACTGCTCTTTTAAACAATTTCCTCCTCCAGTGACTGGAGCTGCAGCACTAGAACCTATCATCATGAACCACTGTATAAAATTGCAAGAAAGCATGCACTGTGTAGAATTAAAGCATTATCTGAAACATGACTATAAAAACAAGACCATCATTTTTCTGCTCCTTCGCTGCACTGCACAGAAGAGAGTGCATCTCACCACACATGTTCTCGTCTCCATAGCCACAGGTGTCACTTGTTAAAAACATGGTATTGTTAGTCTAGCTGTTCAGTTACTGTTGCAGAAGGAATGCAAAAGAACAAACTGGAACCAGCAGTAACTTCTTTCCAAAAGAGTAGCATAGCATACTCTTTCTGAAGAAATACCGATTTTGCTTGTTGACAAAAACACCCTCTTATTAAAGCACCATTCAGGGCTCTGCTGTAAACCAGTACAGAAAACCAGTACAGAAAGTTCCCTTTAAACAAACCCGTAACATTTATGAAATATAGGAGATGATCAGCTTACCCTAACGTTCCAAGTAACACAGACGTTTTCCCGTTTGTCAAATCAAATTCCAAACCAAGCAACTCCCCATTACTCAAACTTATCATGTTTTGGCTGAATTAGTTTATCTAGAAATGCATTGGTATTTCCACTTACTTCCCTTTATTAAAAACAGCATTTAAAATATCAATCAAAAACAAATTAACATGGATTAGAAAATACACAAACATTTGTAATTTATTCAAGCTGCATGCAGACTAAGAACCAAACAGGCAGTATTATTCTCACCTTTACCTGCTCTATATGTCTTGGCTTGGTTCACTGGCATGGGCGTCATGGGAATAGGATACAAAGGCTGAAACAGAAGGAGGAGTTGAAGCTATGATATTCCTTTAAAAAGTGAGTGTGTGTCTGGGTGGGGGTCCCACTCAGCTTTGATGTGTTTTACTCTGTTATGTTACATGGTTTGGTGAACTCTGCCTAAGCTATGGTATTTTCTTGGATCACTGTGATCAAGTCTGCGTGTACAAACAACTAAGATCATATGGTTTGCAACAACCAGTCAAGTAATGATACTACTGCTACTTCAAGCAATGTACTAAATCAGACAGCTTTCTAACAGTTAGATTTGAAATCCTAGTAGTCCCTACAACTAGGTTAGATTTGAAATCCTAGTAGTCCCTACAATGACCAAAAACTAGTGGGACACAGCTGGAAGCTAAGGATGAAGAAAGAGTTGCTTAAAACTTAAAAAGAGTAAGACTATGCTTGGAGGACTGGGGACCTAAGTCTGCACAGAATAACAATAAATATGAGTAAGAGCTGCTGGAATTTACAAGTGTTGGAGACTATCAGAACATCTAGGTTGAGGGACCACTGGGAAAAGTCAGTATTTACATAGCTAAAACTTAAAAACAATGTAATTGTGCCCATATTTACAAAAGTAATACAAGCTGTACCATTTCACTGTTTTAACTTAGACCTCCTAAGTCTCCTCAACTTGCTGACAATCATCTGAAAAGTGTTAACAAGTTTGCAGCACATGCTGCACTTTACCTGCACGCCTGGACTCACTGGAACCGGGTACATCATATTTGGTGCAAAACAAACAGGCTGAGTGTACACTGGGGTTGGCTGCTGATGACCCACCATGGAGGGGCTAGGTTGAGCTTGCGGACGAGGGGAGGTTGGTGTAGTAGAAGGTTTCGGCTACAAACAGAGTTCAGCAATGCATATGCAAGATTAGCTTGATGATCCTCCAAGTAAAAAGTTTGCTTATAAAGATCTACTCAAAGGCAATGTTAAACAGTATCAAGTAACTTACTTGAGCAAAAGATCGAGGGTTGAACTCTTTTGCATTAGGATTAAGTGTTGATTTTCTAACTTGCCTAAACATAAAGAACAAAAAATGATGTTCAGCATTATTCTTTTACAAGCATATCTGCAGAACTCCCTAACAATTAAAAATTTAAAGAGATGAAATACCTCATTTCCATCCATCAGATTTGTGAGAAAGCAAACAACACATGGCATGCAAAAAGCCACTCTTACTGACAGTACTCTTACTATACTTAGCCATAAAAAAGTTTTCCTGCTGTTGATACTACAGCTCACATGAGCCAGGAAAACATTTAAATAAGCATTTAGATATGAGTTAGGCATCAACAGGACCAGAGTCCTATATGCAGCTCTGCCACTGACTCATGAGATGACTTTCAGTACAGTCATTTCACCTGTTGTTTTCTCTATAACAGAGAGTACTTACATCGGCCATACAAACAGTAAGATATTACACATTCATAATAGCTTTTTCTACAAATGGCTAAATGCTAATAACAGATGTGCTTATTCTAAAAGGCATAATTACTCACTCAGAAGTATCTTTCTTCTCCTCTTTATCCTCTTTATCTTGTTTACTTCCAGGCCCAGATGTCTGTACACCTTGTGAAGTTACCTCAGGCCCTCGCTTTTGCTCAGAACTATTACTTATTGAAGGAGAAATACTTGGACTATTAGGTTTGCTACTGCCACCATTAGAGTTAGTACTACTGCCAGTTTCTATGATAGATTCTTTAGGGGTTGATTCTGTCTTTTCTTTAACTACATCTCTTGATTTTTCACCTTCTCGGGTTTTGTTAAGCAGCTGATCCACTGCATCTGAAGAGGAACTCGACTGTAACTGAAAAAAACCCCAAGGAATATATTCAGTAAATTGACATACAGAACTAGGGAGAGACAATCTAATGCTATCACATACACAGGGTAAAATACAGTCCCATAGGCCTCAATCATCTGGAAACGACCTTTTAAAACATACATTTCCATTTCTGCTAGGAAAGAAATCTATTAACATTGACAATGTTTTAAGCCTATGCTGTGAAAGAAGCTATTCAGAGACTCAACTGACCTATACGTTGATTAGGAAGTGACAGGAAAGCTTAAGACAACCCTCTGGACTCATCCCCCTGTGTGATTTAACAGTAACACTTGAAAAGCTAACCTGATTTAATAAACCATTATAACCAGGAAATAAGTAATATGAATTAATCTTCAATCTTCCTCAGCAAAACACTTTATTTAACTTTGAAACAGCTCTTCCATATGGAGCATAAATGTGATAATTATCTGTACCTAATGATCAAACAGGTTTCAAGTACTATTTTCAGCATACAGTCAATATGCACATTTACATGTATTAGGCAATTGTACCAGCAATAGTCAGCATTGATTTTATAATATCTAGCATAAATTCTTATGGATATTTTCATAAATTAAGCACGAGTAGTAAGGACCTGTTTTCCTGTTAACGCATGCAATGTATTCAATTCATTAAAATAATCTGGATGCACATGAGAACTATGATACCATTAAGTTTACATACAGAGAAACTTACCCTAAAGTCATTCTTAAATTTCTTTAAATCATCAATCTGTTTTCTATGTTCTGAAACAATTGGAGATACACCTGCCAAATAGAAGACGAACATTGTCCAAGCATTTCTAATACGTTTTATATACAACCCATACATTTCTAAATTTGCAAAAAGGTAATGTTTACATATCTAAAAATGAAATACAGTGATATAATTTCATCTGTAATTTGGTTTAAGTCCATAAACTACGTGTACGAGCACACAAAAATACTCTGTGAAACCATGGCATTACATAACTGACATATCTATAGTTCCAATGCATGACACCAAGACAGAAGCCCTGAGGTGCAGGGACTGCAGAACTCAGCTGAACACAAAGAAGCATCCAGTAAAACTGTCAAAACATAACATGCCAGCGTTTCAAGACATAGCAATTAAAGGTGGAACGCTGATCAAGTTCAACAACATGAAAAGATTTTTTTGAGAACTGAATGAACAAGCAATGCTGCAGAGAAAGCCAAGTTTAGGGCATAATAGGAAGAAGTACAGTTATAAAAAACTATGCTGACCATGATGCTCAGAAGTATTATGAGGATAGCTCTAAGTAGAAACACTCATTCAGGCCAAAGAGAGCTAAAAAACAGCTTTGTGAGCAGGAAATAAAAAACAGAAGGGAAAAAAGAAAAGAACAAGTAAAAAGAAAGCACACCGTCCACATGAGCATCTCTACACTTTGTGTTGATGAAATGAGTCAAGAACATTTAAAATTGTAGGCCTGCCATTTCACAACTGCATGACCAAATTTTCGCTGTAGAACACCCAAGCCGGATTGCCATTGCTTAAAATGCTAACTAAAGCAGTCAATATAGCAGGTTTAGTGCTTGGAATTCCTACGTTACTCAAGTATGTATGAAAACTTTTGATACAAACCTTTGCTTTCAGGTTTAGGAAAACTAGGAGAAGTCTCACTTGGCTTTATATTCTCCTTGTTTCCAGTTGCAGAATTTTGCCTCTGGTCCTGAAGCCTAGTATCTTTAGCTAGAAAAGAAATTGCCAAAGTTATTCTCTTATACACGACTCAAACTGACCAAAGAGAGATGGCAAGATAGAAACAGAAGAGAGATTTAACCATGTTTAGCTTACAAAAGAAAAACCCGAAGTTACACATTTTCTGCTACCTAGTTAGCGCCTGGAGGGTTATCCTCCTCCCTTCCCCACCCTACCGTCTTTAAGCCAAATGAAAAAGTCCCAGTCAAACACATCCCTCTCATCATACACAGAACCTTAACTAGGCTGAAAAAACTATAAACTGAGAGCAAATTATTTTCAATAGTCCAAGCTCTTCATACAGAATGCTACAAAGATTTGAGAGTTCTTAACCATTTGACTGTGCTATTGAATTTTTTTTTTCCACTTCCTTTCGCTATGCTCAAAATATTCTTTGAAACCAGTGGCCTACGTTTCTTTAAATTAGAAAACAGACAGGAACTCAGTTTGAAAAAAAAAAAAAAATCCTCAATTAAGTCAAGCACCTATAAGCCCATACTCCTTAAAGGGCAGAAGAAATTAAGCATACAGACTTATCAGAAAGCCTCTCTCCCACCTTAGTTTAAAGCTAGCATCGTGAGAAAAGGGGAACTCACTACACAGTAAAATTAAATGCATCAGAAGTTTTCCCATCATTTAGAAAGCAGCTTTGCTCTTGTATAGGCATATTCATTGTCAGGGATTAGGGAAAGGGAGCATTTCCAAACTAGCAAGGGTAACTTACCTTCGCTGGAAGGGGTAACTGCTCTGTTGGATGCAGGGCTGGCAGGTGTAGGAGAGGCAGCTGGAACAGGCATGGCAACAGATTCAGTGGGAATAGTACCAGGCTGAGGAGAAGGCAGAGCTGGTCCCGTGGGAGTGCTGCTCTGCCTTGGAGACCTAGGCCTGTGTGTTTTAGGGGATAATCTCGGAACTAGAAACAAACAGGAAAAAGTAGTTATAGGGTAAGTTTCCTCATCTGCTCAGCAGTTTGCTTATTTTTAAAATGACTGAAAACATGCTTTAAAAGACTTAGTGGAACATTATATAGTAATTAAAAACCTGTTTACCTTTCAGGTACATCTCCTAGTTCTTTACAATGCAGCATTTCAGATAAGTGGTGCGATTTTTCTGCAGATTGTCCCCTAATATATATCACTGCCCTGTAGTCCCACCATGAAACTGCAATACGCTCCCCAGCCCCCCAGTAGTACAACTACAACAGCTCACATTAACACAGTTTCAGGCAGAACAGAAAAGGTGGTCAGGTCTCCATATAAACAGATGTAAAACATTTTTAAAAGGGCTGAAAAAACACATCCATTTTACAGCGTCCTCTTTTGGAGGTTTGCCAGCTGGAAAAAAAACAACACATCCTATTGAAAGAAGATTATTTGATGTATATTTTTGCCCCTGTGTTAAAGCAGCAAGGAAAGTTGTATATTCTTTAAATAGTAAGTTCTACCTCCTGCTTCCTGCTCATCCCACTGTGGCTAGTTAGTTGCTTTACATCACGTATTAACTTCAAGTGAGCGAGGAGAAAGAGAGATAAGTCTTTTAACAGTCCTACTTGCATGTTAATAATATATAAAGTGGGGGATGGGGAGGGAAGATGAATCAGAGATAATGCCAGAACAGAAGAGTTTAAAATTCCACAAGGCAACAGGTCTATGGGGGTCTAATTCATACCTTCTTTCTGAAAAATGCATTCCAACTACACTCCTCTAGAATTCTAGCACTGCTTAAAAGTATCGGACTCCAAACTGTCACTCACTTGCCCTTTGATTCAAGAACGTGCCCAGCTGCTGACAACTCACTAGAACACGGCCTCAACTACAAAAGCTCGAGACTAGGGCCTGTGTCACACGACTGAGCTTTAAATTTGAAGTCAAATATTAAAAAAAGATGTTAACTGATTCAAAAAAGAAGAGACACTGACTAGATCTGCTAATACAGTACTTAGACAAACACAAAATGACCACTTAAAACCTGCATAATTTTTAAAGGAAAAATATATCCAACTTAACTTGAATATCATTTCATCTTCACTTTTAACACCAACCTTCCTCTATCCAAACACCTCCTTCATTTGTAAACCACAACCCAGTTACACTGCCATTAATCAAATACAGTGATGCAATGGAATGTATGTAACTTTTCTTCTTTCCAATAACTTTCCTGAAAATTACTTCTTTCGACAACTAATTCCCACATTTTTCCTTCCTTTCTCTTCATAAACCATCTGAACCTCTCTGCAGTTAAGACAGTATTGCACTTGAAGGACCGACTCACCAACTATTTTACCAAGCTACCTGGGAACATCCTTCTCCCACTTCATCTAAGCAAGCTAAGTTAGTAGACCAGTCTTTATTCAGAGCCTGAATTGTCTAGAAATGCAGTATTCTGCTTAGCATTCACACTCTAAAGTACCCCTGGCAAGCCATCTGCAATAAGCCAAGCTTTACCTACCCCCACTGACAACTGATGACCACGTCCCACCTGAAGGGCTGCCTCGTGCCACTGCAGTAGTAGATGCTTCCCCTGGTGCATTATGAGATACAAATTCTAAGCCACTTGAAATTGTACCCCTACCAGTAGAGACTCTGTGACCTCGAGGGTGCCGTTGTGCCTTAGGAGACATCCGTGGAGGCCCTGAGAAAAAGAAGACAACCCCACACAATAAGTACTTAACGTCCATCACTAAGAGTACCCAAACATACTATCTGTTTTTAAAACTGGATTTAATCTAATAACTCTCAATAATGCAGTAATACAGTCAAGCAATTTACACTGACATCGACTAGAACCGGGGATCCACGAGACGAAAAAGGCCAAGCCATTGGTCCAGCCAGACTACCAACACACTCATCACCTTGCTATGACAGCTCACGTTCATTGATATTTAGAAGCTTTATCAGAATTGAAACAGGTATGCAAGTCCTGGATTTAAAATATTTGAATCCAAGTATCCAATATTGCTTACTGCAAGACAAGCTAAAAACGTTACTGGCCCAGCTCCCTCGGGATAAGCACAGTTCCAGGCTATCAAACATTTTCCAGAAAAGAAAAAATTTCCATCGCTTTTGTCACATGGTCAGTGATACCAAACATTTATTTACAGAGTAGTCACCACTGGCTGACCAATGCTCTTGGGGAATTTCAGCAGAGCATTCTGCACCGAGGCTAAATTGCCTGCAGCAGGTCACAATTCATTTACAAGTCAGCAAAATTGCAACTAAACAAGTTATTGTTATCCCAAGGTTCAAGTCATGCATGTTTAACGCCAGAAGCTAAAGTCATAAGTGAATACAGTAATTCTGAACAGCTTCTACAGCTGCCACAGAATAGTTATGCTCAAGTCTAAGCAGCAATACAGTTTCTACATCCTAACAAACATTTTCTTTAGAAGATCAGACTCAAACGTTCATACTTCACAAGTTAAAACTGTGTATTGTGAAGACAATCTGGCTGATTACAGTTCATTTTTAATGTAGGTCAATAATAGAGAAAACTTCAGATAATGGCTTTCTGGTTTCAGAGAAGGTTCTAAAATATCAAGTACCTCTTCCGGTTACATCAATCTTTAAATGTCAGCCTCTATTTTAACCATGAATCTGAAGTACACTTCAAACAAAATTATATACATGCAAGTATTTTAAAGAATACACACTTTCCAGCAATCCTCTTCTAGTAGCAAAAATTAAATGCTGCGCTAAGCAGCAGTTCACTGCATGCCTGACAAATCAATTGCAAGTGCTAAAAAATAACTGAATTTGCATGTGGATTCTCAGTATCTTACTACATAAAAAAAGCTCACATTGATAAATTGACAGTAGCACGCTGTACAGACATGCCTACTACCATCCACTTTCTGGTTATGGACCATCTCGAGCATTTATCAGGCAAGCTGCAGAACAGTGTTACTGATTCAATTAGTGGGACGACTGTTCTCGCTCCCGTGGCTCCCATGGAGCCAGCTACAGCAGAGACTGCAAGTTTCCAGTGAGTTTAGTATAACCGTTTTGCATTTTTCCAGGCTTGCTAGACCGTGCTGTGCAGGCTAGTTTTTAAGTGCAGTAAAATAAAATAAAATAAAATAAAAATTTTAAAATGTGTTCCTTACTGTACCCTCAGAGGACAAATAAATTTAGTTCAGATACTTCTGCGTACAGTTACCAAAGACTCATGGGTTGGCCTTTCTCTGCATATTATTGACTGCCAGGGAGCTGACTTACTGTTCTGCCTCAATGCAAACAGATCTAAAGTTTTCTACAGATTCGCCTCTGAAGCAGCTTATCCTATTCCATTCCACAGTGCACTTCTCTGAATACAGCATTTTTATTATTATTATTGTTTTTTTACAAAAGGTAAATCAATGTTTTAGTTGAATTTGAAACTGCTCTTTGTGGAACAACTGTATTAAAATATTTGATATTTTATATAAATTTATATTCCTAAAAATGCCCTCTAAAGTTATCAGGTCCTGCATGTTGCTGTGGGTTAAGTTAAGACACTGAGCAGCGTTTACAAAGCTGAGTTTATTTCATACCAACTTGGGAAATTTCACAGCTTTATTTTGTTTTTGTAAAGTTCTTCAAATAAAAAGGTTAATAGAAATAGTCTGATAAACTAAAGTTAAACACAAATTATAGGTTAAGTAATGAAGAGGAAAAACAATTTTGTAATTAAACTCACAAAGGAGTTAAACAAAGACAAACAAAAACATGAACAAATCGTGGTATTGTACCTTCTGAAGACATGCGTTTAGGCATAGTAGAGACAGGAGCTGGAGAACCATGAGCAGAGGGGTGAGACGGGGGCCTGGAGGGCCGCGAGGGGGGCCTGGAGGGCGGCCGTGTAGGGGTGGCTGCCCGAGGTGGAAGAGAGTTGGGACCTGACTGGTAGCGAGAAGGTGGGCGAGAGGAAGGAGATGGGCAAGGCGATGGCCAGGGAACACCTGACAGAACAAATGATATGAAGGAAAGTATAAAAACTAAAGAAAAATTATGGGGAAAAAGGTCAACAGAAAAAAAAAGTAAAATATGACAAAATGATTTTTCATGTTTAACCCTTTGGGGATAGATTAGTTTATTTCTGCAACCAATAAAATAGTCTCTGCAAGGTTATTTCCTCCACTTCAAGTCAAATTTAACATCTGAATATCACAAACTCCCCAAAGGGTTAATTAGGATCTACAAATACTACTAAGGAATAGACAGTAAAGTTTGATCTGTTAGCCTATCATATATATGTTCTACAGTACGCATCACTCTTGACAAGGTCCTTAAATATAGCTACCAGAGGTTCTCACACAGCGGTTCACATATACTATTGACTATACAAACTGCTACTTTCAAACGAAATGATGAGCAATATCAATTCTAGGAACTGTATCTTTACAAAAAACAGCGGTGTTCAGTGTCTGAATCCTGACATTTATGCCTTTATCAGTTATCTGAAGTATTAATGTAGTATTTTAATCTAGGATATAGGGTTCATTGTTTCCAAAACAAAGAAATTGAATTCACAAGCCATTCTGAATATTTTAGGTATATGATGTTCATTCAGCAGAGTAATAGGATGACAGAAACCACAAATACTACAAACAAATTTCAAGGTTAGCATTGTTTGGGCAAGACTCAGTTGTACATCCTTTATACAGCTGACTCTGTATTTGAAAAGGAAGTCTCACTTACCTTTAGATGTTTCTCAGACTTCCTCTCCAGATAGAGGCACTTGAGTATTATACATTTTTCATTTATTCACAGCAATCTCATATAATAGCATTTTTAACTTATAAAAATAATGCCTCAAGATAGGCTACTGCAGAAATCCATCTCAAAAAATGGTGTTCGGTTTACGAAACACTGATTCCTGCTATACAGTGCCTAGTGATGTCTGTTTATAAATATTACCCAAGTGTATAGCAGAAAATACTCAAATAGCTATTTGGAGAGAAGGCTTTTGATTCCTTTTCCCCTAACACTTCTCTTACGTTCCCAACAATGATTTTTTTTTTCCCCTCACATCATCATAAAGTCAGTGAGTTGCTTTATTCTTTTTAATGGGAAACAGAATTGATCTGTGCACCAGAAAGGAAGAGTGATGCTTCCTCGGCTGCCACCTCCCTTTCACTAGGTGTCAGCATTGCTACTCCTCCACAGAGCTTAGCAGTAGTAATACATAAAGCAATTTTTAATCTTTAAAACCACATACTGCACCATCATCTAAGACAAAGGTGTTTGAGAAGAAAAACAAGTGACATTTCTGCTCCGCAAAGCTACATACGGTGCAGTCAAATGAGTGTTCCATTATGAGTAAGTTAAACCCAAATCAAAATCACAACCTCTGTGTTAAATGATGAACGCTAACCTAGCTTATGAAATACATATCCTAAGACCACACCATACGCAGTTTCAACATAATGAGATAATTGCCTGCAATTTTATAAGGCACGTTCATTTAGACTTCAGATACTTGCCTCCGTTAACTACTCTCTGATCTGCTCCAGAGTTAGGACTGAATTCTGAAGTATGGGATCCAGACCTTGAAATTGGTGGGCCTGATCCAGACTGGCCCATCCTTGGTGAGTTTTGTCTTCCACTTCCCCAGGACAGGACATCTCTATTCCTCTGTCCAGGTGGAATGTACTTATTTTCTCTGAAACACAGCAAATTTCTATCAGTGTTAAGACAGAACTGAAAGACAATGAAAAGTACCTGATCAAGTGCCCTGCTGATATTTTCTACCTTTCTCAAATCAAGCCAAAGGAAAATTCTATATACTATCAGATGTTGACCATTCACCTCATGAATTGGCTTTTGATACTGACCACAGAGTCCACCTTCTACAAGCCCACAGACGCTGAATGATTTAGTACTAATGCCTGAAATTCTCCATGACATAACGAAACCACTGCCCTTTCCTGTAATTTTGTATAAATTCACCGCAGTGACATATCAGAATGGGGAAGTCTGTTTCACTACAGAGATAATACAGGGCCAGGCAGAGGCATACAAGTTAGCATGGGTGCCAAAAACAGCACATGATTGTTTACACAAGGTTCCCAACCTAATCAGCCCTGCTGAAAAAGCACAGTTTCAATGAGTAAATTGCTACTGTACCAAAATATGTACATCATTTAAATAAAAATACTATTCATAGTGTATGCAAGTACCTAGTGTTCACACCATGTCCTTCTCGTTCATTAGCATTTCTCTGAACAGCAGTATATTTCTCTTCTTCTGTTCTTTCATCATTTTCCAAGGCAACCCGAGCTTTGTACTGGGCACTTGATTCAATTTCCTCTGCTAATTGAGTTGCTCTGGCTTCCCGTTTTAAAAACTCTTCTGAATTATCTCTTTCTAATGGCACCCTAAAAGATAATGGAAAGGAAAAGAATCTCTGAAATGCATTCAAAAGCACAAAGGAGCTACAAAAATTACATAGCGTTAATTCTAACCAAGTCAGAGTAAAAAAATTTGCTTTTAAGCCACTAGACTTGCTGTCTTTTTTAGTGTAAGTATGTCAATATTCCTGGACTGGTTTGATATTATGTGCAAATTCAGTGTCATTTACCTGCCTAGAGAGCTGAGGTCAGGGTGCAGAGCTTTTCCATGAGTCTTGCAAAATCCCCAGTCCCTAAAGCTATGCAAAGGCTCCAACTTTTAACACGGTTGAGTACATTAGGAATAAAAAGCCTTAGTCTGCTGTTTAGATAGGAAGCTACCGTAAGAGACCAAATTTGAATTTCTTTAGCTATTTACACATTCCCAACAGACACGAGTCCCCAATCCTATTGAAATTAAAGAGTTACATGCTTAATCCTTTGATAATTCCAGCCATAGAATTTCAGCTCTTCCTGTTATGAATAACTGCAGAACAGATGAATGCAATACATTAGAGCACGGGACCAGAAACCCATGACTCATTTGCCATGTCCTAGGCCCTCAAAACCATTCATTCCATCTATCTATATTAGGTAATAGCATATTGCAAAAAGCATACGTAGCTCCCTTCGGAAAGCCACCAAGTAAGAATTCAATACACGAGCAATGAAATACTGAAAGAGATAACTAGAGATGAACATCACACCTGGCACTTCCTTCTGTCCACCCATGGTTTTGGTTTTTACCTGTTCTAATTTTTGTTTAAGTACCAGGTTTTATAAAACAACTTTGTGCTTTGTCCCCAATTCTAATTTTGAGTTCCAAAAGTTGTTTCATCCAACCTTACTTTAGAATAAACTACATAAAAATGAACAGAACACAGCTGAGGCTTGGACCATGCTATGCTGAGCATTATATAATCACTACCGCACATATTTTGAATAATATAAAAAAGAAGAACAAAGAAAGTAGGTGGAGATACAAGCCAAGTATGAAATAATATATGCAAGATTACTCAAGTGTTGGTGGCAGAACTAGGAAAACAAGTGGCTTTGCCAAATTCCAAGCCAGCACTCAGTTACTGCATCACAAGTTTTTCCACACACACACATTTTTGGCCAGTCGAGACATCTACTGGCCTTATCAATGGTAACTGCAAGAATATTAAATAAAAACCTTACCCTTCAGCGTAAAGCTTTGGCTCAAATAAGATATGCATGAACACAGTGCATACAAACCTGAAGTCACGGGCCTCACTTACCCTGTATTAAGTATACACACAAGAAAGGAGAACACCCAATACAACCTCATTTATTTAAAGTGACTGAAAAAAAATGAAAGGATGTATGCAGCAGCACTGATGGCAACCAAAACAAGCAAAAGAACGATTCTACATTTTCTAACAGGGAAAAGGCCATTAAAGATGAAACAAAGGGGATGGGCAAGATGACATTGTTCAGAACCCCGGTGATGAGAGAAGCATGTACAGCAGCTGATCAACATACTAATGCAGTACACTTGCTAGAACACAAACTTGTACCTTTATGCAGTTTGACAAACTATACCTGCTAACGCTTAGCTCTAGGAAGAGAAAACAATCAAACAATAAATCCTTCACAATGCGCTTCAGTTACACATATAAGCATTTAGCTACACTGCTGCTCATCACATACTTGGAGAACCAGGAAAGGAGTTTCCCAGTTTAGCAGACTGATAGGCAAAGCAAGTTGCTTGACTAGGAAACAATGGAATTTGTCACTGGCAATTCAAAGCCACCTTCATGTTTTTAATCTGTTTCCATTAATATCCATCAAGCAGAAAGATGGAAGACTAAAGTTCAAAAGAACAAAAAGTACTTAGCGCAGTGAAGTATACAAAAGAACAGCTTCCCCAGGATTCAAATGTAAGCCGATTAAGACACTTTGATTATCACCACGTTACAGGTCTATTTTAACAAAATGGTAAAAATAAAATTGCTGAACCAGAGACCTGTAGACAAGTGCTCCAATTCTACATACAAAAATCAAAATATTCACTGCAATTCCTTGACATTCAAAAATAAGTTTACACTTCGGGGGTTAAAAGAGTGGGAAAACATTAAAGACATTTCACAATGGCTGCTGAACATCTGCAATTGATTTGTTTTGCAGTTGCAGTTAACATTATAGCTGCAGACTACTGGGAACAGGTCCACACTGCCAAAGTAGCCAGAGCAGGCTTTATACTACTTCTATATTCATGTTGTTACTATATTGTAACTAAAACTTTAGTTTAGATCGGGACAAGTCCACTAACCAAGTCATCCACGGTACACAACCCCCCCTTAGTTATCAGCAACATTTCAACATTCCAATACTTACCAGATCAATTGTCTCAATAAAATTAGGATTTAGTCAAACTGTTCTGCTAGGTTAAACACAAATTATAGGTATAGCAGCTATGTAAAGATAGTTTCACAATTTGGTGTTTTCCACCTTATTCATAAAAGTTTTTTAAGAAATAAGCATTATTGCATGCCTAAATTCATAAAATGTTGCAATGAGAATGAACTGTGCCCATTTAAGGGAATATATAATGATTACTACATCTAACTATTCACAGAACGCTGGCAAGCTTTCTTAAGCACTATTCATTCATTGCTTTTTCAGTTATTCGATTCTACAACTTTAGAAAGTATGTAAGATTATCTTCAGAATATAAAGTTTGTCAAACCAGGGAGAACATTAAATACAAATCTAATAACAAAATATTTTGGAACTTACGTATAAGAAGATAAACTGCTGTCATAAGTTGATACTACACCATAATTTTCTTCATTGTAACGAAACATGTCATTGGGATCCCATCCATTAGACTAGAAGAAAATGATGCTCGTTTTTCAAAATGACACTGGAAACACATTCCCTTAAAATTAAGGGCTGATGGCAGAAGTTAAACCTTTTGCCCTTTTTCCCGGGCCTATGAATTCACTGTCCAGATAACAAAGTTACTAAAGCCACAATTTATTTCATGGAACTTTGTTCATCAGATGCACAGATTTTACCTTCAAAAACCATTTTTTTGTTTGTTGTGTGTATTTGTGGGTTTTTTATGAGGTTTTAACTACCACGCCCACTCTGTATTAGAAGATTACTGGCTAGCAAGAAATACATACATTAATGCCTTTTCCAGAAAGTGCAAATTGACACTTCTGAACATTAGAAATGTCCCTTGCTGTGGCAAGTGCTGAAACTTTTCAAATGCACTACTAATGCAATTATCTGAGAGACACACACCACAGGCAGAAGACCCCTGTTGATCTGCACAACTTCCCCACTTTAGTAAAATTGCTATTACAGCACTCGAGCACAACGATAAATGTTTTGAATGTTTTATAAAAGCACTGACAGTATTAAGTATTCTAATAAATCTCAGCTGTACAATATGTACACTAAAATTGACAGGATAACTGTTCTACCCAGACAAAGTTAATATGCTCCACAGTAACATGACTAGATTCTCCTCTAATCAGTAATATTATCTTCTTTCTTTAACATATTGCAGTCTGAATACCTTACTAAAAAGAATGCATGGTTGAGTAAAAGCTGACTGCTATGATATATAAAGAAACGTCATTTGAGACCATACTCTTCATCTAACGATTCATAATCTACTGAGATTGTATCTGTGCTTATTAAGTCATGGGTCAGACTTCCGTCAATTTCCTTCATCTTAGCTCAGAGACAGTTAGCTAAGCACAATTTCGCCATAATTTCCAAACGCAATGATAGTCAAACAGGAATGCTCTGATTAAACATAAATCACTTCAGTGTATTGCTGAATTTGGAGTCCTTAATAAAAGCTCCTCTTTCAGCCAGTCCATGAGTCAAACATGTCCCTTACCACAGCAGCTGCCATTTGTCAATATTTGCCAAAAGTGGCATTTGAAATCCAGCTATTCTTATTCAAATTGTAAAAAAGTACTGTGGCAGCTGCTAGCAAAGACTGAACATACACCCATACAATGTAGGCCAGCAATTTTAGTCAAAAGTTCATTACTAGATTAAAATTAAGGAATTGTTGCAAGGCATGTCCAGAGAAATATCTTATTTTCTACAGACTGTCATAGATGATAAAAAAGCGTTACTTACAACATCTGTCTCTAATGCCTCAAGCTCCTCAGTAGCGGTGGTCTCTCCTCCATCCCATGGTTCAAGATCCTTTTCCTTGTGTTCACCATTTACTTTAGCACTGATGGCTGAATCAGTAAAAGCATCTACAATGGAGTGGGGAGGGATGGGGGTGAAATCAATTTGCTTAAGTACAGGAAGATATACACACTAGTTTATCTGAGGAACAGCCAAATACAGCTGAATCGCAGGCACATTAAACATCATTCACCTTCTCTTGAAGTTGCTGTATTCAATAGGACTACGTTAAAAAGGTGCCTACTTCATACTTAGAATAACTATGGAAGTACAGAATAACTTCTAATACATTTGTTTACAGGGGTTTTTTGCAACTTAAAGTATGAGACAAGGCATCAAAGAATAGCAGTAACTACTTTCAGTGATTTCAAAATATTTTACACAAACTACATGTGTTTTTGCTAAAAAAAAGAAAAAAAGACTACCTGAGGATCCCCATTCTTCTAGAAAACCCAAGACTTGTATAATATGCTTTTCCAAACAGCCCACACAACTGCACGCTAACATGTTATGCAAGTATCAAAAAAGCATGAATGCAACCCAATCCCATTCCCTAAATAAATGGGCAGAATACAAGTTTCCCTTTAAATATCTGAGTTGCTTCTATTTCCACAACTACTCAACACATCAGCATGCACGCACACACTTTTACTCCCTTTGCAGTGTAACTCAATTATCCATTAGCTTGGTGCATCCGTTCACTGTGACATGAACGGAGATGTCCTCTTTCCTGCAAGAGCTTTTTCAAGAAGCAGCTTACCCAAATCACACAGCAAGATTCAGAAAATCTCTACCTCTTGTTCTCAACAACATATGAAAATAAATATACCATTAGGTGCACTAAGCAGTAACAGTCTGCTATTGTTTATATAAATTATAAAAATGTATATAAAAAATAAAGATCATGAGCTTTTATTGTCACTTGTTCATCTTTCATTCAAACCAGACTTAAGAAGGAGTAATACTAGAATATTTGTGCTATAAAAAAAAATGTACAAAGCCATTCATCAAGGAAGCCAAGCTTTTGTATTTGTAAGCAACTAAATCTCACAGCTGCCTGCAAATTCTTAAATTACTTAAACAGAAGGAACTTTAAAAAATAAAATAGGCTTGTTAGAAGCTTGTAAATAAATAAATAAGCCTAAAATAAATCAGCCTTCAATCTAGAATTTCCTATTATCATACTGATAAAATAAGGAGCAAACATTTCAGACCTTTAGAAAAGATGAGATCAAACCACCAGGCAGTGTCAGATATGGAAGAACGTGGCTTAAATTATCTTTTGGCAAGATCTGAAATCTTACTAAGAAAAATGAACTTTAAAGCCATCGTGAAAAGAATTCACAACATATGAAGTTGGCCACTGATGTTACAGTTTTTCAACAATCACTGAAGATTTTTTAAAGAGAGACTGCTGACATAGCTTATTATTCCTGTTTTACCCAATTTCACAGTCAAGTTCTGTACATATATTGGTATGATCTGTCATAAAAGTTAACTGTGCTTAGTCTGTCTAATAACATTAGCCAAGCTTTTGTATTTGTAAGCAACTATATCTCAGAGCTGCCTGCAAATTCTTAAATTACTTAAACAGAAGGAACTTTAAAAAATAAAATAGGCTTGTTAGAAGCTTGTAAATAAATAAATAAGCCTAAAATAAATCAGCCTTCAATCTAGAATTTCCTATTATCATACTGATAAAATAAGGAGCAAACATTTCAGACCTTTAGAAAAGATGAGATCAAACCACCAGGCAGTGTCAGATATGGAAGAACGTGGCTTAAATTATCTTTTGGCAAGATCTGAAATCTTACTAAGAAAAATGAACTTTAAAGCCATCGTGAAAAGAATTCACAACATATGAAGTTGGCCACTGATGTTACAGTTTTTCAACAATCACTGAAGATTTTTTAAAGAGAGACTGCTGACATAGCTTATTATTCCTGTTTTACCCAATTTCACAGTCAAGTTCTGTACATATATTGGTATGATCTGTCATAAAAGTTAACTGTGCTTAGTCTGTCTAATAACATTCCGCACTATCTCATGAAATGCTTGCTCAACTCGTACACAAAGACCAACAGAACTATGGATAAGCAATTAAGCATTGTTAATAAGCATATATGAAACAAAATGTTATAGAAGATGTATGAAAAATAAGAAAAGTTTATTAGCTAAACATTCATTTCAAATACAAAAGAATCAGTAAAATAAGAAAAGAAAGCCAAATGAAAGAAAGACACCTAACCAGGCACACCACTGTTAGGGCTCATGTGAAATTGCAAAAACCTGCATCAATCACTCTGCGAGACTTCATAGGCTGCCAACCAAAATCGTGACAGTACCTACGCAGCTGACGGTTAACACTTTCACGTGAGATTATATTTTAGCTTGTCACTAAATGCAATGCCTTTAGCAGGCACATTCTGGGATTACTTGTAAACTGTTCTGAAACAGAGTCATTGTATCATTGTATTACCTACGTGCTGACGCAAAATTTCAATCGTTGCATTTTCAACTGTTCAGAATAGGTAAAAATCAAGGGTGAGAATAGAAGTCACCAACTAACTGCAAGATACTCTAAATGATTCTGTGAAGTTACGCATGCATGTTTTATAGTGCCATAAATGTGCGAGCAAAGATATTAAGTTTCCGTTATATATTATGGTAACAAAAGCATTATGAAAGGCAAGATGCAGAGACATAGAGTGACTGCCAAAAAAAGTTACCTGTTTCTGAAGGAACTACAACAGATATGGAGAGAGAAAAAATTGGAAGACATCAGATATAAATACAGGTGGATTTTTTCACATTATATGGCTGAATTCAGGCAAAGCTAAACTCTTTCAGTCCCTCTCACAGACATATTCAAACTGATTATACATCTCCCACCTTGCAAAGATCATTTCCACAGTAAAACCTCAGCAATGGTCCCACCTATTAACAGCCCCATGTATTTCCCCATTTTGCTTCACAAATAAAACCCCTCCAAACAGCCTACAGATTTCTAAGATGTACCAACTTAAAAGAAAACATCTCTCAGTTTCCCTTCACACAAACAGCTTTTAAAATATACTATAACAGAAGGTACGTTTAAATTTCATCTGAAACTACATAGTATCACAGTGCTACCTCAATCCACAGTTAAGTAGTAACCAAAGAGGACATTTAACAGGGAGGCAAAAGTAAGGCACTTGTATTTGGAAACTCTACATTTACCTTATCAATACCCCGTACCTAACACTGTCAAAACCCAGACAGACCAGTGCTGCTTCTGTGCCGAACATCATTAATTCAATTTTTCATGTTTGATCCTCTCAGATTGGACATTTTACACCAAACGCAAGTTGGAGGCTGCTTACGTCACCAAGGAAACTGTGAAATTTGCTTCTACATTACTTTGCTGGGAGTAGAGGGAACCCTTCTTCAATAAGATTACATAAATATGAGTTAGGAGGACTGATGACAGCACCTGATGGAGATGATCCGTATTTCAGAAGGGTGCTTCCTTAATTTCTGTTAAATTACTTCAAACTCCATACACAACTGTGCCATTTTAGATACTGTGAATAAAATACTAGCTTAACAAGACTTATGTACTCAACCCACTAATTTTCTTATTTAAAAAGCCACATAAACATTCAGCAGAGTGCTGTTAAAAATTATGACACAGATGAACTGGGGGGGGAGGGGGAGGGGAACTAAGTCAAAACAAAAACTCCGCTCTCTAACGAATGCTACAGATCTGAGTAAGATGTGTACAGTCAATGCTAAGTTTCCCAGCAGAATCCAGTATATCATGGTGCACAGGAAGCTGCACTGCTCTTCATTTCTCTCTCACTTTAGAATGCAAGTCACAAGTGAGACTGCAACATCAGTTTAACCTCTACAACTCAAAGAAAATCCAGAGTTAGTAGAAATTCAAGCTACAAAGGCAGACTTCTAGTCAGACAATATGGTCTCATGAGCATCCAGGCAAAGTTTAAATGTAGCAGAATGGTACCCCAAGGCACAGATCACTGTTTTCCTGGAACAAACAGCTAGGCAGGCACAGGGACACCAAGATTCAAATGCGGCAAGTCAAACAAGACTTTACCAAAATTAACAAGCAACAAAATTGAGAACATATGTAAAAAATAAATTCTACAAATAATTGTTTCCAAAACAAAAATACTGCTCTTAAGATTATTAGTAAAGTAGAAGCTAAAACATGAACTGCTGGCAGAGTAATAACAGACAAGATACTGACTGCACAGGCTCAGCCTCCCACTTATCTGGTGCCTTGTATCTCTGAGCTGTTGAATGAGCAATTCGTATGACACCTTGACATGGCCAAATTTTTAATCAATTCCTTTTCTACAGGGTAAAACCCAAGTTAAAGATCAAATGAAAACTGGTCAAACAAAGAGCTTGAGCTGTAACACTCGGTTAGCCCCCACTGCCTCTGTACCTGCTTAATGTGACATCTCCTAAGCAAAAAAGTTTGATATCAAAGACCTCGCTTCTTGTTTTAAAGCCTGCTAACCAGAAAAAAAAAATCCTGAGGACAATTCTCTGCAACAGAAATTCACATTAAGTAAAGGCAAATTAAATGTACACATTCTGAGAAAAACTCAGCTTGGGCAAATTCAAGTGTGTGCTACTAAATGAGTTAAAGAAAAAATTGCCAGAATAGAGCAATTAAGAGTCCGGGTTTAATTAATTTCAGTGTTTAACATGCTTGTTTTTTCAAACATGTTTTGAGTTACTAATGGTGAAGAGCACAAATACGCAATTAAGTGCAACTCAGCAGTTCAAATGCTATTAAACCAATCGGCATTATGTGCCAAAGGTGTTCATGCTGCACACTGCAAGCTTTGATCAAGTTCAGCATGGGCCAAAGTAAACTGAGGTTTCATC
The DNA here is from genome assembly GCF_000699145.1 of Aptenodytes forsteri. Taxonomy (NCBI): domain Eukaryota; kingdom Metazoa; phylum Chordata; class Aves; order Sphenisciformes; family Spheniscidae; genus Aptenodytes; species Aptenodytes forsteri. Next base: position 1,163,484 of record NW_008795859.1, on the reverse strand, counting down.
TTAAAAGTTTCAACAGTAAACTCTCATTTGTTTTGTAACTACTTTCTACTGATTTGAAACAGTAAAACTCGTTACCACCAGCTTTGCAGAGCCAACATTTCCTTCCTTTGTTCATAATAGGCCTACTGCTATTCCCCCTGCAACACCTTTCTCTGGAAGGATGCCACTTTCAGTGCTAATTCAAGGAAAAACTTAAATAGCCAATTCTCTTCTGCCTTTTTTCATTGGATTTGTAATATTTTTCTCAGAGTGCAGTAACAGTGCCAAGAAAAACAATAAAAACACTGTAGAAGCCTTTTACTTTAACAGTAGTTATGACATTGAATTGTCTTGTCTTTAAAGAGAAGCCAAGAAGGCAACTCTGAGGCCTTACTCAAATTTGAATCATATGCAAACCAGCACTGTCGACTGATCAGTGTTTAGGACTACAGGAAACACTGCTAGGAGCTTGTTCTGTACAACACAGGAGAAATATACCCTCCTATTTCAATCATGCAGCCCAAGTAATCTAGGAACTACGAGATCTAGACACTTCACCTTTGCCTCAGAAGGTGAAGCAGAAAGACGTTACATGCTAATGTGCAGCCAAGGACTTCAACTTGCACATTAGAGTGGATTTTTAGCAGTCGATTTCCACTGTCACATGCAGAAGACAGTGCCTGTGCCTCTTTAAATGCAGACAGAATAGTTTGAAAGGGGGATAATGGAAATAAGCCAATTTCACCTGAGTTTTCCAATGCATGTTTCATTCATCAGCCTGCCTGTACTGCAGAAAGCCCTAATTCCACAGTGAGAGACCCTCAGGTGTCTCCTTTCCATTCCTTCTGAAGCCTAACAGGAATCTACACGAGCACGAAGGTCTATGCAGACTGACAGAGTTGCAAATAAGGGCCCAGGAAGTAGGAACAGATTTATTTTTTAAAACATAAACTGTTAGAACGTCCCTATCTACGCAGACCTACTATTTTTTCTCCCAACCCTTCCAATTTCTACAATCTGGGCAGGCACCACACTTTCTCCACTGGTGCGTCTAAAGGTGCAATGTCATGCTTGGCACAAGCAAATCTAAGACTGCTGCTTCCGAACGGGGTGTTTCCCCCCCCCCAAAGCCTATACTGTCGTTACCTCCCCTGCACTCGCACTACTGATAGCTGCAGGCCGAACGGGGTGGTTTCACCCACCCCAAGCCTATACTGTTGTTACCTCCCCTGCACTCGCACTACTGATGTAGCTGCAGGATGAATTACAGGCTCACTGCTCCAAAGCTGCACAAGTACGATAGCAATGAAAGGTGCTTCGCAGACTATTTCAGATAGTTCTTTCAGACACAACTGTATCTTCCACTCTTCTGAAAGGAGAATCCATCCCATTCCCTTTCTCCCCACATGCTGCGCTTTTCCAGTAGTCTTACAGTCTCTTCTGTCTCACTTGGTCAGACAGGCAGACAATGCAGCTAACAGCTCTGCTATTCAAGGCTGAGGCTAAGTCAGAAGATCAAGACTCACAGTCAGGAGCACCATTTGTCCACACTCCTCCAGCTCAGCAGAGAAGCAAATGCCAGAATAAAAATCCATACAACCCCAGATACTTACACTGAACCAGGAAACCAGGATACACTAAAATTTCCAAAACAGTACCTTTTGCAGAAATTAAGTTTACTTCAAGGCCTCCTCAAAAGTCTAGTAGTCTCCTAAGGGGTAGGAGAAACTACATACACAGACCCCAACAAACCCTACTCTAGGTAAGCCTCTCCTATGGCAACAGAGTGCTTGTGAAGTGCCCTTTTGTTTGACTACATTTTTAAAGAAGCGAGAGCAAGCTGCCTTTCCAACCAAATATGTCCAAATTGTCTACTAACTTGTCTGTGAAAGCCAAAAAAACATTGAGGGCTAGGCAATTTAAAAATATTTGTTCCTGGATAAGTGCAACACTGTCAAACTTCTCTGGGCACCAGACAGTAACCATTCCCAATACAAACGTGGCAAGGAACACCATCTCCTCACCTAGGAGTTCAGACTCAGTTTTTACTGTGAATCACACAGGTTTATCCGACTCAGTACCATGAAGATTTGGGTTTATTTATAAGAACAAAAGGGCAGCAGTTCCTGCATGCATGTTCATACACTTCCATTCTTTTGAATCCTTGCTTACTTAGTTTCCCAAGAAGCAGAAAGCCCTTCACTGCTCTAATTTGCAGGTGTGATCACAGACTGACTTAAACTTTCAAGTGTCATTTCAAGAGAATACATTTTTGAGACAAAATGGAAAGCAGATTAATTTACCCACTACGAGTTATCAAGTTTTGCAGCCTTCCAGTTTATCTTGCTCCAAGTCTCTACAGCTTCATTTCAGCTGTCCTCTCCAGCTACTGAAGAGATTTAGATTCAAAGACATTCCACCTAATAAAGTGAACCGAGCGACTGTTCAACCTGAAGCAGTCATTTTCTTCTAGAAAACTTCCACTGAGTAATTATTCCTAGAAGTAGTAGCATATTCTTCATTCCGTCTGCTCAAAATCTATAAAGATTGGGTAATGGAGAGCCCAGTTTGCATTTACATTAAAGTGATGTTCATAGCAGACCCATTATAAAACAGCTCTTGTGTAATTTAAATTCAAAGTCCCATCCAGAACCTGGAACTTATCTGCATTTCAACGCTACATTTGCTCTGACATTATGCATCTTCTTGTGGGAAAAGCAAATTCCTTGAAACAAGAAGCCTCTCATTCTTCAGCTTTGAATCAGGCAAGAACATATGCACGTACAAACACAAGGTGAAAAGAGAAAGATCTCATTAAATGTCCACCAGTCCCTATGCATCTCTAAGTCACTGCTACATGGGAATAAACCACGTGCATTACAATAACCACTTAGCTCCCAGTAACAGTTGTTAATCAACCTGAAAATGTACACATATGCAATTTCACTCCATGGCACAGAAAGCTATGTTTTTGCTTTTATTCCTTAGCCCAGCAAATCAGGAACATAAGCATAAACACCCTTGAGATTTGCTGCCTAAAAAAAACCTGCAAAAGAACTAGAGCTGTCTGACTTATGAGCCTCTTAGGTTCCAGAAAAATAATTAGGGTCTTGGAGGGCAGACATTAAAAGAAAAAGGATGAAGACTGCCTGACTGCCTGTAAAATTGTTTCATTCTGACAGTTTCAAGCCATGTCTTCAAGATTTTAAGACTACTTGCCTGCCACCCCACTAGGTTCTTCTGTATTTTGGAGAGCCTTACCTACAGATCTACAAGTAGTAAAGCAGAAATTAAGAACACAAATAGTGGATTTTCTAAGAATTTTTAGCAGTAGTATTTTTAGAATATTTGTATGAATGCATGTTTAGAGACAAAAGTTACTTAACTAAATATAGACTTTAGATATACGCCAACTCTGAACAATAATTTTTTTATAAAGAATTTATATATTCATGGATTCTCATATAACATTTAATAGACGAATTTAGAAAGACATTTACAAAAAAAACAACCTCCCACAAAATCTGTAAAAAGTTTTGTTAACATCACTAAGGATTTGCTTTCCAGGCACCTAAAACAGCTGCTCAAAGCAGTGCGCCCTCACAAAGGTTCTGCAATCTATTTTTTAAATTTTGATAAATTTCTGATTTTGGGAGGTGCTGAGCATCCGCTCTTTCCATTGACTTTAATGGGATAACTGGATGTTCCGCACTCATTAAGAGTCTAAATGTGAACTTTAGTTTTTGGATCCTAAAGCAGCTACTTTGAAAATCTTGACTTATGATCTAAGATAGAGACAACTTTAAAAACAAGTATACCTCTTCTCGCATAATTGGTATCCATATCCTTAAAATGCACCATAACAAAATCTGAAGACTTGAACAAGATACTCTCTAGTATGTCTTCACGTTTTGGCCCCAAACTGGATTCTGCAGTTTTCCGATGAGCAGCATCAAGCACTAAATCACACTATTAGAGATAAAAAAGAATACACTAACTTAATGAATAAGCTATTCGATAACTTCACATACTTGCAAAAAACAGACATTTACAACAGTTTGCAAAAATGAAACTGCTTGTGTAAACCTAGACATTAATAGACAAAATAATTCATAATAAATATGCAAATTTTAATCAAACATTGATTATTCAGTATTAGGATCTTTTAGGGAAGAGTCTAAAAGAAAAAAATTACCTTAGGACTGTAGGTTTTAAAAACTCCTTCATATATACCACCATTTTTCACCTGTACTTCACATTTGGATCCCTAGAATGCAAGAAAAATGAAAATACAGCTTTCTATGAGGCTGACAAATGACATTTGAGTGATTTTCTCAAAGATGTATTTTTTACGTAAGTACAATGCGTAAAAATACAGCTCAGTTTTTAGTCAAATCTACCCATTCAACATTTGCCCATTTATAAATACGCCACTGTGTTCTGCAGATGCAAACAGCTGGGTGTGTACCAAAATTTGTTCTGAAGGGTTTTAAAGATACTAACAGAAGCATATTTGGTACTCACAAGACTCTTGACCAGTTATGCACACAAACAAGTTTTTGTGCAAAAACAAAATCTGTGCATATGTGTGGGTACAAATAAGGATGAAGGCTTATCCTGGACTCTAGCAGATGTGGGACAGTCTGCCTCACTCAATTTTGGCATGTCAAGACTTCCCTTAAAATTTGGGGAGAAAGGCTTCCACTCCCTGCACACAGACTCATTGTATTTATCTATAACCTCGCTAAAGACAGAAAATTCAAAATATGACCAGTGCACCTAAGAAATTTGCTATACCTCTGCAAATTGTATTTGAACCTTTCCAAGCCAAAAATACAGAATAGCTATTACTGTGATTCTTTAAAGTTCAATCTTGGCAAAAGAGCCTACTGTTAAAGTTCAATATTCACTCCATTGTATTGCAATTAGTGGACTAGTTAACAATTCTATGTCACTATAGAAACTGTTTACCCTCCTTCCAAATATGAAGACTTACAACAACTGATGTAAGTATGTGAACCATTCTCATGTTTGCATAGATGCCATCAAAAGAAATCTGAAAAATAAAAAAAGACATCATGAATATATGAGAAATACTTGTAACAATTCAAAAAGCCAGTGCGCCAAAAATAATGCAGGGTTTCCTCAGTACATACTAGTTCCTAGAAACATTGGTCCAAAACCTCACTCAGTCGATATACAGAGAACTTAGGTCACATGAGATTTCTAGAGGACCCTTACTCCTTTCTCTGATCATTAAAGATCTGAACGCCCTTCCAAACAAGATAAACATTACAGAGTGCCCCTAATGTCATGCAATAAAGAAATTCTCTTGCTGGTTGGGTGAAGCTCGTATGCAGACTCCTAACTTAAAAAGCCCTGCTAACATCCCTCTCTGGTTTAAGAACCATCAACAGGATAAGGTACTTCAAATGCTGTAGAAGTAAAAAGGTGCTTTCAGGGCCTGCTGAACTACATCTTTTCATCTAACAGACCTGATTACATGCATTAACAGAAGCTAAAGCCATCAAATCGTGGAATGCCAAGGAGCTACAAAACCCATCATAAAATTAGTCAAAAGTAATTCACTGCAGTATCAGAATCTGAGATCCTACACTAGGAGAACTGACCAAGTATCACCCAGGTTGCTAGATGACACGCTCGCATAAGCATACATGAAGTGGCGAGGATGTCTGTGTTTTGTTGCAACATCTGGTATCTCTCCCTGTCAACTTCATGCTTGTGAAACAGGAGATGCTGAAACATGCAAGGACCTCACCATATTTTGAACTTTTAAACTGATAACATATCTTTTAAATTGTCAGCTACTTAATCCACTTACTCCTGCATGTTAGCCACCTTCCTGGTCTGAAAAGACATGTTTAAGGATACTCCTATGCTCAACACTCAGTATGGAGGACATAAAGACTAACACTTTTATGATGTTTAGTGTTTGCATATGACCTTTTTCACCACTTTTCCTCAAAGCTTCTTTATTTTTACTGGAGTCTTGATATCTTCAATAAACATTTATGTAAGTAAACTGTAGTCCTTTTAAACATTCTTACTTCTGCCCCATTCCCCAAAATTAGTCATCCTTGAAAACCAGGCCAATAACAAATTAGCAAATATTTGATTAGTGCAGTTCAAAGATCCACTCTTTAAATCAAGATCCACATCTTTAGCTTTGATAAAATTATGTTCTACAACCTATACTTCAACAATGTATAGCCTCGACAATAACTAAAGCTACACATTCAGGTTACTGATAATACTGGGTTAGCTATTTTATACTAAAGCTAAACAAAATCCTTATTTTTATTTAAGTAAATGCTGTCACACTGTCATCTGTTTAAGGGAGAAGCCAATGTCAGTCTTCAGAGAGGAACTAATTCAAAAGCATTGCCTTAAGTTAAATGTTAGCCGTATCTACAACTATAATTGCAAGAAAATGCAGAAGATTTATATTAGCATAGTCAAAAGTTTAAGTGACCCTTCTCCCCTGCCTCACCCTCCCAGGAGACTTAAATGAATGCAAGATGCTACATTTTTAGAAAAGCATACCTCAGTCTAAAATATTCATCAAGGTATCCAAAGGAAAGAATTGAGAGACTATTCCAGTACCTGCTTATTCTTACGTTGATACTTGGGTCCACTGCACATAAGTTGTTTCCTCATACCTAGGAAGTGGTACAATGAGGAAAAAACATATACTTACTGTAGGCTGAGGCGGTCCTTTGCCACTGCTGCGACCTCTGAAATTAAATACATACATGGGATACGATTAAAAGAACTGCCGAAGCTGGTTAATTTCTTAACAAGTAAGAATTCAAAAACCCATCTTAATTTAGTGTTCAGAATGGGATCAGAGAAAAACAGCACTCCACTAGAGCACAATTTGACAACTACAGGGCCCACAGCATTTATCCTTCAAACTACTGACCTACAAGCAAGCAGCATTGGTTAGTAGGCAAGAGGGTTACCTACAATAAGTTAGAGGACAAAATGAAGAAAATACTAAGCCTATGTCATTATAAAAATCCAAAAATATTCTCTCTTAAGCAGAATCCTGTAACTAAAGCAAATTCCAAAACTTACTGGCACACACCACTTTCAGGCCTGATCCCTACTTAGCACAGAGTCCCTTCTTTAGACTAGAGGCTCGGTATATCGTCACTGTCCATCTGATTAAGGGCCACCCAAATAACTGACCCATGCTGCAAGCTACAGAGGAGCCCTGATTGCAAGGCCCTCCCTACAGAGCTTGCTTATCACTACTATCACAACCCAGCAAGTGAAACTAATTCTGTCCGTCCCCTCAAAAACACTAACTACTTTTAATGCAAATCTGTCAATGTGTAGCACTCAGGACACTTCAAAAAGCTTTTAAATTAACCTGTATGCTCTTAATACCTTGCAAACTGAGATGTAACAGTCTGTGCCCTCCACCTCACACATTTGAGTCCCAACAGCATCCCTGCAGCTAGCAAGTCTGCAACAGCTACAATTCTTCAACTTCACTGGTGTGCCTTATCTCAAAGTTACTGCCTTGTACCAAGAAGTCCTAGTTTCAAATATTTCTCATAGTGATTTAGATTTGTATTACAATGACTTGTCATGGTTTAACCCAGCAGGCAGCTAAACACCACACAGCCTTTCGCTCACTCACCCCCCAGTGGGATGGGGGAGAGAATCGGAAAAAAGGTAAAACCCATGGATTGAGATAAAGACAGTTTAATAGGACAGAAAAGGAAGGGAAAATAATAATAATGATAACGTGTGCCCATCCCCCCCCCCCGCCAACTCCCCTCAGTTTTTTGATCACTATGACGTCACATGGTATGGAATGTCCCTCTGGCCAGTTGGGGTCAGCTGTCCTGGCTGTGCCCCCTCCCAGCTTCTTGTGCACCTCCAGCCTTCTCACTGGCAGGGCAGTATGAGATGCTGAAAAGTCCTTGCCTGTGTAAGCACTGCTCAGCAACAACTGAAACATCAGTGTACTATCAACATTATTCTCATGCTAAATCCAAAACGCAGCACTGTACCAGCTACTAGGAAGAAAATTAACTCTATCCCAGCTGAAACCAGGACACAACTTCAGGAGCGCACACTGTAATGTGAGGCAAAATGAAGTCTTCAGTTCTATTAAAAAAAAAAAATCAATTTTTTAAATAGACCCACCTTAAAGATGCACAACCATTTAATTAAAGACTCAAAGAATCTACGTTTCAAAATACCCAAACAACACTGAAATCTAAATCCAACTGAACATCAACTGCATGCAATTGCTTTTGAAAATACTATGCTGTGGTTGAATACAACCTTGCTCTCAAAACAACATGACCTTATAAATAGGGCTCATGAGTTAGTCAAGAAATCAAAGGAACTTCTCCCAATGAACATAAATATCCCTCCAATAAATTCCGCAGAAATAAGCAAGTCCATCAAACAACCATGAAAGGCCTTAATGAGGAAAAAATGAAAAACCACTAAACTATCACCTGACTCGTTTAAGAAAACAAGCTTCTGAAACAGAAGTGTAGTCTCATACAGCCTCACGCACACTGATGACGTTTGCTGATTGGCAATAACTGCAGATTTCAGATGTCTAGCTGACATTTTCAGAATCCTTGCAGAGTACTAACTTCATGAAAAAAACCTAATGCAAATAGCCTGTATTTACCTATCAGTCTTAACTTTCCATATGGCAGCATCACAACTTCAGGCTTGCTCTGGAGACAAGCAAGTCTCACCATTTACTAAATCTGCCATTTGTCAAATGGCTACCTACAGCACAGTGCTGAAGCGAGCCCTTCGTGAACCTGGAACATAATTTTTGCATAATATTCAGATCAATGATCCTCTTCTTTCTGAAAGTCATTTCACCAGATGTGAAACACCCAAATAAAAGAGAGGTACAGTCCGGTTCTGATTTTTCCTTTTATTACAATCAAAAGCGTCAACACCACGGTCTTTCAAAGAACATGGCCGAAGTCAAACAATTTCACCAGTTCCCTCTATTGGTCTCAAAGATTTTAGAAGATGCTCCTTCCTACATCAGCTATAGAAATGGTCAAAAGTGAAAGAGTTTGGTGCCTTTGAAATAGAAAGCACTCCCATTTTTAGTGACAAGTATTCTTAGAACTTAAATAACTGGGTTGCTAGACTGGTCAGAAAGTTTGGAGTATTCCCTTTAAGCATCAACCTAAGTGTTTTAGATGTTCCATCTCTTACCACATTTCCAAAACTACTGTTCCTACCCACATTTCTTTAAGAAACAATCTGATTGTGTGCATCCACATTGGCAAGAGGTCCTAACTTCTACATCAGACCAAGAGTTAAGCTAATTGCAGAAATTCTATACACTATTCTGATCTAACAGATCTCTTTACAGACCTGACTTGAGGTTTATATTCCAACAGGTGAAGACTCAAGTTCAAACTACCCTTTGACACATCTTTGATGCATCATATGAAAAAACCTAGGACTTTTACAAAAGCAGAAAGTAGATGATCTTTGCCAGAAGTTTACCACAATTTAAAACAGGAGAGTAACATTAAGAAATGGGGGTGGGGGAACTAGAAGGGTCACTAGCAATTTGGCACTGCTACCTAAAACCACATCTTGATTACAGTAAGTATGGTAAATAAAAAAAAATACATTTTGTATTGCAGAAATGTGGTTAAAGGTAAGCCTGGGAGAAGGCACAGCAGCTTGGCAAATCCAACCTGTAAACCCTTCACTTTGGGGTAGCAAAGTCACAAAGTCAGAAAAATGCTGCACCAGACAAAGTAACGACCAAGCAATTAAACTTAGCAGCCAACTCACTGCAGGCCAGCAGTTACATCTTAAGAGTGAAAGTCTCCCTAAGGGCTTAATCCCAAATGCCACACAATAAACATTTTTCCCCAGCAGCAACTTGCAATTTTTTTTCTATTTTTATGAGCATCTACTATCCTATTCCTCAGCATCCCTCACCTCCCACCCTAATGTTTACATGCCAAGTAGAGCATTTGTATAAGCAAAACAAGGTCAAGCATTTATATTTTTCCAGTTAAGTGAAAACTAATGCAAGGGACACAAGTCTTTCCAGGATGTGAAAGAAAGTCTCAGGTTTTCTCTCCAGCAGCATCTTTGCTTTGAGACTAAGAAACAAATGCAACCATACTGCAATTAATGTCTAGAGCAGAAGTGCAACTACAGACTGTTGAATTTAATAGAGTGAATAGATGTTTCTGGAGCACTGGCTGACATTACTACAGTTTTGAAAACAAATTTACAGGATACTCTAAAGAACTTTCATTACAAGTGCAGAGAGCTAGTAAAGCTTTCTTCTAAGGGAGAAATCAGAAGTACGAAGTTTTATTTAAGTGCAGTATTTGTCTATATAAGTCAAGAATTGAAGCTGTCAAATTAAGATTATACAGGAAGTCCTGCAGAATTGTTTTCTGTAGTTTTTCCCCAACACTGACATTAATAATGTCAACTCCTGTCTTCTTACAAGATGACAGCTTCTGTACCATCTGAGTATGTAAGTAACCTGACTGAAGTCTGACCCAGTGCACATCTGTAACCTGTTGATGGACTTAGTCATTGAAGAACCTTCTTCATATACATTGCCATGAATCAGTTGTTAAATTAAAACTTACTCAAAAGCAGGTATATAATATCATACTAAAGTGCATTAACAGCGACAAGGAAAGAGACCCGCAGGTTATCCATTCATTTTGCTCAGCAGTTTAGCATGGCTACATTAAAACTGACACACACAAAAATGTTAGAACAAACTGGAAAAACTCTGAATGGCACGTGTGATCGAACCTCCAGAACAGTCACTTCCATTATATCAGAGCACCTCAGCACTCAATATTCCAAATTACTTCTGTCAGAACAGAATGGACACCTCTCTTCTGCCCTTTACTTAAGGCTTTCGTTAGGCTAATAAAAAAGGCTGTCAACAAAAAAGGAGAGTAGGTAAGAAGTGTTACGTCTCAAAAGCAAGCTACGCAACATGGGATCATTTCAGTTTTAACTTTTTAATGGGTAAAGCCATTTATAAAAGACAGTAACTTACAGTATTCTTAAAGGACTCCTAAGTCCAGTTAGGCAAGAAAGTTACCAAATAAAAAGGAAAAAGACCTTCTGCCACAATTGTAACTAGACACGTAACCATCCAAAACCTGAGTCTGCGGTGTTTCGCCTTCAGACAAAATAACAATGGGGAAAAATGGATAACAAAAAAGGATGCAGTGCTTGAAGGAATGCTGGGACAGATGCAACTTTCAATCACAGGACAGCTAACCTTCCTGTGCTTGTCTAAGGGCAAAACTGAACTAAAACACAAAAAGTAGATATTAGATAATGTTTTGACTAGCACTGCAGAGCAGGTTTGTGTATGAGGTCTACGTTTTCTCCAATTACAGTTCAACATGCTATTGGCATCCCCCCTACAGCCCGATTTCCCATCTGCCATATTGCACACACAGTTGCTATTAAACAAACATAGCATTTCACTTAGTGCCTCTTTATAAAAAAAGGCATTAATCCTTCTTGTTTGTTTTTCTTGAACACCTTTAAAGATACCTTCATTTGTGATTTTTTCCCCTTATGCAAAAGAAATTAGTAAAATCATGAAAACAAATACTGGAATGTCTTATTTGTTCACACTAGATTGTGCCTTTTCTAATATGAAATACATATATCCATCATTATGAAACCATGGAAACAAACGTAGTGAGCAAAGCTGACCCTACACTCACTATCAGACATAGAAGGACCAGGTGCTTAGCCCAATTAAGTCTTACAGTAATAAACACACAGCAGAAAATTAGGTCCAGGACAGTTAACTATCAATGAGCTTTCCACCCAAACCTAAACCTTTAAGAGCAACTTAGCCATGAAAAGTAACATTCTTTTGCATCTCAAGAAGGTAAGAAAGAGAACACTAGTGCTGCAGGGAAATGAGCTGCCAGGAAGAAAGCTTGGCATAAACTGGAGATGTTTAAGTTTCTATTAAATAATATAATGCTTCAAACTGAAACCAAGATGCAGGCCAGCTAAAAAACAATTTGATTTTTCAAACAGAAAACCCACTTAGCTTTTCATTTACATGAACAGCTTTGCAGCATGAACCGTCTTTGAATTCGTACTCCCCAAAAGAGACTATTCTTTAGGACAGCAATAGGAGAAGTTCTCTGAAGGTGTTCCACGGGACTCCCTCAGCCCAGGGACTGTGATTTTACAGACCCTTCATTCAGAAATAACTTGAAAAATTGATTAACAAAAAGGAGTGTGAACACCTCTGGGGGAACATGTCAGTTGTTTAGCAGCCCCACTAGAACTCCCTAAGGAGTTCTGAAGTGGAATTTATCCAACAAAACTAGAAAGACAACACTGGTAGGAGAAATCCAGTGGCTTTAATCTTGAAACTTGGGAGAGAAATTAAAGCTCGCATCCCCTAATCTACAGAGACAAGTGCTCACCATCATACTGAATTAAAAAAAAAAAGAGCTGTAGGTTTTGTTGCCCTTCACGTTAACCTCTACAGTGCCACTGTGTGTTGGCAGGGATAACTGTTTAGCAAAGCACAGTAAACATCATGTTCAATCTAAACAGATATGTAAAAGGGAACATGTCAGTTGTTTAGCAGCCCCACTAGAACTCCCTAAGGAGTTCTGAAGTGGAATTTATCCAACAAAACTAGAAAGACAACACTGGTAGGAGAAATCCAGTGGCTTTAATCTTGAAACTTGGGAGAGAAATTAAAGCTCGCATCCCCTAATCTACAGAGACAAGTGCTCACCATCATACTGAATTAAAAAAAAAAAGAGCTGTAGGTTTTGTTGCCCTTCACGTTAACCTCTACAGTGCCACTGTGTGTTGGCAGGGATAACTGTTTAGCAAAGCACAGTAAACATCATGTTCAATCTCCCCAGCCATATGTAAAAACTATTCAATCATTGCAATGAAGTGCTGAGGTATTATTGTTATTATTTAAGTTTATTTTGTCCTTTTCAACCCTACCAAAGCTTTTCCGCTTCCAGTTCCACAGACTGGTAACAAAGTAAAACCCTATTTCCAGTGACGTCCAACAATGGGACCACTGTAAATTCTGTTTTATTGCCAATGCACAAAACTGAGTAAGAATAAAAGTCAAGTTAAAGAGCAAGATGAATAAAACTTGAAATGAAACTGCTCTGAGTGACTATGACCTTCAAAACTGTTACTGTCCTGCTTTGATTGTTCGTTATGACCCCCACAGCACTGGAAAAATTCACACCACTAGAAAGTTTATTTTTTGTCTCTCCTCTCTCTCAAATATGTCTGAATTTGTATAGCTAATGCTCTCCGAGCAGGATCAGCCTTCCAGAGGCAGTATGAGACAGCAGGGCCTCCGCAGCGTGCGTGGGGAGGGGGAGATACGAGGAGGGGGATCCGAGCCTGCTGCAAAACCCTGATTACTCGCCCCCCCAAATCTGTGAAAAAGTGAAGTCGTGCTTGGAACCA
>NW_008795859.1:1130618-1148231 GCF_000699145.1 Aptenodytes forsteri | reverse complement strand
GTTGGGAGGGCGGCGGGCTGGGCCCGGCAGCGCATCGTTCAAAAGAAACCAGACATCGAGAGACATCAAAATAGAGAAAAAATGGCCGAGCCGCCGACTAGCTGTGAAAAGCGAAATGGAGAACCCCAGCCCCCCTGCGCTCGCTAGCAAAGCTGCAGACCGGCTCCTACCTTTAACCGCAGAGATACCGAACTATCGCCAGTAAACACATCCCATTGCCCTCCTACTCGTGGAGCCAGCTACAGGAAAGCAAGATGGGGCCGAAGGGATTGCCACATTCCTTGCTGACAACCCCTCAGTATTCCAGATTTCTGGGTTTTTTTCCCCCCCCTAAAATCACTGCAGTCCAAAGAAATTAAAATTTGCATTGCACTGACAGAAACAGAATATTTGAGCCCGAGATGCCAGTTCTCCCATCACTCCGTGTTGTTACCTGTCCGCCATCACCAGGCTTCCTGCAGAAATCCAAGGTGCAGTGACTATTGGGCACTGCCATCTTCGTGGTACCTGCTTTACACAGAGCGGTGGTTTCACCAACTCATACCAATACATAAAAATAAAGCCTGGTCTGTCCTGTTAAAAAAAAAAAAATCATCTATGTACATATAGGATTAGTAAGAGCAGATGTAACTTGAAAACTAAGAGCTAAATTGATTTATAGCCATGGTTACTCAAAATGCTCAAGAGTTTAATCTATTCATAGAAATGCTCTAGAAATCCCACAGGATTCAAATGTAATAAAAAGGAGCGGTGCTCTTAGGCAGGCATTATTTATACACCTTGCTTGTAAAGCAACAGCTTTCCCATGCGGTTGAGAGAGTTGTGGGTGGCAACACACAATGGTAAAAAGATAACAAATATTTAACAGCTTTCTTAAATTAGCATTTTCCCTACTCTTTTGACTGTTAAACTGCTTGTTTTGTTTTACCTTACAGGCCCAAATAACCTTGTGGTTAACACATTATTAGTTAGATGACAGATACTAGCTGAAATGGGCTCAGTACAAAGAATTTTTCCATTGAAAATACTTGCCCTAAACCAGCAGAGTTTTAAGGAAACTGTGAACTCGCAAGACACTTTGCTATTTCACAGCCACGGAACCGAGAGAGAAGGATATTGAGGATTTCTGCCGACCAGGAGTTTCTGTAGGAGACACTAGCACCTGCAGAGCTGAAGGCAGCTTGCGCTACCACTGGCACAAATTTTAGGACCATTTACTGTAAAAGCAGAAGTCTGTTTCACTGCACGTGATGGGATAACTAACATTACCTAACAGAAGCTAAGAAAAGACCTTTTATTTATATATATACACATACACACACACACTACATACACACACACACACGTATATGTAAAATCCACTAGCATAAAACCCCCTGCATTTAACCAAACTCTTTAGGGTATATTGTTTATAAGGTTTTCTATATCTTTTGGTTGGTCCTACTGGACCTCAAGCAGAGAGCCTCCAAGTGCTACCACAGTAGGGGAAATGCAGCAGGAAAAGAACTCGAAGAGTCAAAATATGCCTTGAAACTAACTCAAGTAAGCTACAGCTAGCAAGGATTACTTACTCAACAGTGTTTCATCAGCGCACTTTGCATTTTAAAAGAAAGTTACCAAAAAAAAAAAGGCACAAGAAAGTCCGATAAGAGACTGAGTATAACATATCCAGGTCACTTAATAGTTGGGTTTTTTTAAAGGACATTACTTCAATGCTTTTTCAGCTAAGAATGTTTACAGTGCACAGCAATTAGTCACTATTTATGTGGCTAAAGGTTAAGAACTATTAAAGAGCCTGCAGTGTTCTGAAGTGGCAGCCATGTTGTGAGGTCGTGCTGGCAAAGACGGAGCCCTTGATATTCAAGGATGTCAAAAATACAGAAATAAGTTCCATGGGCAGAGATGGTTTCTGAGGCAGGATATGAACATACTAAACTACGTTTTGGGGTAACATTACAGTATGAATAAGACTCGTGTTCACGTCTGCAGTAATGACTCAAGTGCAGTTGCAGTTTGACTTGTTCTCTCCTTCAGTGTATTATTTGTTTTGTTAAGCTCTGTTTGGCTTTCCTTGTGCCCTCCCTTTTCTGTTTGTCAAGCATCTTTGTAAAAAACACATTAAAAGTAAATATGTAAGTGGCCAAATTAAAATAGCTCCGGCAGTAACGACCACCAGAGAACCTGCAGGTTGGTTTCTGAATCCAGTGGCAGCCAGCTGCTTCGGTGACTGCCGGCACAGACACTGCTCCTCACCTTTCCGTTGTGGGCGCACATCTCCAATGGACCACCCAAGCTTCCAGCGTAATGGGATTATACTGCCGTTACGGCACATCGTTCCCTTTACTTCTACTGCATACGGCTCATCTTTGCCCACCATTCCCAATATTCCACATTTATTACTTTATGGTTTGGCTCTATCAATTTCTCCCTTTTTTTTGCCTATTCCCTACCATTATAGCTACTAGTTTGGTTGCAAATGAGGTTGTGACAGAGAACAGACAACAGTCAGTGGATGCAGTGGTCAAGCTGTAGGAAAGCTCAGGATTCAAAGTCACCCGCTCCATGGTCAAGAAAGAAAAGCAACTATGTCTGATGGAGAATCACTTTCTGTTTTGCCCTTTCTGTCCACGTTCCAGGTTAGAGCTGCTCTTTTTCAAGGCTACTATTTTCATTCAGATTTGTGACTACATGCGCAGGCTGTATTTGCATACGAAGATGAATGAGTCTGATAATATAATTACTTACCAGCAAGTGCTACATGATGTAACATTTCCTTGATCTAACCTGCTGTTAGGTGGTGTGCTCTCTTCCTTGAGCTACCCAGGGTGATCCTCAACAGCATTCAACAAGATGAAACACGCATGCCTGCGGAGGGACAACCGACACAGGCACTCGGCATTTATTTTACGCAAAATCAGCTGTTAGAGAAGCTCACAGAACTGAGCATTTCTACGCGTGCATTTTCTCTTCCTTGAAGACTTCTGTTATTTAGTCCCATTATCCCTAACCCTCTTTTTGGAGGCTAAAGCTTTGTGAACAGTGCTATGGGCACAGGATCTCCAAACACTTGGAAAGACGTTGGGAAAACAAATTGGGTCCTCTAACACACAAGAAGCACTTCCCAGAGAGATACGATATTAGCTCATCAGCAAAGCTGCCATCAGTTCTAACTGATGAACGCACTACTGGCCAAACTGGAAAGAGGTACATACACAACGAGCAAAACCAAAGCCCGAGCTCCAAACCGACCAGGCGGGACAACTGCTGCCTACTTCTGCCTGTCCTCCCCACCCCAGTCACTGCATAGTGTCTTCTCATTTTCTGCAGCCCCTCGAATTCACAGCTCAGTTCCAAGTAGAGACCAGCTCCCATCAGATACAGCTTTTGATCCGCACTTGCACTTTTATAACTATTTCTTCCCAGTTTCTCTCAGCCCACCAGCATCCCCCTCCAGCTCAGTTCAGACAGGGTGTAGATGACAGATGTGCCTGCTGTGCCATGCATGCCAGCTGCTTCTGCAACCAACAGGAGGTGAAGGGAAATGCTAATGTCCACGGAGCTCAGGAGAGAGGTACGGAAGTGCCAGAGCTCATTTTACCTATAACCAACATTTTAATGAACCTTAACCAATTTCCATTGGCTGCAGACACTAAACAAGGGCATTTCCTTCCTCGGGAGCAAAGCTCCAGGACCTGTTCAGCGATGCGCTGGCTACATAGCAGTTGTTTCAGAACAGAGCTGCAAACTGGGAAACACCAACTCTGCCAGGCAATCTTCAACCAAGCACTTTACGCTTTTAAGACTTCACATTTTTACAAAAGGGAGGGGTGAACCCAGCCTAGCTCCTGCTAAGCAGCAGCAGCAGCACACAAAGAAATCGTTATGCCAAGATTTAGCTCTTAAATCCCTCAAGATCTGGTGCTCACAGAGCATAAACAACCTTTGCCTCACAGCCTCGTCGAGCTGTACCTCCACGTTTCCCAAGCACAGCTACACAGATCCACCAATACCCATCTTCTCCCCGTCCCTTCGCTGAGACAGGCATGCCAACAAGAAAGCCAGTTGCCATGGCATTTTTTCCCCCTACAGACAGATGTCCATTAAAAACCAAGTCAGCCTCAGGTTTGCTTCGCAGAGCAGCTTTCAGTTATTATTACCAGCCTGCAAGGAATTTCCACTGTGCCCCTTCACCTCAGATGTTTCAATGCACTTCAGTATTAATCCCTGGGGATTAGAAGGAAACTACTACGGAACAGGTACATTCAAAGGACAAGTTTAAGATTATGATCTTGTTTTACGTTTTTGGCAGATGACTACCACATGACCACATTTGGAAAGGGTTGAATTTGTTACCTCTGGCACTCTTCCTCCTGTTCGCTAAGACTCCATTATAAAATCATCAGGCAAATTGGAAGTGAGATGCGGAGCTTTTCCCCTCCTCCGACATGTTACACCTGGGGCTCAGATCTGGGATTTTGGCTTCAGGAGGAACCTCCCTGCACCAGCCCAGAGCATCATCTGAGGCTCCATCCGTGAAGAAAGGACTCCCACCCCTCCACGTGGGGACCTCAGGCAGCCACTGCGAGCAGGGCCAAGCACTTCCAGCAAACGCACGTGTGTCAAGGAGTGATGTCTTCTTCCGTGGTTACAATGCCACGTTTTTAAGATTGGAAAAAAAAGTTTAATGGATTCCATACTCTCCCTCAGCCCATCCTGCCTGCAGTGGGGGCCAAGGGCTCGTCGGACGTGTCCCTAGGGAAAAGCAGGGGGGTTTCCTACTACAGCACTGGCAGTGTGTCGCCAGCATCTCTGCAGGGTTGAGCTTCAGAGGGAAATGGTCAGGTATTTTTATTTGGATGGCAACGGCACTAAATGCGTGAGAACTAGACACTGAAACTTAACTATACAGTGAAATTAGTTTTCCTTGCTAAAGCACTGCAGTGCTAAGACAACTGTTAAAGAAATCCTCTTAGTGATATCCAGGGAGGGATCTCCCCTCTCACATCTGGGTCTAAACCTGGCAGGGCTTCTAATGTGTTCTTCGTTTAGGCTGTGGCACTTGGGAGACATAGACCTTCTTGCGTGGGAGCTGACATTTTGGAGACATTATTGCAGCTCGGAGCCCTGCATCCGGGCTGGCTTGCAGTGAGTTTTCCACAGGAGCCTGGGTCTTCAGGGGAGCCAAGCGCCACTACTTCAGCTGTAGGAATGACAGCTCCTCGTAGCTCTGTCAAACAGCAGGGTCTGAGCACATACCCAGATGCGGGGTCCCGAGGGAGCGCTCCCTTCCAGGCTCAGAGTCACTTCCCAAGACGAAGCATTTGGATTTCTCCTCTCAGTTACAGCTAGCGCAGCTGCAAATATGATCAAAAATATCTAATCCTCTTAACTGCTTCTGCAGTTTGACTCCCATCGCCGCAGAGGAAAATGCCGTGATTTCAGCGCGCTGCCTGCATTCCCACGCAGCTGCCTATAAGCTTTGGCTTTTACACCATTGTTCATTACTCCCCATTGATTACTTGGAAGGAGGAGTAGGTGTTTGGCTCCTTGCGGTGAAGCTGCAGGGGTACGTTAGCAAAGGGTGGAGGCCAGGAGCTCTCGGGTCCCGGGGCTGTGCTCAGCTCTTGGTGCTCCTTCACTGAGCAGGCAGGATCCAGTTGGGATTTCTTCGCTCCAGTGAAGCTAGAGCACGTTCAAAAGCTGCCAAGGAGAATTGCTTGGAAAAAGCCGTCTTTGCTCCTCATGCAACCCCTGCAGTTGCAGAGGGAAACTCTTGGCATGGCTGTGCTTAGATGAGACCAGCCAGCTCCCCCTCCATCGGCACGGGGCCACTGGCTGCAGCAGCATCCCTGTCTCCTGTGGATATCGCCAGCTCACCCATCTCGCTTAGCTGCGCCTCCCGCTCGGCTCCTCCAGCCCTCGCAGAAGGTTTTCCAACTGGGACTCCACACAGACCATGGATTCAAGCCAACAGCACTAGGAGTTTCTCCAGCCTACGTTAATTCTGCTTGGACTAAGATTATCAGTAGTGTAGAGGAATTGTTCTGGGAGATCTGGTCACGTTTTATGTGCTAAACAGATTTACTCTGGTTTTATTTTAGGTTTACAGAGCTCAGACACGGAGACCATGAAGTTGCCTTGGAACCTCACTCACACCTGTAGTAGGGGTCTCCCCCCACCCTGGAGAGAAGGAGCCCACCAAGGTGGGTTTCCTTCACATGCTTAAACCCCTGTGTTTTACAGGGCAAGAGGATACATTTCTTCACCTAACAGCATCACACATCAATAAGACTAATAAATACCACAAAGTCACGTATAAATAGAGACGTGAGGGAAGAGGGAGACTGGGAGGCAGAGGCATGTAAACAGGTGTCAAGAACATCATCTTTGCATCCAGAAAACCAAGGTACATCCTACACTGACATTGTCCTCCAAGGCCATTGCCACCACATAAGGACACGGATAATAGGCAAGAAAAACAGCTAAGTGGCAGCCTACCTCCAGGAAAAGCCCCCCTTAAATGCATGAAGGCAGCCTGACTGCTCAGTCTGCGGCAGCCAGGTGGGTTTTGTGAATGTCTTGCAACCTCCACTGGCATTAGGCAGAGCACCTGTAGCTCCCTGCCCAGCGCAGGCTGCTGCACACCCCCAAGCACAGACACGGGGGCTTTACAGCTCAACTTAAGCACTTTTGAGAGCACTGCCACTTCAGCAGTGCACAGAAGAGAAGTGCTGCCACTGAAGTGCCACCTTCAGATGACAAAGAATGTGCAGGGCCCAGCACCAGAGACCAGCACGGCCCTAGGGATCTCGGGTTGGGAATAAGACATACGCTTAACAGGGCGCAAGCAAGCCAATAGCTCACCCTCACCCCCCTACCCTCAAGCCCACAAACCCAGATAACCTGTACAACCACAAAATCATCGCATTACTAGACCTGCACATAAGACCAAAATCTCAGTCTCCTGGTGAGCTCAGGCGTGTCTGCTCAGAGCACAGCTCCCACCAGCGAGCAGCAAAGCTCTCCGCTGCTTCCCAGCCTCGGTGCAGCTCAGGAGACCCTCCACAAAGAGCCCCCACCTACCCCAGAGCCAGCTCCAGCAAGGCAGCAACCTCCCCAGGTGCAGCAGCTTTATAGGAGCTGTTGGCCCCAAAGAAGGTTCAACAGGGACCAATTTCCTGGTGGGGAAGTAAACATTGCTCTCTCTGAGGCGTTTGATGTTTTTACCCAGTTTGGGATGGAAGGAGTTTGACTCCCCAGCTCCCTTCGAGAAGGTGGAAGGAAACCATGTGAGTGTCTTGAGGTTTGTTGTCTAACTCAATTAACCAATTACTTCCAGGTCAAGAAGGCAAAGCTATAAATGCTGCTTGCTGCTATAAATAATGTTTGCTCAAGGGTGGTGCAGGAGCAGGAAGTGTTAGGTGTGGGGTTGTAACTTGAGCTTGAAATGAAAGCAAATATCACAAATTGCTTCCTGCTTCAAGCAAACCTGTCACTATTTTGCTGTTGCCTCTCGGCAGCTAAAGTGAACCAGTGCACAGAGCTGGCTCTTGCCTTGGGAAACGTGTGCAGGAATTCAGACTGGAGAATGAATACACAAATGTCCCTCCTGTGCTGCAAAACTCCCCTCCAAACACTGCTGGCTCTCTTGGTGTAGGACCTGCTGTGGAGAGCTGGACCAGCTGGATGTGTCTGCCTTTAAAATACAGTTATTAGACCAAAATACCCATTTATGTAAAAAGGGGGGGGAAGCCTAGGAGAAATTGATGTGAATTTCTCAGAGCTCAAACAAGAACAGACAAGTTGGTTGGTGCAGATCAAGGCAGGAATTTTCCACGGGGCCTTAGGGAATCGGGCTCTGGTGAAAAGGTAAATGGAGCAGAGAGCGGGTGGTGGGACGGCAGCGTGCCCCTTTGGAGGGGCCCGGGCTGGCTGCAGCGCAGGCACCGGGAGCACAGCACGGCCATGGGGTGCTCCAGCTGCCCGGATGGACGGACAGACACGCACAGACCTTTGCCTGCGGGGTGACTCCGTGTCTGCTCTGCTAGTGGCACCACACAAGGTTTTTCTAGAGCACAAACCAGAGAGACATCACCTCACCCGGGACCTCAGCTCCTAAAAGAGCAGAACCCCTGTCAAGGAGGGGATTAATTGGTGTTAAGGGACAGGTTCTTCCCAAGAGGCAAATTAGCCCACCGAAAAACTAATGAGTCCCTGGAACCATGTGAAACAGAGCGATGTCAGCCAGGCACCTCACCCCAAACTGCGGTACCCGCGGCCGGCTGGGCTGCACGAGGAGGGGGGGCTGCTGCTGGGCTGGCGCCGAAAAGGCTCATGGAAACCCATCAGCAGAGAGACCGGGGGGTGCCAGAGCTCGGGTGGCCGCAGGTCTCACGGGCGCTGCATTCCCCTCCCACCCCAGCAGATCCTGCTCAGAGCTTGGGCACAAACCCTGTGGGTGCTGGAGGTGGCAGGTGGGAAGCCCACCTCGCCATCAAGTGGAGCCCCACCGAGCAGCCTCCTGCTAATCTGGACTTTGCCTTTTGCTTATGGGAAACATCCCTGGCGTGAAGCAGTGACAGCTGAGCCCTGGGCCCCAGCTCACCCCCAGCTGCCCTACATTTCCCTTCCAAGCAGGGGGACACGGCCCTTTCTGTCCCTGCCGTCCCTCCGGCTGCAGGCGCTGCTTCTCCCAGCCGACGAGAAGCCGTGATGACCCATTGCCCCGTCTAACTGCCTCTCCCTTCCACTCGCTCGGGAACAGCTGCCGGAGTGAATCATTTCAGCATCCTCAAAGCGTGGAGGGCTCTGCCAAGCTTCGTGCGACTTCTGGCTGTCGCTCCGCTCCATCTGCGTTTCTCCCTGGCCCTTTTAAATCCCGCAGCCTTTCCTGCGATCCCCGATGACCTCCTCTCTCAAACAGGTGGGTGCCCTCGCCACAGAGGTGCAGAGCTGACAGTGGAGGCTCCTGGGCTCCCTTGGGTGTTTTTGCCGTTACCGTCCCGCCCACGTACGCAGAATCACGAGTCGTCTTGCTGTCCTGTTCCCTCTCTGCCAGCCTGTCAATCAGGGACCTTTTGCAGAGAGGGAAGGGCAGGATCCAGTGAAGTTCACAGAAGGTGCTGACCAGTGGCAGCCCTTCCTGTGTTGCCCACAGAGCTCTGGGGAGAGCAGGTCCCCCATTTCTTGCTCCTGCTGAAACATCTCCTCTCCATTACCGCCATGTAGCCCACATGGCGATCGCCAGGGCAGGCTTTGTCCTAGAGCTCTCTTTGATACTACTCCAGGCACCCGACACAGCATCAGCAGACAGTATAACCCCTCTGCTGTTCAGCAGGAGGGAAGATTTCCTTCATGTTTTTTTTTAAAAAAAAAAAAAAAAAAAATCTATTTTAAGGATTTTAATCATAGCAGGAGCTTGGCCAATCTCAGCTGTCCAGTGCTTGGAGGAAGTTTTCTGCTGCTGCAACCTTCTGCTGTGGTCATACTGAGTCATCAGCCACAAAGCTGACCTGTTGTTTGAGTCGCAGATGTCAAAATTTGACTGCAGGCTGGAGAGGTCTGAGCGCCACCGCTTTTTCCAGGCACTCGGGCGTCCTGCTGATGGGTAAGGAAGAGTCATGGACCGGCCTTCGCTGGGACTTTTCCCTTCACCACGAGCCACGTGTGGGCTCGAGCCACATCTGCCCTGCGGCCAGACAGAGCGTGGTCCCACCGCGGGGGAAGTCTCGCAAGGGAGGGTGCCCTCAGCCTCACCCAGCAGAAGCCTGGGGGGAGCCCGGTGGATCTCCAGCAGTGAATAAGCAGCCAGATGGACACTGTAGGTTGCTTTGCCACCTGGGATGGCTTTAGGAGCAGCTGGAGGGGACCCAAGGACTGGGGGTAATCTGGTTTAACACAAAAGTATTCAACAACCCTTGCTTTTTCTGCATGAGCTGCCCACTTCTCATGAGCCAGAGATAATTACCCTGCCTTATCTGCTCATATCAGCTCAGCTGAACCGAACTTCCCCCCAACCCAAACACGACAAAGAGCTCGTTTGGACAGCTTTGCCTTTGAGTTAAAAAGTAGAAGACTTCAGAAAGAGTAAGTTGCATGTTTTGTCGTTCTCCCTGCCATCTCCTCCCTCCGCTTCCAGTTGAATACACAAACAAAAATACTGCACACTCTTTTAATTTTCAATCGCGTTTTTTGAAAATGAATTCCAAGATACAGTACAGCATCTTAGTGCTCTACACAAAGCAAGCTTTCAGCAAAAGGTCAGAGGATCTTAGATGGTGTAAAAATATATCTTAAATAAAATAGTTTCTATAGGAGAGCAAGCTGTGTTGTACATCTCTAGGTCCTTAGAATAATTTACAGAAGGCAGAGGCCTGGTTGTACAATCCACACGCTAGAAAAGAGTTAGTGTACATTCATGCTACAAAGTTAGAAAAGGTAGAAGTTCCAGATGATTGGGGCAGATGTCCAAACCCAAGCAGTGGATGCAATGAGTGCACAAACAAGCGCCCTTTATTTCAAAGTGAGGAAGTTCAACGCTTCCAGTCCATAAAGTCAGGAAGCAGATTATAACGACTCACCTTCTGAGAGTCATTCTATTTATTGTAACTCTTTCCTTCCAATTGGCCAAAAAGAACAACTTCTAGCAATAAAGGACTAGCTGTTTTATTTCTTTGTTCCAGTTTGGAGCTGGTAAGTCAGAGCTGCATTTTCAGTGTTACAGACTAAGATCAAGGCTGTTCCTGCAGTTTCAACAACAGAAAAGGATCATACTGTGGTCTGAAAAGACAACTGCGGGACTCCCCCAGCCATTTTTAATAAAGGATTAGCCTTTAAACGCTCAGATTGCTGAGCACAACACAGCTACCAGGACAGTCGCTTCTCCAGCCAGGGTAAAACTCTTCCCACCCCAGAGCATCAAGCCTGGTATATATTCTAAGTAAAAACCAACAACAACAACAAAAAACCCAAACCAAACCCAGATTTGTCCTCAAATTTCCCTTGCAGGATCTGCGTACCTTTGCGGCAAATAACACAAAAGTTTTGCCAGCCGAGATTTTGGACAGAGCCTCGTTTCAGAGCGGAACAGGCAGCGCTAGGTGACCACAGTAACTGGATACAACAGCTGCATCTAGCGGCGAGGGTCCAGTCGCAGGGCAGCGCGCTCAGCTCCACAGCACCGCGGGGCCGGCAGCTACTGCAAAGGCTGGGTACAGGCATGGAGGAAGAGAGTTTGTAAAAACACTGCGTTAGTCATTCTCCTCACCTCGTTTTGAGGATTGCAGCACTGGAGCTTATGCCAACACACCCCTAGTGCAGCTCATGGAGGGAACGCATACGCGCCCCGCGCCAGGAGGATCAGAACACTGCGGCAGCTGTTAATATGTAACGTGTACCAGTCTTCGCAAAGACGGCTCTGTTTAATTTGTAGAAATGCCTGTAAAATAGCCCCGTTAAACAGTTTCCAGAATATAAAACTTCCATGCTTTCTGCCCCAAAGGCAGCAAGCTCTGGCCTTTCAAAGGCCATCTTTAAAATGAAGAAACAGATAGTAGCAAAGTCCCTTAAAGTGTTTAATATCCTAGATTACAAGCCTTTAGGACTCGTTCAGTTTCTTACACCACTAAGATGGTTTATTTTCCACACCTCACTCCTTTTTATTTCCAAACTACAGTTCTACTCCTGCACTAGCAGATCTGTCGTGTCAGGACTACACATACTGAAAGGAGATGTATATAATCTAATTTACACTGTTTATTAAATAAAATAATTTCTTAATTGAGAATACCTTTAATCCAGGAGAAGAACTGGAGAAGCCTTACACACTGGGCCTAGCCTACTCTACAGCATCCCCTTAGAGAATGCGATGTTTAACATGTACACACCCACCCACCCCAAAACAGTACACTCTCCAAGATGAAAGTCAAATGCATGATAGGAGGGGCTTCGAAAAGGTCGGAAGGCAAAATGGTCATTAAGATCTGCCTAAAAATAGCTAAATAGTGCAGTGAAATGCTTTTAAATACCACAGACACCTCCATTGACTGGCAGCCAGTTTTATGAGCAGCTCCGAAGATAATTTCTAGCTGAGCTTTAGTGAACTGGGCGTTCCCAGCCGGAGTCCCAGGAGGTGAGCCTGGCCTACCACCAGCATGGCCAGTTTCAGGATGGGAGCAGGGCACCCTGATTTTCATTTGCCCCTCTTGCCACGGCCTCTCCTGGAAGAAGGTTTGCCCGTGCCCCCCGTGGAGGAGCTGGCAGAAGATGCCACTGCAATGTTGATTTGTCCTTCCTGAATCTCCTGTCGGGTCTCAGCTGGGAGGTGATTGATTTTCTGTTGTGTCTCTAAGTAGAACATGACATCCCGCAACTGCTCCTGGATCTCGGAGATCTGCAGGTCCTTCTGTTCGCAGGTTTCCTTTAACACTCTCTCCTCCTCCTTTAGTTTGTTCTGAAGCAAGGCTTGATTCGCTCGCA
Organism: Aptenodytes forsteri; assembly: GCF_000699145.1. Classification (NCBI taxonomy): domain Eukaryota; kingdom Metazoa; phylum Chordata; class Aves; order Sphenisciformes; family Spheniscidae; genus Aptenodytes; species Aptenodytes forsteri. The sequence goes on along the minus strand of NW_008795859.1, from coordinate 1,135,754 downwards.
AACACTTGTTCAGTTCTTGCTCCTCCTTCAGCTCGTTGGAAAGTTTAGCCACTTTGTTATTCAGCTGAGAACACCTTACAAACAGAAGCACAAGTCAGGAAAGCAGTGCACTATACCAAGATCAAACACCACTGCATCCTTTTTATTTCCAATCCCTTAGGGCAACTGACTCCCAGCTGTCTCCAGCCCCACCAAGACCGCCTGGAACTTGGTTTTCTGGCAGAAGATGGGCGAGGGGAGGCAACACAAGAGGACTCCGAAATCCCCCCAGGATTTTCTACCCAGCTTAAGGCTTGCTAGCGCCTGCTTGTCTGTATGGCGTTACCTGCATATGGAATAGGATGTTGCGAAGCAGAATCCCTTCCTTTGTCCCTCCAACTGCATAGCCTGGGAGAATCCCCTCCCTTGCAAGTTAGGCAATTCCATCTTGTACCAAAGGCCAACAGAGGTAACAGACAGGGTGTGTGGGAGCATGGGACTGTAACCTTGAACACGCACCTGCAACTTATGGAATAGGCGCCGAAAAGGGCACAGAGATTACATGGGGTCCTTAGAGAGCTAAGGACAATCAGGGCCGCCCAGATGCTGGCTCCCGCCACGCTCCGAGCACAAGACCCTGAAGATACCACTTCACTCGGAAGCAAGATGCTCCCACAAGGATATCGGTAGCCTCGTGTTTCACAGACAGTGCTTCCCTGCTCCTAATAACTCAGTGCTTTTGCCCTGAAAGTTTGCTGGCATCATACACAGACTCCTTTCCACTCATCAGGGTGAGCTGCGTGAACTAGCTCACTAGCCTGGGTTTTCTGCTCCAACCAGGACTGCTGGAGAGGCAGCAGTGCCAGGGGCCTGGTGGGCTAGGAGGAACAGAGCACGCAGTCCCACCTAGGGAGCTGGAACACACTGATCTGCACAGTCCCCATGCTTGACATCTTTCATCTAGGCACTTCCTAAGATCTACATTTTTCTCTGTGCTGGGTGAGATGCCTCTGTTGAGCTGCCTTTCTTCTCCTCAGTTGTATCCGCCAATTGTGAAACAGGCTGGCGTCTCCTTCTGAGCAGGCAGAGGAAGGATTACTGAATGCTAAATATGCAGACCATGTAAAAAGAGCCAAGAGCCCAAAAGCTGTGTTCCACTCAACAGGCACTTTCAATTTATGAACACCTACATAAATGAGAGCTTTTTTTAAAAATAAGCTGTGTTCTCAGTATACCAGTTTAAATAGCTCAAAATTGCCCAGGAATAGCAAGATTTTTTTCTTTTTGGATGTCAGTGCGCGGAGTTTTAATGGCTGCATGGAACTAAACCTGGCAGCGGTACCCACTTCCTTTCGACAGACTGCTTTTCTTTGAGCAAGTCATTCAGCCTCTGTTCCAGACTGTCACACTTCTCAATGGTCTCTTTAAATTTGGTCTTCATGTTGTTAATCTGTAAAAACAAACACACAGGCATTTCAAAGAGATCAAAGTCCTGTGCACTTTCATTATGACATTCATTTTTCTGGAGCGGTTTCTAGACTTTGACCAATTACTATATCCAGGTAAGCAAAAGCTTTGAGTCACGAAAAGGCTTAATTCTGATGAAGACCCTCTGCGTTTAGTTTGCAGTACCCCAACGAGGAACCACGTTGCCGTGGAAGCTGCTCACACAGAGCAGCAACTCAGGCTGCAAATCTGCGCCAGGCACCCCATTCAAACAAAAGCTGCATCAGATCCTTAACTTCTTACTGACTGCAGTTAAGCATTCATTTAGCCATTCTCTCAGACTTTTTTGTATCTGTCAGCAAACTTAAATTTCCATCTTAAGGCTTTACAATGTCGGGCTTTTGCTCATTTTAAATTAAACCTCAAATAAGTATGGTCAAAGTCTGAAAATTAACATGCTACTTTGCTCAGCACTGACTCAGCAGCTTGCTGTCATAAGGCAGTGACCTACTGACACGAATATCTTGCTCATGCAAAACGCAAACAGAAACACACGTACATTGGCTTCCTCTTCCCCTCTACTTCACAACTCGAGACTGCTACTGCTGAGGAGAACCAAGCTCTCATTCTCTAGGCACTGCACAGAACACGTCAAAGCCTCTAACATAAGACTTACAGGAAATTTATAGACAGAAATACTTGTTTCCCCTATATTAGTGTCAAAAGCGTGCTTGCATGTAGCGGAGACAGGAATTTAAAGGAAAAATGCCTTCCTGGAGGAGCAATCTGGATAAATGTCAGTGTCGGCACACATGGTGCCTTCACTGATGCCAGAGTCAATGCAGAGCAGGTTTTAAGCCTTCCGGCCTTAATCACGGAGTGTTTATGCAGCTGATGGTTAATTTGGGGAAGTAGCCTGGGCACTGATAATGGAATACACTGCACAGTAGCACTGATCCAGGCAAGACTTACATGGAGCGAGGGCCGTGAATAAAATGTAAGGATCTTTAAACATGAAACCATATTTGGGGCATATATCACAGTTGTTTCACTTTGAAGTTGCTTTGTGGATCATATTTCCTGGTCGTGTGCAAGACGATTTTCGCTCTATCTTTTCCTTTTATAGGGCCCTCCATAAGATTTCTGGGACTGTTCTTTAGACCAAGGTCAATGACCACTATTTCAACAGTCATAATTTCTACATTTACGATGCTACTTAACTGCAGATACTAAATGGTTAATTAGAAGTCATGCAGAAAGTTCAGTTAAGGACTCAACCCTAAATCCTGACTCACTTGAAACCTAGTTGAAAGGATCTACGTAGAATGAAACCATTAAAATATTCTCACTGGATTTTTGCTCATGACATTTTGAAGCAGTCCTGCCTACAGAATGCTTTATAGGACGAAACTCTGAACTTTTCCCTAAGGGTGATGAGGAGAGATAGGGGATCAAGAAGAAAGGGCAAATCAATACGCATTTGGAGCAGAAAGACTGCTACCGCTTTCTGCAGCCAAGCAAATTAAAGTCATATTGTCTATGCTACACTAACCTTCCCTAGAGATACACGTCAGCGTGAGACGGATGGCATCGGCAAGCAGGGATCCTGCAGCAGCACAGACTTGTTTTCACCACTGCTGCAGTTTCCTGAGCAGTACATTTAAATCAGCCTTCAATCTAGGTGGCAATCTACCTACTTCTGCACCACTGAGCAGCAAATTGCTAGATCTGAGCATCGAGATAAGGGATAGGTCTTGGAGCCAATTTTCTCAGCTGGTAGCGAAACAGGCTACGCGAGGCCACGTCACGCAACATGCAGGCTCTATGAGAGACTGAACAGCTCCATCTCCCATTTAACTTAACAGTGTCCAGGGGGCGTGTTTCAGCAGAGTTTCACACACGCCCAGAGCAGAGCTCACCTCTTCAGCCGTATCCTTTTCTATTCGGACAATCTTGTTTTCCCAATAGATTCGCTGCGATTCCAGCTGGCTTGTTAGCAAATATGAGTACTACGAACACAGAAGATACACACAGAACAGTCAGCTTTTACGTTAAGGGTGGCTATGCTGATTAAGAAGCCCAAAGGGCTCCAATATACAAATCAATTTAATCAGATGAAATTGAGCATACAGGACATTCTGAACATACGTGCAAACTGCAGATCCAGCAGATGTGTTTCACCAACCTGATTTCAAAATCAAATCACTTGATTTTTTTTGAAGTCAAGGAAAGCCTTTAGAGCACAACAGCAAGGATCAAGTAAAAGTTCCGCCAAGCTGTACTCAGTATCACGCCACGAACTTTTGAAAGACGAGACAGATTTTTCATGGCAGTAGCAATAAATGTCTACAAGTTTTACACTCCACAGGAAAAGGAAGCATCAACCATCCCTGTCACGAGAGTCTGAGATCCCAAAGGCTGAGTTGCTGAGTTCCCCATTCACAGCCCAAAACCCAAGGCAGAAGGGTAAGTGCACATATCTAGCTTCACTGGAAGAACATCTCTGGGAAAGCATCCTCAGCTGTGTATAACTATTCACAATTATTGTTCTCCAACAAGTACGGCCCATTCCAATGTTATTTTGGCATCTGAACAAGGATATATGCCTTACATCCCATCTTTTCACTCCTGGTTCTGCAAATGAGTTATGAGAAGGTTGGAAAACATGATCATTTCTTATCTTCAGGCTAATAAGCACCAAATCAGGCATTCACTACAGAATTAAACATGCGCAAAAAGCCTTAAACACTCTCAGTAATATCAGAGCACCAGAATACACTGCTGAATTCATTCTCCCTAGAAACATGTAGATCTCATAAGCTAGATAGAGAGGCCTTACAGACTTTAAGCACCAACCTCCCAGAAAAAAGGGTTAAAAATACCTGGTTTAGCATCTAAGCCTTACTCAGAAAATTCATGGAAAAGCAACCAAATATTTATTTGAGCAAAAAGCTTACAAAGTCTGGTCTCTATGGGCTGTTCCTCCTCAGATACCCTTGTGTCTAATGCAGCTGAGATCATGCTGCGGTATATCTGCTCAGCAGAGCAGTAATTTTGAGTTCCTCTCCTTTACCCTTCTGGTTAGGATAGGAAAAGCTGGCCAACAGGTACAAAATAATCATTATCTCTTCAAGAGAAGGGAGCAGAACAGGGCTGGTATCAGATGAGCCTGTCAGCTTTCTTCGATAGCCAAGGTAAGCACACAGCTATGGATTCCTACATACTTGCTCAGTTTACAAGCTAAACTACTCGAATTGACAGTTCCATACACATCCTGGCTCCTAAGCCAAGTCACAGATCCACTAGGAAGGGTCTGGTGAGTGAGTCTGGGCATTCGGACCCATTTCTCTCTCCAATGACCTGAGTGTTTGTAGCAGCGTAACCAGCTAACCTTCAGTCTACCAGTGAGCACAGGATGAAACTGCAGCCAGCTTACACTTAGCTGCATTGGCTCTGCACAGTTCCATACACATCCTGGCTCCTAAGCCAAGTCACAGATCCACTAGGAAGGGTCTGGTGAGTGAGTCTGGGCATTCGGACCCATTTCTCTCTCCAATGACCTGAGTGTTTGTAGCAGCGTAACCAGCTAACCTTCAGTCTACCAGTGAGCACAGGATGAAACTGCAGCCAGCTTACACTTAGCTGCATTGGCTCTGCAGAGCCAAGAAGAGTTTTTGGGTTTTTTTTTAAAAAAAAAAAAAAGGCGGTAAA
>NW_008795859.1:1121766-1130153 GCF_000699145.1 Aptenodytes forsteri | reverse complement strand
TTTGCCTCCTTTGCCCTGCAGAGCCAAGAAGGGTTTTTTGGTTTTTTTTTAAAAAAAAAAAAAGGCGGTAAAAACATCCTGCTTCTGCCTGAAGATGATTGCCTACATGCAGGCAGCAGGCCTGCTGCATAAGATGATGTAATTTTCCTGTAGTCATATCCGGATTTGAAACACTTTCACACAGCAGTACAATGCAGAGTCCAACAAGCCAAAATATTTACCTCTAATTGTAAGGCATCAATTTTCTCTTCCTGACACATATCTCCCTCGCATTCATACTGAACTATCTTCCCATCAGTTTTACTTGCAACCAGTCGATGGACGTAGTTATCTGAAGAGAGAAAATTCAACCACAGGGAGTTTTAGCTTAAGAACACCCAGGTTGACACCAGTGGAAATACTTTATGCAGCACAATTAACCATGCAGACTGCTGCAACAGCGTATTAGCAAGGCAGAAAGCCAACAACAGATGTATTTGTTATTTAGCAGACTTCGCACAGACACCTTACAGGATATTTATTACAACAGCTCATTCCCATACCTCAGGGCAAATTGATGGAAAGGGAGTAACAAACACATTCCACAGAGACTACAGGACTGCCCCGGTCCATTATAGAATCATGTTCTCCCTCCTCCATCTGCTACAGACCCACGAAAACTGCTATTAGAGAGGAGATGGATGTTCCCGGAAGACAAGGTACTAGTACAGATGCAAGCCCCTTAATCCCCAAGCAAACTCTATCACAAGTACTCTTACTAAGGGGTCCCGAAAGCCATTTTACAAACAAGGTCATCCTACAAAAGGGGAAGACAGAGCGCTTACCTCCAGCATAGTCCCAGACTCTGTGGTTGGTCAACTGCATTGCGTAGGTGTGCTGGGTCTCCTCAAAGTGTTTGTAAGCATGTCGACTCACGTACCGGCCACAGCCTATGTGCCCACATATTAAGCAGATCCAAAGGTTCTGTCAACAGAATGAGAAAGCTCTGTACATACAACACTCTCAAGCAGTGGTATCAGCGCTTTGAGAAAGTGTGATCTGACACCGATGGCCTGCTGATGCTGTGTACATCCAGTCACTTCCTTAGAAAGCGAACAGCGTTTGTTTTCCTCCCCCTCCTTCTTTGAAGCCTTGCTCAGCTGGAAGGCTAAGAGAAGGAGGTACCTGCTCATTCAAGCCGATTACAAGCCTGCAGGTGCTGGGCACATTGATAGATTATCACAAGTACGGATGGAAGAATGGCCTTGACTAACGAACGAGGGACCTCAGCAGGACCACAAAAGCAAGCTCTGAAGAGCACATAGTAGAAGGGACCACCAAGTTCAGTGTTAGTTTAGCTGCCTCCTATCATACTCATCACGCATGCTCTGATCAGCTTTATGTGCTAATACTTCTTTCTAAGAATCAGAAACATTTGTCAGAAGAGGAAACCTGGGAGGTAAGATCCCTTCCCAGTACTGACTCCAACTCAAAAGGAAAGCAGATACACCACTGTGGTAAAATCAGCCCAAAAGCAGCCACAGAATTAACCCCAAAAGCAACTAGAGCAGCTGTGCAGTCAGATCTAGTCTAGATCTCACCCACCATCCACCCACCTACTTACTTCTTGAACTCCACACTCAAAACACTTGTTCTCTTCCACTGGCTCAGGCGTTTGGCAGTATCTGCAGACAGGACACCTAGAGGGCAATAAGCATCACGATTAGAGACAAGGAGCCCCATCTTAATATTACTGTAATTAAAAGGAGGGCCAGAGAGCTCAAAGTAAATGCCTTATGCAGTAGGATGCTCCTTATGTGCGCACATCTCTCGGCTTACATTTACCCCACTCAAATTTGCCTCCATTCCACACAAGGCTACTGTTTTAAAAGCCAGTAAGTGACAGCAGAACAAAGAACAGTTCTTCCGAAGCCATTTCACAGTCTCAGCTCGATCTGGTTTTGCTGCAGTCCAGGTGTAGAGAACATCTGCAACCAAAAGCCTCAGTGGGGTTGCCAGCAACCTCAGCGTCTGCCAGTAAGCAAAAAAGCCACGACCGAGCTCAAAAAACACTTCCCTGCCTCAGCCATAAATATTGCAAGAAGCACTTGTATAGATGTGTTACACATCTCTAAACATTGCTCCTCCGGACTGCTGCCAACCGACATCTTCAGTTCTCCATTACCTGCAGGGTTTTATGCAGCAGCTACACACTGTTGTGGAAGGCTGCTGTAACTACACACTGCTGAGGACAGCCAAATAACAGAGGGAGGTACCTACACTTTGTAAACATACCTTAGTACTTAAAACAACCCTAAGGAGATGAGGAGATGCTTCAATTTCACCCCAACCCAATGGATTCAGTCTCAGCCGATTCCAGGAAGAATATCCGTAACTGTACCCTAAAAGAATCAGTAGCAGGCACCCCACTATCATTCCTTTTGAAACTATACCAATGTGCTGCCAGAAAGACAGCAGACCCAAGACCAGAAGGAACCTTTGTCCAGACCCTAAGCACTAGAAGCTCAGCTAGGGAGCGGGGTAACTGAGGCTGTGCATCCTGTTGCCAGGACTGTTTATGTATTTTTCATTAGCTGCTGATTAAGCTACAGAAATATTCAAGGGAGGAGACAATTGGATTGCAGTCAGCTTTCTATACAAATTCAGGCACTTACAGCTTCCGTGGCGCCTAAGCAAAGTGGACAGGGATTTTCTTTTATCATTCTGCTAGACTGGGAGCATAAGTTCTGCTTAAATTGTATATTAGATATTTAAGTGCTATTTTGGATCTTGCTCCTGCACGGGCTAAGCTCCACTGCTTCAAATTTAAACCGGTTTTGATTTATGGAGCAAAGCAGCCCATAAACTTGAATAGCTACAAATCTGATTAATCTTACCGAGGTTCTGTTACTTTGGCTTATGAATGATATACAGATGGCTAAAATTTTCCTCACGCTCCATCAGAGAATCAGGCAATCACAGTACCAGTGACAGAGAAGAAAACACAGTGAAGATCAGCAGCCTTCTGCTGCAGTATCTATGGCTGCCTGATGTGCAGTAAAACAGCAAACAGTGTCCAGAAGAATGCAAAATATGCACAATTGATAGCAGCACCTGGGTGCCAGTCACGGGGTCTGCAGTCAGGAGCTCAGACACACTGAAATCCCCATCTACAGGGATGTGAAGGATGGTAAGAGCAAGAAAAGGAAAGGTTAGCGGTAGTGAAAAGAAGAGCTGCTTTAAGGACAGATGCAGGTCTGACCCCCAGCCCTGCCCAGTGCCATGGAGGGTCTCCCTGAGCCAGTGACACGGCCTCCCATCACTCAGCCCATACCTGCCTGGAATAACACAGCCTGCCTAGAGCAGCTGCCTCCCCTTCCCGATTTACTGAGTGATCCTGTCATCGTCTCTTCCTTCCCCGCCTCCCTTCTGTCTCACTTTCCAGTCCTGTCCCCCTGTACACCTGCTCTTGCCCAGCTCTTCTTCATCCTCTCCCAGCATCTAAGTGAGACAGGCAAGACTGCTGCCCTGCAGGGCTCCCAAAAGGACTCCTAAGCCCCAGCCAGGTGTGCACATCTGCCTACAGCGCAGCCTCAGCTATGCTGAGGAAACGAATGACTGAACGGACACACAAGACTGAGTGAAACAGGGCTGTGTGCGCATCCAATGTTGTTTACCCCAGTATTTTTATCCTACAATATTTTAAAATAATCAGCATTACTCTACAACTCCCTGCCTGCCTTAGCAGTGAGGCCCAGGGGAAACACTGTTCAATTACTTTTGGCGGGGAGATTTCTCTCTGGGAGTCCCTTAATGGGAAAAAAGAGCATTAGAACTTGCAGTAATTCCTGCCCCCACACTCTGATGAGCAGAACCAGTCTTGTCAGCATGTAACCACCACGCTCAAACAGCGTCTTAGATGTGGAAATAAAGAAAAGCCTCTTACGTGGTGTCCTCCCACCGCTGCAGACACTGGCTATGAAAGCTGTGGTTACACAGCGTGGTAAGGATCCCGTTCACGGACTCATCCATCCTCTCCAGGCACACTGTGCACTTCGGGAGCTCTGTCAGATCCATCACAGGCAGGCTGGCCCCCTTCAAAAGGACAAGCAGGGACAAATTGCTCAGCACCTTCCAATCACCATACATTAAGCACCCACGTAAGAAAAAGTCAAATTTCTCTCTCATTACTGCTGGCGCTAGGGTACAAAAACGCTACAAAGTAATCCTGTGAGCCTACACAGCAGTTAGAAATTTATTGAAAAAGAAAGTGATCCACAACATTCAATAGACCACAGCCAGAATCCTCTCGACAGCATGGGCTCGGTGCAGCTGCTGCATCTGCCACCAGCCCCATTCTGTTTTCTGGATTCACTAGATCTACTACCCACGGCAGGTTTAGATCAGAGACGCTGCAGTGGCGAGGCATGAAGCCCACGAAGTCACCAAACAAACTCTCCCAAGTAGAAAAAGCACTGGAATGGGAAACGGGGTTTGGGTTGATACAGTTAAGCCGTTCTTGCAGCGTTCTGCCCAGTCCAAATAATACTGTTAAAATTCTCTGAAGTGCAGGGAAAACAAAACAAAACAAAACTTACATCTTCTGATTTGAAGACTTCAGCCCTTTCCACGTACACCAGCTGGCAAACATCCTCCTCTATAGAGTTGAACTGCCGCCCATTGCATGCCATATAAAAGCTATCTGCATCAGCCTATGCACAAAACAAAGGAAGCCAGTTAAAAAGAGAGAACCCGCAGCTGATACAACCGAGGAAGAGGAGGAGAAATCTGCTGTATCCTCTCTTCTCCCCTCCACCAAGCCCTGTAATACCAGGGGAGATATTTCAGACAGCCAGCTCCTGCCAGCAGGCATTGCATCTTGGCAGTGGGTTTAGCGTTACCACTTGAAGATAAGAAGCGAAGTTCACAGCAGTGACAGCTACTCTGATATTTGAGCATTCAGCAGGAATAACGGATTTCCCTTCAGCATCTGCTTTGCCCTTTGTCAGCATTTTCAGTGCATTTGCAAAGCAAATTTGGTCTCTGCAAAAATTTAAGAGGGCCACATTGCAGGACACTGATACTTGTGTCGGGGAAAGGAACAACAATTTAACTGCGGGAAAGGATCCATTTCACCGGTCACAATTCAGGCACGCTCTGAACCATGCCCGAGAATCGCTTGCGAAGAGGCAGAACCAAAACAAAACCCGTCAAACACATCATCCATTTTCACCCGGTAACCTCCCCAAATCCTTTCTCTCACAAACGATCACACCAGACTGAGGCAAATGAGCTGAATGCCACACTCCCATATTCCTGGTCACTCCATCCAGAAGCGTAAAGGCCCATGAGATTTGCTTTTGCTGCCTTTAGGGGCTACTGGGGAACAGGGCTTCAGGGAATTTCCTAAGAAACAGGAAGTTCAGGGTGAATTGAGTACACGTTTACAGATTTGCTGCAAGGCTGTTTAGCACTAGATACCCACCCGTGAAATTTGATACGGCGATATACAAAAACGCATCTTTGCCACTACAGCAAGCAGCACAAAACGCACACAAATACTGCATCTGCACAACAGGCACGGGAAATATCTCACACGGTATTCACGGCTGGGGGAAACCTCTCCCCCAACCCCAAAATCAGTCATTTGCAACTGGGAGAAAAGAAGGTACAAGTGAGAGGGTCCACACAGGAATTGGCAGGGGGGAATGCTTAAAGCTACATAGTTCAAGAAGACACGTGAGCAGCAAACTGTGGTATCTGGTTATCAATTCGTCCCTTAGACTCTCAGTTTTGGGGGAGACTGTCCTTTTCACACTGTACTGGCAGTGGCTGAGAGACCACCCAGCTCCTCACAAAAGCAGAACAAGTCTTTCCTAAAATGCAAAGAAAGCCCCGCTGGCTGGGTCCTTTCTGTTCAGCATAGCGCAATGCATCACTCCCTTTCTGAGTATGCTCTGAGATAGCAGAGCGCTGTGTATCCTTACTATTTTTTTTTAAATATCCTGCCATCAAGAAATAGAATAGCTAGAACATGGCAGACACTTGCCTCCAGGTCAAGGCGTGGGACTAATCCTAGTCAACAGCCCCGGGAAAGCTCTGGGCAATAGGACAGGACTGTTTCTCCGATGGTAAAGTGCAATCTTGGCTAACAGCTGGCCAGCGAAGCCAGACAGCGCTCCTGAACAGTAGCTGTATATGACAGCGCCATCCCTTCTACAGCAAAGGGACTTCCAGCTCTTACCTGCGAGCTAAACTTTATCAGCACCATGTACTGGTTTGGAGTGGAATCTCGGATGATTTTCATGTGCTCAATTACTTCATAGAAGGAAGCCACAAACTTCATCAGGTCATGACTGGTCATCGTAGCAGGGACAGTGAGGATACAAAGCATGGCGCTGCGCCTTACATCTTCTTTTAAAGAGGTCATCTTGCTGGTAAGACAACAGTGACACAACTTCATGTCATTTCAGCGAGGACAAAGGCAGAGCTGGATACATCACACTTCCAACAGCCGCAGTTACTACAATAGCTTTGTTGTCAATCTTAATCATCTTTTACACATTTGTAGACATTAAGAAAGAGAAGCAAGGGGTTGTGGTAAGCGTCCAACGTACCCACATGAAACTATTACTTTTTAGTAAAGGATTGAACTGGGCAGCTCAGTGGTTTTGTCAGGAATAATTTGACATCTGTTTTTCTATGAAAACAGTTGAAGTTGGCAAGCCACAGATGCTCAGAACTGTTCCTAGAACAAACGAGCAGTGTTTGTTAGTATTTCAAATACCCATTTCGTGTCTCCTGATAGTCTTCAGAAGACCCGAAATGGAAGTTCTCACGCAATTACAGGGGAACAGCATGGAATTGTAATCCCTGAAATACGGGATGAAACCTCCTCCCTCAGACAGCTCCTCAGGCCTGCCGCCAAGACCCTGGGGATCAGAATTTAATTGTGGGATCCCTTGAGAAGCTGCTTTCAAACGTCATTTTTTAGGAACCTGCATTTGTCTTATGCTATTACAGGCCCTGGGACAAGCCCTCTCCAGCTGGAGCGGCATCACCCACAGCTGGGGGACCCGGGCCAGCCTCAAGCTCTACCATTAACACAAGGACCCGTCTGCCCTCCCCGGTGCAAGTCACCCTTCCTGTTTGTCCCAGCTCAGGAGCCACAGCCCCGGGGTGACAGACTCACCCTTCCGGCTGGCGGCATTATTCAGAAGCGCTGTTCCCACTAGAGCTACAATTAGTCAAGCATTCTTACTTTGTTTTGTACAGATGCATAATGCCGTGAACGATTTCAACTGAGGGATTCCCGCTGAAGAAGGAAATCTGGTCAGGGAGCTGTTTTGAAGGCGAGTCTGGAGCAGCCTCACGCTCTTTACTTTGATCGTCATGTTTATTTTTGTCCTCGGCAAATGCAGCCTCTGAAGATTTTCTTCCTTCCATGGCAGCTTTTGTTTCATCTTTTACAAATCAAAAGTTTCCACATTACTAATGCCGCATCAGAAACGTCTGCTGTTCCCCGAGCACAGCCTGCATGTACACAACAGCACCCCGAGAAGTCAAATTACAACCCTGGAAAGCAGCAGAACGAGACACCTCTCATCTTTGCTGTTCCAGGAGAAACTCCAGAGCTGCCAGACATCCAGCGCAAGCCCCTGGCCGGACCCGGTGCTGCGGATCAAGCTAAGGCGAGTTTTGTACCGTGCCTGGTGAAATCCCAACAGGCACTGGTATCAGCACAAAGCAACCAGGACAGGTTTGCCGAGCACGGGCGAGGAGAGCCCCGCAGCAGCGAGCTGCTCCTCCTGCGCTGCTCTGATGGCGGCTCGGACATTCGACACGACTTGGGAGTTTCCGTCTTGAAACCTCCCCTCTATCAGGGAATTTAACGTCTGCAGAGCTGAACAGTCCCATTCCTACGGGCCAGCAACGCTGGCAAGCAAAACACCAACCAGCCCGCGGCACAGCCCGAAGTAAATTAACCCTTTACAGAGTGGGAAACGTTTGCCAGCAATAACCAGCTCTCCCATCCGGACCCCAACACTCATTCCTTAACTTCCCTACTTGTTTTCCGAACCGCATGACTGACTCAAGACCCGCACGCCCAGCAGCACCTCCACCACCCCCCACACCGACAGACAGCTGTCACCGGCGGGGCCAGCGCCTGGGAAGCGCTGCGCTCCCCTTCCGCAATAAGGGGCTGCCACCCCAGCAGGGTGGGCGACAACCGCAGACCCGAAAAAAGGCGCTTCGTCCCCCCGAGGCCGGTACCTGGCCGCGGCTGGATGGTCTCAATGATCACGTCGGTCATCTCCCTGCGGCCGAGGTGCTGGTGGAGGATGGCCGCCCGCTCCCCGGGGCCCTTCCCCTCCAAACAGGAGGGCACAGCAGCCGGGGCCGGCCCG
>NW_008795859.1:1103451-1121034 GCF_000699145.1 Aptenodytes forsteri | reverse complement strand
GGCGCGGCCCCCACCCCCTCAGGCCGAACCCCCCCCCCCCCCCCCTAAAATTAAAACCCCCTTTCTTCCTTTCCCCTCACACCCACCACGCTGGTATCTTGCAGCTCTGGGCCGTGCCAGGCGTTGGTATGGTTCCTGCTTAAGTAAAAGAAACTAAAGGGCAGCCCAGCCCTGGAAATAAGGACTTTGCTTCATGGCTTAGAGCTGTCCGTGAAGGATAAAGGATACCCCTGGTTAATCAAGATAACGCCGGCATCCTATAGCCCCTCTACCACGTCTTTGAAACCCTCTCAGCATCGTCTGGGTCATAGAAAAATAACTATAGCAAGGCTCGCTCCAGGGACATCTGGATCAATAGACAAGCAACAAGAATGTTGCAAAAATATAGTCGCTTTGCAAAGTCTTTGCTACGATTAGTAATCGGGAGTGTGGGTGTTAGTGATTAGTCAAATTGTGTGGTACCTGATCATTTGAAGGGTATAAGGACCCTGCGTAAAACCACATTCAGGTGCCCCAATTTGGCTGGGAGACTTCATGGGTGCAAATAACTATTTACCCTTGTAGTTCTATACTTTGCGTCCTAGCCTCTCTCCTCAGTCGACACGGGCCAGTTGCGAATTTTCCACAGCATGTACCTGAGGAGCATTGCCCGCGCCCCTTACCTGCTCTGTGCCGGGATCCGGCAGCACCCGCAGGGGTTAATCCGGCGGAGGCGATCTGGATGGTGCCATTACAAAGCCGTGATCTTTGACGCGAGTGGAGTGCTCCTCCCGTCCCCTTGCAAGACAGCCGCGGGTGTGTATTCTCATTTCTCATTTGCTCCTGTTGTTTCTATGCATGGAGGGAAAATAAATTTCAGGTGTCCCTGTCAGCCGCCTCTGGTTCTGGTAAGATATTCAAGAACTTGCGATGACGACAATGGTACCCTGTTGTGCCATCAGAAGTACTAGAACTGACAGCAACCGGCAACCGCGTGGACAGCTCCAGATCAGGGCCTGAACCCATCTGGTAATGAAACTGTCCTGTAATGACACCGGCTGATACCACCCAACGTTGGTACAGTCCTTCAGGACAGCTTAAGAACTCTGTGTTTTCACCCCAAGGGTACCGCACCGAAAATAGAGGTGAGGTGCTTCAGTTGGGGGAATGCTCAAACTTCTCTCTGTGTCTGGGTAAATTACCCCAGTCCAGCACGTCGGTTCTCATGAGTGCTGGTCGATGTATCAGACTTCAGAGGGATTTCAAGCTAATTTCCCTGTTCTAATGATGCCATATGTGCTCTCTCCTGGCTTTCTTACTTTTCTCTATGTAGACTGGGAGGCCCAGAATTGTATTCCAGCCGGCACCATCCAGCAAGCTATACGCTCTGGAGGGGAAAATAGTCCCTCTCTGAAGTACACAAGAGGAGAGCTGACGACTGTGGAGTTTTTGCAGGAATTGGGACAGCAGTGCTTTGAGATTGTAAGCCAACTCCCCCCTCCTCCCTTTTTGCTTCCTGTCTGCAGGGAAACGGGATCCTGCGATGTGGTGGTTCAGTGAGGAAAGAGGAGCTTTTAAAAGAAATCCTTTGACGGAAGGGTCTGGATTTACCATCTAGGAAGCATTGCTGTCTGATCAGGGCAGACTTATCACCGCCATCATCATTCTGGTACCCAGGCAGGATGGTCAGCTGAATTTGCCTTCACTTCCACCAGCTTCTTCCTGCATATTTCATAACTTTTTTTATTTCGAGACACCTCTAGGATCAGCCAAGATGAGAAGTCAGAGAGTCAGAGATCAGCTAAAAGGCTTTTGTTGCTAGTTCGCACATGGGCACACTCAATGGATGGAGGCCATGGTCTCCAGCAAGGGTTCTTAAGATCAGTAGAAGCCCCTCCGCCACAGCTCCAGGAGCACAGTGCAAGAATCCTCTCTTGAATAAAGTCTTTGTGAAACAGCTCAGTCTAAGACGCAGATTCCTTTCCTGCCTGCTGAATGGTAAAGCAATATTTATCTCTAACCTGCCTTGACTCCATGGCAGGCACAGTCCTAGTGCATTTCTCTTTCCCCAGATCAGCCCTTTATCTCTGCTGCTGCTTCTGTAGAACTAGTAATGTGAGAACGCTTGTTTATTTGGTCTGAGCAATTTAGCTGGGAGATTCACTGACTGCCTTCTGCTGCCAAAGGAAGTAGGACAGCAAGATAAGATGATCAGGCAACCTACCTCTTATTTTCCTCCCTGCTTAAAAACCATTTATGGCTAATTATCATTCCTGGGGGGGGGTGGGGTGTTTCTCTGGTTTCTTAGGCAAATGTCTGTGTTCCAGTGGACTCTTTTCTCTCGGACTTAATCAGAAATGAGATGATAAAACAGCTCCCCATAATGGCAGAAGCAGTACAGTGTATCCGTGCAGAAGGTCTTAAGACGGCTCTTCTAAGCAACAGCTTCTGTCTGCTGAATGGAGGGAGCTTTCTGCCCCTAGACCGAAAGCACTTTGATGTGGTAAGCCTGGATGGATTCCAAAACGCGTTTCTGTAGCTAGGTCTATAGAAAGCTGCAACTGAAATTCTTTACATGCAGGTACCAAATGAACGGCAACCAGCAGCACGTATTAGTAGACATAAATGTAACAGTCTGTGAAAATGTGCCCGGGCATAATCCGTTGTAGTGACTGGGCCTTGAAGAGGGTCTGAGTGAGTGGCAGGCACTTGTGCAATTCATTGCAAAATGCCCACGCAACCACAAGTATACGTGTAACAGGGGTAACAGGCATAGCTAGCGATGTTGATAAAGGACTTAGAAGTGGAACACTATACAAGAAATAAATGTTATTACCCAGTGCCCCTGCTTGCTTTATATTTAGTCCTTACTCTTTTAAAGCTTGTTTAATCCCAAAGAATTGAATAGCATCCCCCATATCAGAAAAATCCCACTACCCCAACATGCCGATCTGTCTGAGCTGATGAGCAGGCAGAGACCCCTCTCCCAGCACGCTTCGCTTTTGCAAAGATGAAGCAGAAGATTAGCCGTGAACCTCGAGGTTGGTTCGAGTGGCTTCACTTTAACAGGCAGCTGGGAGGACTCGCCTCAGCATGACAGAAAATTTGCTTTTTTGTGTTCCCCAACTCACATCTTTGAATTTCAGGAGTTTATTCATGACTTAAGTTTGTTTTATAGCCTTGATTGAGACAACAAAATATCCAAAGAAGAGTCGTAGTGATACATTTAAAGCCTGGGACTGTTTAAAGTCCTTTTGTCAACATTATGTCATTATCGACTCGGCTTTCTGTGCATTATACTAGTGACACCAGTGCCTATGAAGTTCTCTTAGTGGAGTGATGCTCTGTTGTGACGCTCTGTAGTACCTTTCATCCCAGACTGTTTCAAAGCACTCTAATAACCATGGCCTATCCGGTGTCATCACTCATGCAGCGTGGCTCTTCTGTAACAGCAGGCAACAGCACTGCACAGTAATTAGTAAAAAAAAAAAAAAATTGAATGTGGATTTCCATTAGGATTGGCTTTTATGTCTATCTAATAGATTCATTTCTATTCCTAGAGTGTCTATCAGTGCAGGGGTGAAATATTGCATTGAGCAATTGGTTCAGCACAGTCTGGGACATCCGATGAGTCTCCCACATCGTGACATCTCGTTGGATATCTTCCATCCAAGGACTGGCTGAGCCAGTTTAGCTTATTTGAGTTGACAGAGCCACAGCCAAGCAATTGGCACCCACGCAGTCACTTGAATCGCGTCCTATCCAGCTCTGTCAGCCCTCCATTCCTCGTGTCCTTTATTTCACATGTTACTTAGACTGTCAGTCTCTTTTTCCACCCTCCCATCCTCCATTTCCAACACTGCACAGATGTTTGTGGTCACAGTAGGCTCATGCATAATCCATTTGTTGTTGCCATAGATGGTTGAATCTTATCGGGAAGGAATGCGCAAGCCAGATCCTTGTATCTACAAGTTGTGCTTGGAGCGCTTGGGCGTTCAGCCCCAGGAAACCATCTTCCTCGACAACAGCACCCAGAACCTAAAAGCAGCAGCCCAGCTTGGCATTAAAACGGTGAAGGTACAAAGCAATGCAACCAGGGCAGGCTTTGGGTATGGTTTCTAAGTCCAGAAGCTGTGTTTGACTTGGATGGCTCAGGTTTTTCAATGGCTGTGGCAGACTCGTGTTGCCAAGCCTTTTGTTTCAGCCTGTCCTTATTCCTACAGGGTATGGTGGGGTTGAAGGGGAGGATTACTGGCAAAGTCTCCACTGGCCTGTTTCATTCACAGCTCTAAACCCTACAGGCAGTGTAACCTCGGAGAAGTCACTTCTCCTTTATGGACCTCAGTTCCCCGTTAGAGAAACAGCCCTAACTGTATGGTTGAGACAACCACATCCATCTGATGTGAGAAAATAAGACATATTTAATAAATTTCTAGAAGCTCTGAGGCTTCATGGATCTGTCAGCTGGGGACTGACTGGTTAAATCCCAGGCTTTGAAGATAGTGAGCACAGGGGTTTTACTTTGGTGAGGGGGAAGGACAAGCATGGGACTGGTGGGAAGAGTGAACTCTGCTCCCATGGGCTGCGCACAGGGAATTCCAGCTCTTAGCCCAGCCGAAGCTCACAGTGCCTATGCCACAGTAACAGGTACATCTCCGGGACAGAGACCAAGGCGGGAGGCTCAGCGAGTATTGGTAATGGCACTCTGTGCTGGCAGGGACTGGCCAGTGAATTCCTGTGTGTCTTAGTGGATCGGTGCTGTTGGACTCACGGATAAATGCATCACAAGTGTGCAGAGCTCTTTCTTTCCCAGGCAATTTTATCTTCTAACTATCACCCACTGTTTCTCCTTCCCTCCTTTCAGGTCGATGATCCAGAAGTAGCACTCAAAGAGCTGGAAACCCATCTGGGTTTTCCTTTGCAAGGGTTTGTTCCATATACTCGTTCAGTGAGACCAAGCATGGAAATCCCAAAAGATCATCTGCAAAAGTACCTTGAAAATGTTCTCAGTGACCAGGCAACAGGTATCGCAGTGCTTTTTGCTCTTCAGCCTGAAAACTCGCATATTCTGGAGCCATTGGCTCTTTTCATCATACGACAGATGGATTGAAAAATAGTATTAATGAAAGGCTCCTAATCTCCAAGTAAACGTTGCAGCCATTCAGGTTTCAGTGATCCGTCACTGTTTCCCAGAAATGGGAAACAACATTTTAGGACTTCCTCATTTGGGAGGGGTTGAGCACAAGTTGCCAAAGAGGTGCCAGGAATATTCCTGGCCCGCGAGCCATCTGTGAGCAATTGCCATGCTCCGCAGGGATTTGGGACACAGGAGCAAAGCGTAGGTTCCTGATTGCTGCAAATGAGATCTCAGACCCAGGCACAGGAAGGGGAAGTAAAAGCTGGAGAAGTGGCGAGAAATAATCCCAGCTCATGCTTCTGTCTGCTGACCTTCTGCTCTCAACTCTTCAGGCCCACTGGTGTTACGGCAGTTTGGCCACGGGCAGTCTACCCGGACCTATTACGTCAAATTTGGAGATCGCTTGCTAGTGCTGAAGAAGGAGCCTTCTGACAGCCTGCATCCCTCAGGCCCTGCTGTCAGAAGGGAACACAGGTGAGAAGGAGCTGCGGTCCTCATGCCAGCTGACCAGGGAAGACTCTTGTAGGAGATCCCAGACAACCCCGTCCTAGGGACAGTGCTGTATTCCAGCCTTGGCTTGGCTGTTCCACATCACACACACAGTTCACACACCTGCCTCCCACATTGTCCTCCCCTGCACTTTGCACAGCTCCGTATCCCAGTGTGGGATCTATCCGTTTGCTACAGATAGCGTGAGCCGTCTTGGATTGAGATACAAGGCTGTGCTACCGCCTTGCAGCTGGTGGTGAGCGTGCAGTTAGGACCCTGTGCCTGTGAAAAGCACCCTCCCCACGCCTGCACTGCCAATCTTTCCAACCCACGGAGCACACCACAGCTCTCCCAGCACATGTCAGGAGACGCAGGATCTCACTGTTGGGTCTGGCACCTTGGGTGGGAGAGAGATTGCAGCACAACACTGCAACTGAGCAGTGAGGAGGTGAGCGAAGGGCTAGCCCCATGCTGGAGGGGTCATGCTGCAAACCAGTTCACTGTGCCAGCGATCTCTGCCTCAGCAGCAGAGCAGCAGGACGCTTGTGGGGCAGCAGTTGTGATCTCCCCTTGGTTTTTCAGTGTCTCAGGGCTCTGGGCCATACAAAGATTTTGGTGTGCTTCTTTCCCCTACCCCCAGCCATGCTGTTTTAGTGTGTTTAAAACCGAGCACAGGGCTCTTTTTTGTATTGTGCATCTGCCTAGCAACAATACAGTTCTAGTATCGATTCCCTAATGCCTTTCTGTGCTGACATGGCTCTCTCACTCGCCCTGGCAGGGTACTGAAGGCACTCTCTGAGGCTGGTGTTCCTGTTCCCACTGTACTTGCTCTCTGCGAGGACAGAAGGTAATCTTGTCCCTCAGCTTTCACTCTGTGCTTGACAACTTCAGCCAGATTCCCCCAAAGACGAGGAGAGGAGAGAAGGAGCCAGACCTCACAAAGTGCACTGGTCTAATTAGTGTTTGCCCAGTCTCGAGCTAGAGGAGCCTCTAGAAGTTCAAAGGACAGCAACACTTTTATTTGGCTTGTTTTAGGTGTGTCCTTATTTTAGCAATTAATCAAAATGCTGTCTTCCTTCAAAAAGCTGCTATAGAACAATGTTGTAGGGCTTCCTGTTGACTCAGTATTCTCAGGTTTCCAATAAGGAGGTGATTTTTCTAACTGCCAGTCCTCAGCCTTGCCCCAAGGTCTTCAGCCGCGATAGCAGCAAGTCTGCAACCAGGAAACCCTGTCTAGCCTGCAGTCAGCACAGCTACGCTCAGATCTCTGCTGGCTGCAGTAATAAAGTCTCTGCACTGCAGTTAAATGTGTGTCCACCGTTCGTGATGTTTGCGTGCAGTCTGACAGCCCAGCTCCAGAGCTCACTGCAGGGGAGGCAGGGAGGTGGTTGGTGCTGTAGCCTGGCCCCAAGCTCAGCTTCCTGGGGCTGGAGGGAACGGGGCTGGTCATGCCACAGCTGTGTGCTACAGGCTGGCAGCCTGAGTTGGGCTTGAGCCCGGGCCACAGCTGGGCGTGAGTGCTCAAGTGCTGTTGAGGCCGCTCTTCACCTCGCCATGCAGGTGAGGCCTGGGGGCACGTTCAAGGTGCAGGTGAGTTTTGAGGGGTGGTAGGTAGCAGGATTAACCTCAGACCCGCCGGTTCCACCTTGCTTCCCCAGCACCTTTGGCACACCTTTCTACCTGATGGAGCACTGTGCTGGCCGTGTCTACAGCGACGTCTCCCTGCCTGCGCTGCAGCCTAGCCAGCGGAGGGCTATTTATGCTGCCATGAGTCAAGTCCTCTCCAAGATCCACAGCATAGACCTCAGAGCAGCCAAACTGGAGGACCTCGGGGAGCACGGTGAGAGAAGGCTATGTGTCCTCTATCACTGTTTTCTTCTCCTGTGTATCAGCGTTTCAAGGGACAGGCTTGGGTATAGGAGTTGGGCCAAACTTGGGGGCAGTTGGGAAAGCGAAGATGAGCAGCAGGGTGTCTGAATCCCCCGGCGTGGTGGGAGGGTGCTTTAGATCCTCCAGGTCTGTGTTTCCTGTTAGTAGTCCCCAGAGCTTCCTTCCATGAGCAAGAGCTGCACCAGGCTATGTGTCCTCTATCACTGTTTTCTTCTCCTGTGTATCAGCGTTTCAAGGGATAGGCTTGGGTATAGGAGTTGGGCCAAACTTGGGGGCAGGGGGGAAAGCGAAGATGAGCAGCAGGGTGTCTGAATCCCCCGGCGTGGTGGGAGGGTGCTTTATCCTCCAGGTGTCTGTGTTTCCTGTTAGTAGTCCCCAGAGCTTCCTTCCATGAGCAAGGAGTGGGTGCAGGAGTAACCTGTGTCCCATGAGCAAGAGCTGCCCCGTGGGTGCAGGAGTAACCTGTGTGCTGCCACCTCTGACCAAACTTCCTCAGCTCCTCCAGTCTCTCTGCAGGGCTATCTCAGCTTCTTGGAGTTGGTGGAGAAGTTACATTTTTGTCCAGGGTCTGATTATTTCCACCAGAATATCAAATCCAGTGCCCAGTTAAGAATGTATGAGACCCCGGGAAATCACAATTAAACTCTTGGAGCTTATCGCAGGATGCTGGACTGAGATCTGCTTGGCTGTTTGACTTTTTCTTCATGCATCTTTTATGCATCTCTTTTGAAGCCTCTTTGTGCCTGTCCCTTTCCCTGAGAGCCTTCGTTCCCTTTTTACAGGTAATTACATTCAGCAGCAAGTTAAGACCTGGACAAAGCAGTATCGAGCTATGGAAACTCACGTTATCCCAGCCATGGAGAGACTCATTGAGTGGCTGCCTCTGCATTTTCCTGAATCTCAGAAGACGACAGTTGTGCACGGTGATTTCAGGTACTGCTTGGCTGACAGCACTGCCCTGGAGCACATCCCAGGTGGTAGAGAGGGAGAAAGAGTGTAAAGCAATATGCAAACTCCAAAGAGGTGCTGAGTGGGGCTGGTGCAGCAGCTTCAGAGCAGTCTGAAAGCTGGGTTCTGGGTCATGTTCAGCATACCCCAGGAAATGAGACCTAGAGGGCCACAAACACTTCGCATCTGTCATGAGAAACATATCCCAGGAGCTCTGACTGGTGCTTTCTTGCACCCAGAGCTCTCATATTTTCCCCAGTGTTTATCTGCCTACTGATCTGTGGCAGTTTTAAAGCAGTGCTCGTTTGAGAGCAGGGAAACTGGGGCAGGAACTGAAAGCCTGGACTCTTGATGTCCGATTCCAATCTTGCTGCCTCAATCGGTGTTTCAGTTTCTTCGCCCAACCACTGCAAACACTGGTCTAACACTAGGGGATCATCAATTGTTTCTGCAATACTCAGAAGTCGGTCCTGGAGCATGTTGCTAATGATATTTGGTGCTTCAAGAGTTTGGGTGGCTGGTGAGATGCTGCAGGATGTATGGCAAAACCTGCCAGTGTTACAGGTGAAGTCATGCAGGAGCGTGGTGGCTGGGGACAGAGGTGAGGCATGCTGAGATCTACATCTGTGTTGTCAGACCCTGACTGCCAGGGATGTGAGGCTGTAGCGTAGGCGTGTGCCAATTCTGGGCCAAGGCTCCTTCCCGCAAGGTTTAGCGCACACAGTTCCTGTGTGACTGGAAGCTGGTGAGCTCTCTGCACCCTGGCAGGATGGCTGCCCTCTCTGTTTCCTCCTCAGTAGGCTGCTGCCCTCTCCTGGGGCTCAAACTGTTGAAGGCTGTACTACGCATAATCTACAGCACATGACAATGCAGGGCCTGGAGTTATTGTGTGCCTTTGAAATGACCAGAAGATCCCCCTGGACAGTGACTTCCCTGCTTCACTTTTTGGCCAGCCTGTCCTGTAACAGCTGCTAATGATCTGAGGCCCCGAATAACTTGGTTTCATTCTTCAAATGTTCAGTTCATCGTTAACCAGGGAGTTCACTACTGAGTAATCTCCGTCCCCCCCGATTTATGCTTGCAGAAATTAATCTTTCACTTGTGCAGCCTCCCAAAGGATTCAGCAATTTTTGTAGAGAGTGAAGAGCACTGAGAAGCACCTACTGCTGCTGAGCACTGGGATATTTTCCCCCTGTTGAGACTTTTCTGATCTCTTTTTCCCTCTGATACAGGATGGACAACCTGGTCTTTCATCCAGACAGGCCAGAAGTCCTTGCTGTCCTTGGCTGGAAGCTTTCAACTCTAGGAGATCCCATCTCTGATTTGGCGAATAACTGTATGGCCTACTTCCTGCCACCTCACTTTAATGCATTGAGAGGTACAGAGATGGGCAAAGTCACATTTGACACACGGAGAGAGGAACCAGAGTTCAGAAACAGATTAGCTCCTGCCCAGAGAGCTCAGCTGACAGTTGGGCTCATTGCGGTTGGAAAGGGCTGTGGGTCTCGTACCATATTCGCTGCTCTGCCCTTTCTCCCCTCCCTGAAGAACCCTGCGTGCCTCCAGGGCGGACACATTGTTATGCATGTGCAGTAATCACTGTGCCATGGTCACCCTATCCCCAGTTTGTCTCGTATCTGCCACCCATTTGGCAGATACTCTGCCATGTGCTCTCTATCCTGGTTGGTACTGTCACCCTGTTCAT
The DNA here is from genome assembly GCF_000699145.1 of Aptenodytes forsteri. NCBI lineage: Eukaryota > Metazoa > Chordata > Aves > Sphenisciformes > Spheniscidae > Aptenodytes > Aptenodytes forsteri. The sequence continues at coordinate 1,110,886 of NW_008795859.1, read as the reverse complement.
GCACATGGACCTTTGTTAGCAGTCATGTCTGGGATGGCCCCAGAGAGGAGGACCCTGTTTCACAGCTTGCAAAACTGTGTTTAAAAATTAGTTTGGATTATTTTCCCTCTCACTTCAGCTGTAAAGCTGGGGAACTCTTTTGGGTGGGAAAGCTGTGAACCAGGCCAGCCCAGAAGGGGTTTGTCCACAAAGTTATACACTTGTTAAAAAGAACAGTATAGGGGTAACCAGGGAGGAAAATCATTGTTTAGGAGGAAGATCCATCAGTCACTGCTTCCACAATCTCACCCCAATGAAGAAAACTGCCCCATATGCATTTCACCTACGTGGGTTGGTGCCAAACCCCCATTGTTACGTACGGAAACAGCATGGCAGCAGTGCGGGTGTTGGATGGGTGCAGGTGTCTCCGCTGCTCCACAGCTGCATGGCTCTGCCACAAGCCTCATGGCATCCCTAGAAAGCTCTGAGCTCCTCACTGTCTGCTGCTTCACTGTTGCCTCTTCACGTCTTCCAGGCTTGAGGAAGTGTGATTTGGGGCACCTGGGAGTCCCCACGGCAGAGGAGTATTCCCAGATGTACTGTGGCCACATGGGAGTGGAGCACCCCGAGAACTGGAATTTCTACATGGCCTTTGCCTTTTTCCGACTGGCTGCAATGCTGCAGGGACACTACAAACGCTCTCTGGCAGGTGAGGAACCCAGCCACGCTGGCCCTGTTCTGCACGGGTCTCCAGCCAGAGCACAGACACACGAGCGCCGGTGTGGGGAGAGCTCTCACACTGAACCGGGGGAGGTCAGACTGGCAGCACGTGCTGCGGGGTTCAGGCACTTCTGGCTGTGAATCCTGAGAGCTCTGAAATTCCAGGTGCTACAGCAAAGCGTGGCATGTCTGGCAGTCTTGTGCTTTCAGCATAGAGCTCCTGTGGGAAATAAGGGATCAAAATGAGAGATCTTGTTTCACTCTGGAGATGAGTGACCTGGGAGTAATCGTGCAGCGAGTCATTGCTGCATGTAGACAAGAGGGATGCAAATAGAGTGTCCTGTAAAGCACAGAGCTCCCTCTCTGCTTCAGCAGAGGGTATGAGGCTGCTACAACCTCTCAGGCAGGCTCTGTTGTGTAGTCAGGTTGTGTCCTGCAAACAGAAAAAAAGGCCAAAGGGGAGCACACACAGGGCATTTCCCCAGCGGCTGCTTTTTGCTGGATGCAAGGTCTGGTCTGTTCCTGTTTGCTCTTTGTGCTGACCGGAGGTCGCTCTGTGATGACTTTCTTTCATGGGAGAACTGAGCAGAGGCCACAGTTCAGAGCTCAGAGCCATGTCCTACAGGTGGAGCTCTCAGACCTTCAAACTAAATACCACCTTCAAAGAGAGACTCGCAGGGAGGAGGTGTGAACTCTCAGTGCTGTTTATCTGCATACATCAGGTCTGGCCTGGGAGTCTTTATCAGAGAAAAACAAGATGTTATTTTCATATTCCTTCGAGTTCGTATTCCTTCTCGAGTCCTGCTGGGCTGGCCCAGACAAGGGCACATGGTGTTGTTTGGGATGTGACTACGTAACATGGGCTCTTTCAAACAAAGATGTCCTCTTCTTCTCTTGTCCTCAGGGAGGCCAGCCCCAGGTGAAAGTAGCCCGGAGGATGCAGAGTTTGTGGCTGACCTGGCTTGGGAGTTTGCCATAAAAGAAGGATTCCGTGTGTTTGACAGCCTCCCCACCACAAAGTCTCTCGCACGACGTTACAGCACCTGGGCCAGGCGAGGGCCAATCCTCAGCAGGAGCTATGGTACCTGGCCATGTCCTGGGGCAGCTCCTGTACCCAAAGTCCCCCTGGTCACTCCCCCCACCAGCCTGTTGGGGATGGCCCAGGGTTTTTGCTGCAAGCTGGAAAGGATCATGGATGTCCAGTGGAGTTTTCTGATTTCCCAGCCCAGATGGACTCCACGTCCTCTTCTAGAACTGAAGGTGAGACATCTTCCTCCCTAAAGTAGCTTTGCTTTGCTGCACCTGCACCAGGGTGGGGGATTGTGGCATGCCTCTGAGTATCCTTGCTTTCCTGATCACATCAGACACTTGGCACTTGTAGAGTCCAATGGCTTGGAGAAAGGGGGTTGGATTCCCATTGCTGGCTACGTTCACGTAACAGAGTTCATATTCTGGGAAACAGCAATTTCGGAAGCTGGCACTCCCTTCCAAGATGAGCAGATTAATGCCAGCCTAGCTGTAACTGCTGGTGTTGCTCCACCAAGGTCCTGCCACCAATGCTGGTGGAGTCCCCAGAGCTTGGCTGGGCTTGGGCTTTTCAACACCTGCCAGTCCAGCACTTGCTCATTCCCTTTCCCTGGCAGGGCTCTGGAGCCTCGCTGCTGCCTCTGTGTGGGAAAGGCTAAGTTAATTCTCTTTGTAAGAGTCCCTCTCGGTGCTTCCTTGGGAGGTCTCTCAGGTAGAGCAGGGAGCTGCTTGCACCTCCACAGCTTCATTTCCTCCTTTGTGTTCTCTTATCCTGCTGTCCCTGGCAGGGACTGTCCCTGCAGACGTCCCCGTCAGCAGTCGCCTGCCCAGTGATAAGCCGAGTGTGATCAGCAGTGCAGGCTCTGAGATGCCACTTGAAGTTTGGCCCTGCCACCGTCCTGGGCTCTCCTGCACAGAGCGGGTGCTGCTGCAGCCCTGAACCCTCAAAATGGAGGGACATTGGTCATTCCTGGTATGGTGGTGAGGAAGCAGAAACCAGCTACCAAAGTGACTTGCCCATGCTCATGTGGCGGATCAGTGGCAGAGATGGGAGTAGCATCAGGTCTCGAACTGTGGAGTTTTAATTACACATCTCTTCCTTCTGCCAGTGCAAGGCAGGTCAGGTCAATACGCAGGTATCAGGACACCTGGGTCCCCTGCCCGGGCTCTGCAAACTGTCTGGTTTCTCTGTGCTTCCACTTCCCAGTGCTGCTGGTGGCCACCGTGTGGCTCAGTGTGCCTGTGGCTCTGGGCTGGCTGGTGTTGCACACAAACAGATTTGCCGGGAGTGGTGTCATAAGTAATCATTCACAGAGTGTGTCATGAAAGCAAACATCCCTATCTTTGGGTTGCTACCGAGATTATATTCTTAATGTATTCTAGTGACATTATCAAATTCTAGTGGGTTACTTAACCGCCTTTTAGCTTAACCGCCTTTTAGCTGCCAAAAAAAAAAAAAAAAAAAAAAAAAAAAAAAAAAAAAAAAAAAAAAAAAAAAAAAAAAAAAAAAAAAAAAAAAAAAAAAAAAAAAAAAAAAAAAAAAAAAAAAAAAATCCCATCTGTTGTTCAGCCCTTCAGAAGCATTTCCTTGTGCTCTGGCAGAAACCAGCAAACCCCAGCATTTCAGGGTGCTTAGCAGCTGATCCCCTGAGAAGGTGGAAAAGGAGGGGAAGCAGCAGCTCTGGGGAATTTGGAAGTGCTGAGATGAGCAGATCTCCTAGCCCTTCTTTCAAACACTCATCTTCAGAGCTGGGAAAGAGTCGCTAAGTCTCCAAACATCAGGACTGCCACGCTCTCTCTACTCCATGCCTTGGGCTTGTGGTAGAGACACTGCTCCTTGTCTGGGGGACCAGAGAGCCCCCTCATCCCTGCCATCTCCCTTGTCCATCCCACAGGACTCTTGCTGCCCACGGCAGAAAGATAATGCAGTGGAGTGTTAAACAGCCCAGTTAGTCCTGGCCTGGGACTGTTGCAGCGCTCATAAGCTGAGCAAGGGCCAAGGGAAAGGGCAAGCCTGCCTCATGCCAGCTGGCACTGCAGGGGTGGAGGTTCATCCCAGAGAGCTTGGCAGCGAGATGCCCTTGGCTGAGGCGCTTTTGGCTCAACAGGGCAGTGTCTCGGCTGATCCTGCCACATCCCGCATGGGGAGCCAGTGGACTTTGCACACTGGTCCTGAAGGCTGCCTGTCCCCTCAGTTCTCCGGGGAGATCCTCTCCAAGGTTGCAGAGCAAAGCTCAGTTTCTCTCAGAGCGAGCGTAAGTGCGTCTGGCCAAAGCACTGGGCACACAGCTGCACTCCCAGCGTTGTGCCTGGGAGGGAGCCAGGACTGGCTATTGGAAGGGGCCAGCACCCCTGGGGGATGTAGGAGGATATAATGTGTCTCGTCCTCTTCCATCAGGCAGAGAGTGCCAGGACCAAAGCAGTGGCTCTGACGATGACTGTATGGGCCATGGATCAGGACAGCCAGGTGAGCAGACACATGTGCCTAACACTTGACCCTTCTCTGGCCCAAATAAAGCAACACAGGGACACCTCCCTCCTGGGGCCTCCTCCACACCAGGAACGAGGCATTGCAGTCTGGGGCCTGTGAGCACGAGGGGTGATCTGTCCTGTCTATTGTGGGATCCCAGGTGAGGACATTTGCCCAGCACTGTGTTCCCCAGGGCATTTGGAAGGGGCCGGGGTATTTGCTGCCATGCTTCCCTGGTCCTACAGCTCCTTACTTGCCCTGCGTGGGCTTTGATCTCACTCTCACACAGGTCTCTGGAGCAGAGCATCTCAGCAGTGCAGACCCCAGCCTGGTGCTTCACTCAGACCTGAGCTCCACGTCTGGCCGAGGATCCCGCATGGTTCACAGGACAGCGCTCTCCAAACCAGAGCTGAGCCACTAGCTGCAGCACTGGGGAGCTTCGGACGTGAGACTAAATCAGCCACTCTGGCATGGGAGAGGTCATGCTAACAGCAGCCTGGGAGCTTCTGAATTTCAGTGGTGTTTGCTGTTATCTCGTATCTGGGCTCCATGCCTTTATTGCCAGGCTCAATAGGTATGGGGCAAATCCATCCCCGGATCACAAGGCTGCAGGCAGTCAATACCAGCCTTGCAGGGGGGAGAGCTGGTCAGGAACAACCAGGTGGGGGTGCAAGACTTGGTTTTGGGAATAAAGAGGATGGAGCAGGGTGTCTCTCCTCCTTCAGCAGAACACCTCCAGCTACCTGCAGACTCTAGAAGGACTCCAGTCAGTAGTGGGGGGAACTGAATCAGGTCCTTGAGGACTCCTGGCTTCAGGGGAGACTCCGGAGCTGAGGCAGTGCCTGGCCCTGGAGCTGGGAGGAACTGGGAGGACTCCATGGTCCCATGACTGCAGTGGATCTCTCTGGGTTTCTTTGGGGATCAGGGAGGATGTGGACTGGATCAATGGGGGCTTTCGGTGCTCCACAGAGACCAGCAGCAAGGAGAGAACTGTGGGAACAATTGCGGTAATTCCTGGGTTCTTTATGCATAGTCTAGTATTAATTCAATATTAAAGTGATGGGCACACTTCTTTGAATTCTTCTCCAGCTTCTCCAAGCACAGGCGCAGCCTTGCAGCCCACTTTCACAAGGCCACATCCATCTGCCCAGGGTCACCACCACATCCCTGCTCTCAGGGGCACAAGGGGTGCTGCGGAGGAGCCCTGGGGCAGCCCTCCTGGCTGCTCAACACCAGGACCATAGGGCTGTAGGGAAGCCTTGTAACCTGAGCTTTGGTTTCTCCCAGGTTCCAGGGTGAAATTCTACCTCAACCTCAGGCACTTGGCTCTGCTGTGGAAGGGGGAGGGACCCTGTGTCTGAGCCTGTATCTGCCCAGTCCAGACAGTTGGGATGATTTCCTAGCAGGCACCTGGCCTTTGCACCTCCCACCATCTCATCTTTCAGGCAGGCTCAATCCCAGCCAGCTATTGTAGGGCTGGGAGTTTGAAGCTGAGAGCTGGGTCTTCCATGAAGGTGTTTCCTCCATTGCATGTGATGTTAGTGCTGCTGGGTTTGTCTGCTAAGCCCCAGGGAAGGGAAGGGTCCCGCTCAAGAGGAGCAAAAGCATTAACACAGGGCTAATGCTCAGTGTCATCAGTTGTCCATCTGGATATCAGCAGAAGACACACACAGGACAGCATATGGGAGCTTAGCCCTGAGGAAGGCTTGGCTGGAGCTCAGCTCTGAGATGTGTCCTGCAGATACGCAGCCTGACCCGGTCCCTCTGGGAGGTGCACAGTGCACACAGGCATCTCTGTATGGGTAAAACAGGTCTTTCTGGCACCTCCCAGAAGTGGTTTAATGCATGCAGGTCTGCAGTAGGAGGGAGAACATGTTGGAACAATTGGTCCTCATGAGTGCCACGTCCTAAAGGGCTGCCCAGGACCTGCTGTCTGGGGCACAAAGGGGAATCAGTCACCCTTCAGGGGATATGGGTGGCCAAGGACAAGAGAGGCTGAGGTCCAGCGCAAGAGGATTTCTTTTCAGCTGATCTAGGAGACACGCAGCCTAATCTGAGTCCTGCTGGATAACCTTGGGCAGTTGTTTTGCCTCTCTGGGCTTCATGGTTCCTCCCTCCAAAACAGGGCTGATATTCCCCTCCTGAGTGAAATGCCTGGAGACCTGCAGATGCAGGAACTACCACTGTGCTACCACCACCACTTTCAGCGACCTGGGTCTTCCAGGACAGTGGGTTAAACTATTTTTTAATTGACATATTCTACAATTTTTCTGGCCCCTTTAATAAACCAGAGCCATCCACCACCAGTTACCCTTCACAGACCCCTCACTAAGGGAGCCAAAGAGGTGCTGTCAGATACAGGGTGATCACCACAGGTTTATTTTGGAGGTTAAAAACTCCTTATATTTTTGGTTTGTGGCTTCCTTAGCAATGGCGATGATATCTTGAGAACATCTCTGTTCCCTGCATTTGAATCTGCAGTTAGGCACACTGAAGATGCACAAGGCGTCTTAAGCAAACAAGCAGAAAAGGCCTTTAGCCATTGTTGGGAGCAATTTGACAAAGCCTCTCATTTGCAGGCACCGAGCAATGTTGCTGTTGTGAGAGTACTTTGCCGGCTTTGTTCCACTTCCCCTATACACAGCAGTTTCTTTTTTAGATTCCTGTGCATGTGCTAATGGCGGCATGTCCAGGTAACCAGGGGTCCCCAACCATTTACCTCATCACACCACCTTCCCCGCAAAACTAACCAGCGCAACAGGGATGTTTCTGGTTTTCCTCTGCCTTTCTCCTTCTTCTTGCCTGTGCAAAGTTCCCTGGGCATGGACAGGGACAGAGACAGGGACAGTCGGTGCCAATGCCAGGCACCAATGAAGCATCCCCGGCACGCCAAACCAAGCCGTGCCAATGTGATTTGAGCTGAGCTGGGCTGAAACAACCCGAGTGGAGCTGAACTGAGCTGTGCCCAGCTGAGCCATGCCAAGCTGATCCGAACGGAACCTAGCTGAGCTGAGCCAAACTGCACTGCCCAAACTGAGCTGAACCAAGCCAATTTGATCCGAACTGAGCCGTGCCAAGCTGGTTCGACTCGGGCCATGCTGATGCAGAAAGAACTGAGCCCGGCCTTGCTGGACCGAGCCTAGCTGGTCCCACCCGTGCGAAGCCTCACTGGACTGAGCCTAGCTGGGCCCACCCGAGCCGAGCCGCGCCGGACCGAGCCTAGCTGGGCCCACCCGCGCC
>NW_008795859.1:1092174-1102672 GCF_000699145.1 Aptenodytes forsteri | reverse complement strand
GGGGGGCGGGGGGCCTGGGGCTTCCCGGCTCCGCCGCGGGGGTTGTCCGGTCTGCTGGGGCTGGTGGGGTGCGAGCCCGGTGCGGGGCTGGGGACACCCCGATTTAACGCTGAGCCGGGCAGGCGCCGGAGCAGCCAGACATTTGGGCCCAAAGCCTTGCGTTGCAGGAAATCTTGTTGGAAAAAATCAACTCGGGGTGCAGCAGCTGGTGTGAGGCACAAGGCGTGTATCGTGCTACAATAGGGCATTATCCTGATCCCTGTGGTTGTTTCAGTTAACCGCTGCCATGGGTGCAAACAATCTAAGGAGAAAACTATGCGAAAGGGCATGCGAAGGGAGGGGAAGGTGCCTGGCTTGATGCTGGCTGTCTGCATAGATTAGACTCTCTGCTCCTTGCTCAGCAGCCCTGAGGAAAACACCCTCCGATCATCTGTGCAAGGTGCTGGTGGAGGGCTAGCATTCCTCTCCCAAGCCACCGAGCCATTCCGTCCCTGTGGCCGTGACAAGGCCGTTGGAGGTTGGCTGAGTGATCGGCAAGTTCTTGGCAAGCACCGTGATCTTTGCACTGACACACTCTTGCCATGGACCTGAAGAAACAAATTTGCCCTTACTGAGAAAGAAAGAGTTGGTGAAAAGCTGCTGTTGGTGCCTGGTTCGGTTTTGGAATGATACATGGGGAGCCTAAAATCAGCTAATCAGGGAAATGCTGCCAAAAGCTCTAGTGCTGTGTACGAATCAACTGTATTGTCCGTGCCTGAAGCATTTTGCCACTGTTCAGTCTCCTGAGGCTCCCGGTGTCCCTGCGCAGCCCCAGCCAGGCTTCCAGGTCTTGCAGTGACCTACTGAGACAGGAACCGCTTCCAATTCACATGCTGTTTGCTGAGATGTGAATTCCTTTTATTAACTTGAGGCTGTGTCTTTTGTTTTGTACTTTTAGGCTAAAATATCTCCTTCATATTGGTGCAGTTTTGGAGCCCGCACAACTTGAGTCCCTTTTAAGTAAACAGCCTGCTAAGAAGCCATCAAACGACTAAAGCTCTTACCGATTTCGCCTAGGTCTGGCTCTAAGGTTTAACACTGCTTTGCTTTTTTCATTGCAGATTTTCATAAATAATGAATGGCATGATGCAGTCAGTAAGAAAACCTTCCCTTCTATCAATCCAGCAACAGGAGAAGTTATCTGCCAGGTTGCTGAGGGTGATAAGGTAAGCGTTCTCTTGACGAGATCGGTTTGTTTTCCGCGTGAGCAGGTACACAGGGATTGCAGAGGAAGACACTAACTCGTCTCTCACCTGGGCAGCTCCGCCGAGTGCCGGTTTGCAGTAGTGAGTGTCTGACCTCTACAAATACCACGTTCAGTGCTGCTTGTGTTCTTTCTTGACTACTGCTTTCAACAAAAACCCTCTGGCTTTGCCTCTTACCAGTGGCAAGCCGGGACTAGAAAGGGCATAGAGGAATAGATGTGGTGTGCAGCGGAGCCTGAGTTGGGAGGTTGGGGAGCAGTCGCGGGTGGAGGTTACTGGGGCAGGCAGGGATGAAGGTGGACACCTCTGCGGCCCTGTGGGTGCTGTGCTGGCGGTGTGACCCAGAGTCACGGTAGCAGAGGAGACAAAAGGTCAGGATTCACCTGAACAGCCCCTTTCTGCTGTACACATGTAGTGGGAGACCGTCCCCAGCCCTAGGAGATTAAAAAAAGAAAAAGAGAGCGCGATGGTGGGGACGAGTCATGTAATCATCCCATGCCTTATGCAAGGCCCTCCTAGGAGTCTGTGGCAGAGCTGAGGTGGTGTTTCCCAGCAATTTTGGGTTCTTCCTACAGTCTGGAAACTTGTCTGTATTCCCCAAGGGAGGGGTGAGTGAGGGAAATCCTTTGTTGTTTGCTTGTCCATGGTAGACTGGCTTGTCCTGGCGGGACCATTACAGCAAGCCAGAACAGAGAACCAACGAGAAACAAGTTAATGCCCTGACAGGGCAAAATGATGGGTTAGAGACATTTGATCAAGGAAAAAACTCCTTTAGTCTATGCTGGCGAAACCAAATCCTGAAAGAGTGTCAAAAGCACACTTCTAGAGCTTTTTCCATGCCTTGTTCTAGGATGCAGATATTAACCCAGCAGATGACATTGTGGAAATAACTTGACAATATTTGCACTCCGCATAGCTGAAATAACAGAATGTAAGCGCAGGCGGAGGTGGTGGCTCCGCAGCTGTTGCACCCATCTGTTTCACTGCCAGTTCTGCTCCCTCTTCCCCGTGGTTGCAGACTGGGCGAGATCCAGCAGCAGCGTTTGTGCTGAGGCTGCGCTGCTGTGCAGCGCTGCCCGGGTCGATGCTTGTGGAGCAAGTGGCCCAGGGGCCGCAGCCCATGCGCTCCCCTGCCCTGGGATCGATGAGTGTCTTGCAGTGAGGCAGCTGTCAAGGCTGCAGGTTCTTGCCCCCAAAAAGGCTGGCGCTAGCAGCCACTTGTGCCGTCTGGCTGGAGGCTGTTTTCTCCTGGAGACCAGGGAGGGCTCCAGCTGTGTTTTGAGAGGGAGGCTGGGAGCCGAGTGGGGCCGGTTACTCCTTTCTCACCCTCTTGCCTGGACTCCTCTGCAGGCAGATGTGGACAAGGCCGTTAAGGCAGCCAAGGCAGCTTTCCAGCTGGGCTCGCCTTGGAGGAGGATGGATGCTTCTCATCGGGGCAAGCTGCTGAATCGTCTTGCTGACCTGATCGAGAGGGACCGGGCTTACCTGGCGGTGCGTATCGCACTCTGTGACTGAGCTCTCTGCTGTGATCCCTAATTTTGGGGAGAGGGAGGCAGAAACAGGTGGTTTGTGCCCATCGGGTGTGATGAGGTCTTTAGCCACAGCTAAAACTGTGAGAGAGAGCTACAAAGGGTGGGGAAGTAGTTTTGGGAAGCTGAAAGCAAACAGGCCAACGTGCAGAACAGATCCAAACTGCAAACCGAGAATTGAATCTAAATCTGCATGCGTGACTTTCCCCACCTCGCTCTTCAGGCAATCTCATTGTCTTTTGTAGGCGCTGGAGACTCTGGATAATGGCAAACCGTACTCCATCTCCTACCTGGTGGATTTGGACATGGTAGTCAAATGTCTCAGGTAGGCGTGGAGGCTACAGTGACAGCGCCGTAACTCTTCATCCTCCATGCTTGTGCTCAGCTGGCCCGTGGTAGCTGAACCTCTGCTCGTGCAGAGACCAGATGCCTCTGATTCAAGTGTTGTGGGTGTCAGGGCTCGATCTGACCTGTTGCTTTCATTCGGCCCGTAGCAGGGTGTCAGACACTCTGTTTTCCTCTGGTTTTATTTTTTGTTAAGAATGAGGCTGTAATTCCTGTGACTTTCCAAAGGATTTTTGTTACATATATGTTCCTCTCTTGCTACGTACAAGAGTCTCACTAATGGCGGTGATCTGTGTTACAGCACAGGAATGACAGAACGTATGTTCTGCAAAGTGCTAGCAAACGCAGAGAGACGAATGTTTGTATTTACTGTCCATTCTTAAAATCACCTGTTTGGGAAATATTTGTATGTGTTTTATGAAGTGACTGAAGAAAGGAGGAAAGCAAATAGCTGGAGGAAGTCTCTCTTATTTTCTGGTGACAGGGGACTTGTTATTTTCCATTCAGTGACCAAAACTTTATTGTTGCTAGATACTTTGCAGGTTGGTCGGATAAATTCCATGGCAAAACCATCCCATTAGACGGAGATTTCTTCTGTTACACAAGACATGAGCCGGTGGGAGTTTGTGGACAGATAATCCCGGTAAGTAAAATGTATCAGTAGTTCCTGCAGCATTTCAGTAATTCAGTGTTAGCATGAAGAGTTGTCTGAAAACACAAGTTACTATCTGTTGCTAACCACTGCTTCCTCCAGTGGTAAAGAAAGTTATGCTTGCACCAGCTGGGAGGGCTGTTACTTTGCTCTGGCAATACAGAACTACTTGTTGATTTCATGGGCTCCGAGTAAGATTTACTTTGTATCTGCTGAAAAAGGAAAGAGAATTTAAACCCCTTTATAGGAGTTATCTGGCTCAGAACCGCAACTAAGTTTAAGCTACTACCTAGCGTTAAAAACAAAATTCTGTGTGATGAGGAAATAGAGAACTAGCATGCAAAATTCAGCTTTATGTACGTGATCTTGTTTCTGTAACTGGTAGCAAGGTGGTTTGTGAACAACAAAGCCATATTTATACAATGATCCGTGGATAGTTTTACCTCTTTATAGGAGTAGCCAGATTCTGATTGTTGCATACTGTATTGGCAGGTTTTTCATATTTGCATTGAGCAAGAACTGAATGTAAATGTCCCACTGGTCTGTGCATACTGCTCTGTCATTACAAACAGGCTTTCTTTCAAAATACCTCAACAGAGTGTTTAATGGCTAAACTGGCAGCAAAGATTAATTCCAAAAAAAGTCGGGTTTTTGCAATGGTACTGAGAGACCTCACACTTCAGAGAACAGTTTTTGCTGGACAAGCAGAAGGCAGTGCTTGAAAAGGAGCCAAACGTTGAAGAGCAGCTAGGGAAGGATCAAAGAGTGCTTCCATAGGTGCTGCAGCTGATTTGAATGAAGCTCACTGGTTACTTACTGATTAATCGGAAGCTTTCAAGTTCAGACCAGCAAATACCTCCTTGTTTTTCAGTGGAACTTCCCGCTGCTGATGCAAGCATGGAAACTGGGGCCTGCCCTGGCTACTGGGAATGTGGTTGTGATGAAAGTGGCGGAGCAAACCCCCCTGAGTGCTCTCTACGTAGCTAATCTGATCAAAGAGGTGAGCGAACAGGCTGGGTTTCCATCCGCTGCCGCGCTATCGCTGCTGGAGTGCGGTGTGATACAGCCAAACTGGTGAGCTGCGGAGGGCATGTGACTGGAACAGAGAAGGGCTGTCTGATCCGAGGAAAGGCTGGGTTGTCTTGGGTATCTTAGCATTTGATTTAGCAAAAAAAAAACCCAAACCTTGTCCTTATAAATGCACATGCAGAGGACATAAATCTTGATTAGGGAGGGAGTCTTGGAGGTTCAATTAAATAACAAACTTCAGGGTGATTAGAAAGCTAACATATATAGCTCCACAAACTATGCTTAGGATGCGGCGTGGAGAGAGGGGTTGTCCTGGTTCTCGCGAACTGAACATCAAAACTAAGGACCTGGGAAATTAAAAGTGAAATAGAAAAGGCTCTGTTCTTCGTGGGAGGCCTACTGAGGAGTTACTAACACATGAGGGTAGGTGAAATCCTTGATTTGTGAAAGGAGTAACGTTGCTCTCTCCTGTTGTGAACCGGCAGGCTGGATTCCCACCAGGCGTGGTGAACATCATCCCTGGCTATGGGCCCACTGCAGGGGCTGCCATCTCTTCCCACATGGACGTAGATAAAGTAGCCTTCACTGGCTCCACGGAGGTAAGGGAGTACCTTAACCTTTAAGCCCTTGGGATATAGAGAATATCTCATTGCTGTAATACCTTTTCTGTATAAAATACTGGAGGTGCCTTGCCTTCTACACTTCTTTTTAAAAAATACAGCTGAATTCAGGGTGTGACATTTATTTTTACTTTACATAAGACTCTTTTTAGGTGTCTCCTTTAGAATACTTCCTATTGTTTCCCTTGAGCTGCTTCCTACTAGAGGTGAAACTGGGCAGACTTCAGTTGTTCCCTTAAAGCCCTGACAACGAAGGGATTAAACTGCTGACTGAGATCTAAAACCAGCTGCCCTGCCAGGTGTTGCCATATGTAGGAGTTAATTCCTCATACCTGTTCTTCTCACGATGCAGGTTGGGCATCTGATCCAGAAGGCTGCAGCAGAGAGTAACCTAAAGAGGGTGACACTGGAGCTTGGAGGAAAGAGTCCAAATATAATCATGTCTGATGCAGACAGTAAGCACCTGCTAGTGTAATATTTGGTCTGTACCTTTTACGTCAGTTTTCTGCAAGCAGAGCTGGAGGGGAAAGGAAACCTCTCCCATGTTGTATGAGTCTCCAGCTCTGACACCAACCTGGCAGTTCTCACCCAGTGAAGTCTCCGTGCCTCCTGCTGTAGCTGCCCTATTTGTGTATCAGCACTTCTTCACTCCCACTTCTTTCCCAGTGCTGTGAAGAAGTTCAGTTATCAACAAATGAGAATTGTTTCAGTATCTTCCTTCAGCCTTAGTTCCATTTTTGTTTTCATTTCTTTCTCTTTCTCTTAGTGCGTACCACTCCTTTCTACTCTTATGAAGTTCTGGTTCCCTCATCTCTTGCATATGGACTCATTGTTGGTCTTGATGAGCCAACGTACATGCTTTTATATGGCAGTAAGGAAGGAAATTCTTCTAGATATGAAATAACTTGTCCTTAATACCTGATAATTTCAAATGAGAACTGTAATCTGCTGCAGATTAGATTTTTTTCTCTAGTATGAGGTGCTTTAATAGACCCTCATACCAATTAAATCTGCACATAACTTCTGCCCTACCAAAGCATGGAAAATGCCTGTCAACTGAAAGGACTTTGTATCGCTGATGCTCCAGTACTCTGCATGATAGTCGTTCAAAAGAAGTTACTTACTGTGTTTGGTTTTTTTTGTTTATTTGTTTTCTCTCCTCTCCCCAATCTTAGTGGACTGGGCTGTGGATCAAGCCCATTTTGCCCTCTTCTTCAACCAAGGGCAGTGCTGCTGTGCTGGATCCCGAACATATGTCCAGGAAGATATATATCATGAGTTTGTGGAGAGGAGTGTTGAGAAGGCCAAGTCCAGGGTGGTTGGAAACCCGTTTGACTTTAAAACTGAACAGGGGCCTCAGGTAAGAGCAGGAAATGTCCTGAGCTGTTATCTCATGAAATAGTCCCAATCTTGAGTCATTGTGCATCAGTAGATTAGAATGAAAGGTATCCTTCGGTCTCTCGATTAATCTTTGAACTGTGCCCATTACCTCCTTGCTTGTGGAGGAGGGAGAAGTTAATTAACAGTTCTGACTATTCCAAACCCTCCACTTGATGCTGGCATTTAAAAATTATCATCTCCCTTTGAAGCTGGCTTGGCAGTCTGTTGAAATGAAGAATTGCTAGAGCACAGTCGCGTGCACAGCAGGTTGTAGTCAAATCTTTTTCTACCCCCAGTAAAGGTGAAGCTGATCTGTCTGTCCTCATGGCTTTTAGGTAGATGAAGAGCAGTTTAAGAAGATCCTCGGTTACATTAGTACTGGGAAGCGTGAAGGAGCCAAACTGCTGTGTGGTGGCAACCCTGCTGCAGACAGAGGCTATTTCATCCAGCCAACTGTCTTTGGTGATGTGCAGGACACCATGACGATTGCCAGAGAGGAGGTGAGACCTGCAGCGCCTTTCTGTCTGTCAGCTTCTCGCTTGTTTGTCATTTTGCCCTCTCTGATGCAAAAAACCACAGGTCTACAAGAACTGGACGTTCATGAACTGTGAAACTCGATGCTTCTTAGAAAGTTACCACATTAAACTTCCCTCCAGATTGTATCCTGGAACTTTGTAAAATGGGAAGCGATACTTTGAATTTGATGTCCTGTGTGACTTCTAGTGTACACACATAACTCCAGCATCAACCACAGCCTCCCCCGTGATCAATTTACACAGATTTTCACATGCTCTGTTTGGATTTTGCAGATATTTGGACCGGTCATGCAGATTCTGAAATTCAAAACCATTGAGGAAGTCATTGAGAGAGCAAATGACTCCAAGTACGGCCTAGCAGCAGCAGTCTTTACAAAGGACCTTGACAAAGCAAACTACGTGTCACAGGGCCTGCGAGCTGGAACAGTTTGGTGAGCCTTAACACTTCCTTCGCCCTAAACTGCTGGAAGCTTCCTTGTGTGCTGCCATTTCTCATTAAGCTTGCTCTTTGATAGCCTGTCTCTACTTTGGATCCAATTTTATGTGTACTTCACTGAATGTAATGTCAGACCTTCAGTTGTAATGCTAACTGTTGGTAAAATTTAGTTATATTGAGCTTCCATGCTCCCACTGTGAATTAATGAACGGGATGGGGGAAAAGAAATGCAGTGCTACAGCTGGCAATGACAGCAACTGCTGCAGGGCTCTGAGAGCCAGTAGTGATTAGATCACCGAGCACGTCTGTGCGGTCTTGGCTGCTGCAGTGGATGTTCCTCTGTGTTCTGAGGCTGTGCTGAAGACGATGCCAAAGTCAGTACTTCAACACCAGTTTACTGTTCTAGCACAAGACATTTTGGAGATGCAGTATCTCACTATCTTTTTTTTTTTAATGGTACCGAGTGAACAAGTAGGTGCTTTTGGTGTCTGTTCTCTGAAGGAGGTGTGGGTGGCAACCCGGATGCTTGGTCCTGCGGTAATGAGAGACGTGAATCGATTTCATGATGTTCTGTTTCCTGGTTGATGAGGATAAGGTTCCAGGATTGATTAATTCTGTTGGCTGAGAGAACTGACAAGTACAGAAATCCTGCCTAGGAATTCAGCTGTCCCTCTGTTGTAAACAGCTGAGATGTCCATTTGCTGTGAAAGGGCTCTTCCATTAAGCAGTTCTGAAACTGCAGGTGCTTAACTCTTGGTTTCCTTTTCAGGATAAACTGCTACGACGTGTTTGGTGCACAAGCCCCGTTTGGCGGCTACAAAGCTTCTGGGAATGGGCGAGAGCTGGGAGAATATGGTCTGGAGGCATATGTAGAGGTGAAAAATGTGAGTATCCCTGTGTCCAAGGACTTCCCGACCCTCTGCCATAGCTCCAAATTGTATTTGTGCCTGTTAGTATAAGCTGGCCTGAGAGTTGCAATTCTTCTTTCTAACACTTGAAACAAATTTGGAGCTGCACTTCTGAAGTAACTGCAAACACAACTCCGTGTAACTGTATTTTAAACAGAAAGCTAGCCTTGCTTTATGCTGCTGAGGAAAACAAGGATATGTGACCTAATAGATTACCAATTGCCCGCACCACTTGGCACCGTTTAGCTGTTTCTCGCTGTGAAGAATGCAAGTGTATGGACTTCTCCGTGAGTTTATTTTGTGGAGAACAGAAAGAGCATGTGCTGGGGGTGCATGCCTGCTGGGTAGAAGCTTCTGCAGGTACGAACTGGCAGATGAACACTGGGCACTCGTCACTCAAGAGGGGGAATCTGAGCAGTGATCACCAGTACTTAATGCCGCTCTTGTGAGTCGATACGCCCTTGGGTCCACATGCAAGACCAAAGTTCCTGGTGTTAGGCAATCCCATCACCGCAGTCTGAGTAATTTCCTGTAAGACAAGGCAGAAGGGCTGTCACACTGTCTGCTTGCAGCTGCGATGTCTAAAGGGTGACGGAGCTCTTGGGCAGAGGTGGTTAGCCCGTGGCCCCGGAGTTGCAATACGGCAAAGTGCGTAACCATCGAGGGCCTCCAGTTTGTGACTGGCAGGGGGCTGTTTTGGTGCAGGAGCTCCAGGTGAGAACAAACAAGCGTGCCCGCTCCCACCTCTCAAAGAGCAGTGGCGTCTCTGGAGAGGTGCTGTGACCCAGCCTTCAAGCTTCCCCCTCTCTCTGAGCCTTCCAGATAGGTCTCCAGACCAAGGTGATCCCAGTCACTGCCCGCTGACTGGGATATACTGTGCTCTGGTTGTGATTCTCTTCTGCAGGATGCTTCTGCCTCTCGGCCTTCAAGCCAATATAACTGAACACTGTCTCCAGGAAAATAACTTGTGACTGTTCTTTTTTTTCTAGGTGACAATCAAAATTCCACAGAAAAACTCCTAAAGGACAGCAGCCTCTCCATGCCTTTGAAAACACCTATGCAGCTTCATGAGATACAAAGCAAGGAAACCTCTTCTTAACACATACGAAACTTAAGTGGAAAATACGTAACGCTGCGTTAAGAAATGTTTCTTTAGAAGGAGCTTTTGTTAAAAAATGTTACTTGGATTTATCTTTTTAAAATACCAAATACAGTCAACTGAGTACTAATGCATTACATGGATGTACCCTTGTTGCATCTGTATCTGACGAATATGCTTTTTTTCAAGAAATCATTTAAACGCTTGTCTAGTCTGCCATAGGTTTTATAATAATTCGTTGTTGGCTTACACAGCTAGCTCTATACCCCTTGTCCTATACACCTCACACATACGTCCCTCTTCTGTAAGCAAAGCGAACTGAGACTCGGTTGTGTAACTGAGCAGGAGAGCAACCTCTCAGCGTGAATCTGTGAGGTAAAAGTTTGTTCTCGGCCGCTCCCACCTGCTCTCGGCTGCTCCCACCTGCTCTCATTGTATCTACTCACAATAAACATTCTTATCTCAGTGAAGTTAACCCTTCCTTTGTTGGAGCAGTTTGTGTCAGTGAGCTAAGCAGAAGCTCAAGCGCACACAAGTTTGTATTTTCTTCCACCCACCGATTACCCCCCGCCTCAAGCAATTTTTAAGGTTTTCGCTGACTTTCCGCACTGCCCGCTTTCCTCATACTGCCTTAACGTTAAAGGAAGTCCTACGTCTGGTAGCTGTCCCCAGCAAAGCACGCAGAAGAGCCGGCCGTACCAGAACAACAAGTATCGGGGG
>NW_008795859.1:1087175-1090824 GCF_000699145.1 Aptenodytes forsteri | reverse complement strand
CGCCGCCCCCCCACCGGGGCCCGGCTGCCCTCGGGCTCGTCACCCGCAGTGCTCCGGTGTGGAGCGCCAGACACCGGACAGGGAAATAGGAGCTGCAGGCAGACGGCTTCCACGGGATCCGGCCTTGGGGGATCGGTGTCGAGTCGCTGAGTCCGCGGGGAGCGGAACCGGGGCTGCTCGGGCCGGCCGGGAGCTGGGGTCTCTGCCTCACAGTAGTCCCTGGCTGCGGAGGCGATGCTGTCGCCTCAATCCATCTCCGAGTTCCTGTTCGGATGCTGTCATGAAAACAAATCTGGCGTGTGGGATGTTTGTGTTTCGAGTGGTGGTAGAGGAGCTGAACAGATTCAGGCTTGCTTTTTTTACAGCAAGAATCAGCGTGCGAACTTAGCGCTTCCCGGTGAATCCTTCTGTGACCTGGCTGAGCGGATTTCCTGAAGAAGCCGGGGAAACGCTTTTGAGATAAAGTGACAATAAAACAGTGTTTTAAAGACTCTCTGCAAGCTCTTTACCTTGTGCAGAGCATTTGCTGTCACAGATTCTGGATGCTTTCATAAATGCTTATTTTAATAAGGTGAATGAATTCCATAAGGGTGTAGGTTAAAAGACCCTGTATATTGGCATTCGCCACCCTTCCTTAGCCCTGCTATCTGCCACGGTGGGATTTGTCTTTACAGAGCTCATTGGGGGCAAGAATCAATGCAAGAGAAGTAGCAACAGAGCCCTGTGTTGCTGAAATCTGGATTGATTTAAAATATGTGGGTCTTGCCTTTTGAACTAAAAAAGCCCAAAGTAGAAGGAAATCTAAGCACTGTGTTACCCGGATTGGAATTAAACTACAAGATCAAGTACTGAAATTGCGTACTGTCTCTTTCTGCTTCATTATCAGTCTTGGCACAGTGCAAGCAGCTGTCCAGAAAGCTTTCAAAAATAAGGTTTTTCAAGTATTTCTGTGGTATTTCATGTGCACGTAAAGATTTACATCAGAGCTCTTGGGAGTTTAAAAACAAAACAAAAAAGCCGAAGCAGTTGTGTAAGCGTAGGGGCAGTCCTGTGTCTGCCTCCTGCCCCTCTCAGTTTGGAGGGGTTCTGACCGAGAACAGATTCTTTTGGGTTATAGGCATTGTCTGAATCTAAAACATAATTTAGTCCTTTCAAGTATTATGCTGATTGTTCTGCTTCTCAAATACTCGGTTGTTGTTCCAAGTTTGATTCGTTTTCACCTGCATCTGCAGGTTTAAGGTCTGTGATTCAAGATAGCGATCGCTGTTTAACACAATCTAGCCGAAGTTGAAAGGCAGCATGTTGGAGCAGTGGAGGTGGAGTTACACCGGTTGTTGGCATTTCACTGGTTGAATATGTGGAGTTTGTCCAAGCAGCAGTCTGTATGCTTTTAATTGACTGTAGTGAGTATGCATTATTCTTAAAGTACCTTCTTTCAAACCTTTTCCCGTTGGTATTCAGTGGAAACTGAGAAGCACCTGAGCTTTCCCCCGAGCAGTCCCCATGCATGCCTAACCCTGCCTGAAAGCAGCTTGCTGGAGATCAAGGTAGGAGAAGCCTCAGAGTCCTGCCTTTCCAGGCTGTTAGCGTCCCAGACTGCTGACTCTGCATGGGAGGATGCTCGAACCATTGTTTTAGGTACCCTGAGCTTGCTGAAAGGGAGTTGTGCTATTGAAGAGAACTCAACTCTTAAAGTTTGTCTGATACTTTTTTTGTAATTGAATACATTTCAAGTTAGTTTATTCTCTTCGCCCACTGGAAATTAACGTAAGGAGTGATCAGAAGTTTAAAATTCCTTTAACAGTAGGAGCAAAAAGAGTTTACTGTAAGAAATTGCACCACTGCAGATTTTTTTTGAAAGCGCTCTCTCCGGCACTCTTCTGCCTCCTCTGTTCCCAGCCGCAGCAGATTAGTTCCAGCTGACCCGTCAGCCAGGCTACAAGTTCAGTGCTGTGCAGCAGTGCTACCGTAAGGCATGTCGTTCTCCAGATGTGGACCTAAGTGCGGGATACCGTACCCTCTGCTGCCTGCATCCACAGTACATTAACCTAAATGAAGAGGCAAGGCATTTAGGTTTACCAGTTGAAATAGATTTTGATATTTTCAGAGGGCGGTTTTATATCTGTACATTTTAAATATTTCATGCTGTTGGAATGTTATGAACTTGTGTTGATTTGCAGCTACATAGTCTTGGTGGTAGATTCGGAGCTCCTGTTTCTGAACTAGGAGATGTAAGCAATTCTGTACATTGATGGACGTCAAAGTTCTCAAATACTGTCTTTCAGACCATTAGGAAATGATGAATAGTGTTTCTTGATCACTAGACCAAGTAAAATGCGTATTCATTTTTACTTCTAAGTTGTAAAGCTGCTTTTGAATGAAGATTGGAATCCAAATAAAAATGCAGAAAACAAAAATGTTTTTTTTATTTAAAACAATGGCAAATGTGCAGAATATGAAAGAGGAAATCAATTTTCATTAAAAATGGACTTATTTGTAGTTGTTGACCTTGTCCTTCAGGAGTTGAGAACTATCAGATCATATTCTCACTTCATTTGATTCACAGATCACAGACTTTCCAATTCCTAATCAGCTTCTCTGTTCCACTTATTCAGCTGGAATGAAGCAGGTAGTCTCTGTGCCATTGCAGAAGTGGCACGAGGCAGCAGAAACTCTTTAGTCAAGACTGGGCTTGTGTGTGGAGACAGTATCTCTTTTTAGACCAGCCTGTGCCGTTGAAAGGGTTAGTAAGTTTTGGGACAGGCAGGTGCTTCTTCGGTTTTGGAACAGGAGCAGCAGACTTCAAAGCTCTATAAAAAATAACAAAGAATTGTATCACTTAATCACGATGTTGCTCCAGAGTACTTTGGCACTTGTTTCTCCAGTTCAGGGGTTTGACTTTCTTCAAAAATTAAACTAAGCATGATTTTGAAAGCATGAGCTGAGGAGGTACTTCCCAGTTCAGAGAAACCCGTTCTCTGCTCATTAATGCTCTTCTAAAATTGTGTTTTCATTCCGCCTATGATGCCTTCAATTCTCTGTATCTGAATATCAGGAAAATTAAATTAGCTTTTCCCTAATACGCTTCTCACAAGTTAAATTTGTGTTAGTTGAACTGATAAGAAAGTTTCTTTGTGCTTCTGCTTGAAAACAACAAACCACGTGTGATCCACTATGCTTTTCTTCCCCTATCTTTTAAAACCCTTCATAAAACCTCCAGTTAACTAACTTTTTCCTTTACACCTTTCACGCTAGTCATTTATGATTTATGTAATACCCACTCCAGACTGCGTTAAAAGGCAATTTTTCCTTTCATATCTGTCTTTTGCACTCTCTAATCCCTTCAAATCTTGCCTTTAAATACCAGCTTTCCTCTCTTGCTTTGTTTTCAATCCGTGTGGCTTGAGGTCTGGCTCCAGCCTGGCAATAGTGTCAATCCACGACTGTTGCAGCAGCGACCAACGATGCCAGGTTAGGGACTGCCATTTTCGATATCTTAATTGAGAGCATGAGTGTTCTGAGTTTTCTCGTAGTTTGTAGCATGAGTGATTCCTGAAATGCTGCATGTTGCCCAGAGAAGGGCAGCGAAGCTGGTGAAGGGTCTGGAGAACAAGTCTTACGAGGAGCGGCTGAGGGAACTGGGGTTGTT
>NW_008795859.1:1062443-1086935 GCF_000699145.1 Aptenodytes forsteri | reverse complement strand
GGTTGGACTCCATGATCTTAGAGGTCTTTTCCAACCTTAATGATTCTATGATTCTGTGTTTTGAATTGAAGTTAACGGAAAGGGAAAATCTGATCAGAATAAAGTTGCTTTGCAAGCGGTGGACTCTTCCATTTGCTTTCAGTGTATTTGGGAAGTATTTTACCTGCTTGCTTAAGCTTCTCTGGTGCTAGCTTGTGTTACCACCTCCTTTCCTTGCAATTTATCAGAAAGCATGGCTTTTTGAAAGATGATCCTGAACATAGGTAGCCACGTTCATAAAAGAACAAAGGCAGAATTTTATGGCATATGTTACTTCGACTTGTGTTTGCACACAACATCTCCACTGTTCAGCCCTGCTCTGTTGTTAGATCACCATCTGTGTAACAGCACATGGCAGCGGCGTTAATCAAAATGCTGCACGCTGAAGCTACGTTTCCATCCCGCCTTGTGACATGTTTAAGCATGATAGCACCCAAGCTGTGTCATAACAAAACCAAACCCTATTTATATGGATTTGGACAAAAGGATTATAAACATAAGCCTGGTTCATTATCAGACAAGCTAGAACTAGTCATGCAGGGTTTAATTTACAGTATAATGATTCCAAAGTTTTGAAAACCCTAAGCAGCAAAATCATTTTCCACTGGACCATATGACCAAAAAGTACAAAATAATGCTGTAACTGGGCCTTTGTATTCAGTTGCGATTGATCATTTATAGGTAGAAAGCTGGATTTAAGAGTTGGGGGGGGAAAAGTGCCCTCGATACACTTTCTGTGTTAAAAGTGCAAGATCCCATTTACTGTTCTCAATAATCCTGTTTCAGAATGCCAGGGTGAGCAGTCTCAGCTGCACAGAAATAATTTTAAACTGAGATATATTATTGTGTGAGCATTTGTATTTATGTTTAATTTTCCTAGGTGAAGCAAAACTCCAAAGCAGGCTCTTTCTCTGCTCAGGTATCTTGCAAATCAGGTCTGCTGAGCTGGTTTTTTTTTTTTTTGGAAGGGATGTAGTAATTTTTTTTTTTTTTTTTTTACTCTCTTTCCCCTCCCCCGGCTCCTTTTTGAATAGGAAACCTCCATTTTAGAGGAGTACAACATTAACTGGACTCAGAAGCTGGGAGCTGGGATCAGTGGTCCTGTTAGGTAAGACAATACACCTGCGGATTTGTATGTAATCTCAGCCTGTTTCATTAGCTGTGGAGAAGTGAGTATGTATTTTAATTGTGATGTGATATGTGGAAGACTCTCTTTATAAACAAATAAATGTCTCTGTAGTCCATGCGGGTCGTAGCTGATGCACGAGCGAGGTATTGTCTTTTATGGGATATGTTTGAAGTAAAAACGCTCCTTGCCTCTCTGCGTCACCCTGTCTCACTGCCGTATTTCCGAAGCAAAGCAGGAACAGGAGTCGGTTGTGAAACGGTGGCAGCAGAAAATTCTGCTCAAACACCTTTGTCCTTTTGATACTAGTGTCAGCGTGGTGCAAAGGTCACTGCTCCCGTCTACGGTATCATCACTTGGGGCATCAGCACTCTGCGCGCGTTAGCTATTTTTACCAGTTATTTTTTCACATCATCATGTGAGGCCAAAGCAGATAGTGCCACGAGCTCTGCATCTCATACCAGACTTGTCCATCATGAATTTCAAACCCCTGTGGGAACTAGATGCTTTCTGTAAAGCAAAACATACGTTCCCTTTTCAACAAGAACTCTCCCTTTTGGGAGCGGGAATTTGCACAAGCGCTGGAAAACAATTGTCTGCGCCTCTCTGTTTCTGGGCGCTTGGCAGGGCGATTGTCTTTTGCCACCATTTATCTTCCTGTCCAGGCAATTGGTTTCTCCTCATTCATTTTCTGTTGCTGTGTTGCTTCTGATCTTTATTAAAATATCCCTTTGTTTTTTATTCTTTTAGCTGCCTGTTAATATGTGGGCCCTTCCCTCTGACGCAGTTCAATTGTTAATGTTAAATGGGGGAAAGAGAGAAAAAACGTGCGCGGCACAGTTGGTGGCCTTGCTAAAACAAGGATTTCCATTCAGAAACACTTTATTTATTGCAGACTACACCCTCCGTTGGAGATATTCAGGCTGCCACTGCGTGGCTTGGGTTTTTTCATCAAAAGTATCTCTTCAGGCTGACTGTCTAGAGTGCATTCTGCTTGTCTGCAGTTGCCCGTTGCTCTGAAGTACTTTTTCTGCATTGCTGAAAATACAGCTTTGTGTTAGGTGTTTCTGCATAATGTATTAGATTGTTGTGGAAGGCTGAAAACTGAGGCTTTCAAGCTGGGACGTGGTGACAGGTGCCCTGTATATTCCAGATTGCGGGCATTCCTTTTAATTCCCATGTGGAGAGCAAACTCATAACTACAGATCAATTGCTTGAAGTGTCTCTTTAACATTCTTGCTGACTGAATAATTTTATTGCTGTAATACCAGAGTCTGCGTGAAAAAATCCTCTCAAGAACGCTTTGCACTGAAAATTCTTCTTGATCGTCCAAAAGCTAGAAATGAGGTATAGTTTCTGTTTATACTGTCTGCCTTCTGACACACCGCAAAGTCTCGCCCTTTTGGTGAATTGTTGCAATGGTTTAAAAAAAAAACCCAAAACGTGTTCTGCAGATCTTGCTGTGCAACATTCCTTGGGTTTGATCCTCTAGCTTTGCTGTGCTCAGTTCCTATAGGACGAGGTGGTGGGTGTAACAGAGGGTCTTTCAAACTCTGAGTTTGCTGGAGGTGTTAGCTGTGTATGTACAAGTGTAATTTATAGAACTGCATTTTAAAGCTAGTGTTCTCCCTGTGTCCCATGTAATGTAATATGAATAGTTCAGAACCGATTTTGTTTCCATGCATCTCACTCTTGGATGTCACTACTCTAAGAATTGCCAAGAATGCTTCAAGTTGCGCTCTAAATGGTATGGGTTTGTCTGTGTACGAGAAACTAAATAAGCTCACTGATACCGTTTGTGACTTACTGTGGCTGGCGAGAGCGTCCCAAGGTACCAAACTGTCAGTCTATCAAAAATGATGGGCAGTCATTCAAGTTGTCATGAAAGCAAAAGAAGCGTTAATTGTCCTCAAGGTTTAGGTAACTTCCATTTCTTGTTACTGAGCAAATTCTCATTTAAAATTCCCAGGGAACAATAATCTGTTTACAAAGAGCATCAAACCTTGGCTTGATTTAGCAGTCCAGGTAGCTTTAAACTGGGGACAATTCCTTAGGTTCCTGTTTCAGAAAGTCAGAACAGGAGATGAGGTTTCCCATGTTGTGAGTGCTAGACCTTGAGGCCATAAAAAGAGATGGATTATGGAATTTCAAGTTTTATTCATGACTTTTCGGTTTCAATCTTATCTCTATTGCTACTTAAAAGCTAGTTCTAGCTTTAAATTATTAAAAAAACAAAAAAACCCCTTAAAAGCTAGTTCTAGCTTTAAATTATTTAAAAAAAAAAAACAAATCAAAGATTGGGCTTTTTCTGGAACTCTTCTGGGTTTTATTCCATGGTCTGTAACAAATAAGTTGGCATGTATGATCTTTTTGTCCTAGTCGGTCCAAGTAGTGTAATGGCTGTTGGTCACTCATATAAACGCTTGTAGGCACTTCTTACTTTTTGAATAATTTTAAATTGGGTGTGACTGGTGCTGAGCACAGCTGGCTGCGCATGGGCTCGTGTGTGCCGTAGTTTTGGGGGCAGAGGGAGGAGGAGAACTGGTCAAGTACGTGTCACTGTGTACAGTAACGTTTCTTCCCTTCTCTTCAAGGTACGTCTGCACATGATGTGTGCAACACATCCAAATATTGTTCAAATTATTGAAGTTTATGCTAACAGTGTGCAGTTCCCACATGAATCCAGCCCAAGGTAAGATTACATAGGGTGATTATTTCCACAGCTTGCTTTCCATGTTTAGGCCAAGGTATAGTGGAGTTTGCTTTTTTTTAATCACAGTGTGACCAAAATGAATATTTATAGGGTGTTCCAGATATGATATTTATACTCAGACTAAGCGACGCTTGCTTTTTCCCCTGTCAATGCCCAGACCTTTGCATATTTAAATGAATTTGCCTCCTTCACTACTGGTTTTGAATACATCTTCATTTCTTAGGTTTTTCATTGATTCAGTCTGTGATACCGGCATTGTCTGAGAGACTATATTAGCTTCTAGCTTCTGTCCTGCTTTGATACTGCTTTAGTAGCTTGAATTGAATTGTAACCTTTAAGCCTCCTTCTGCTTTCAAAGCACTGTTAAAGCAGGATTGGAGCTGTGACTTTTGTTGCTACCTAGAATCCTAAGTGAGATCCTTTTACGTGATGGTGATGCCTGTGAGCCACTGGGAAACTCAGAGTGCTAGTCTTCATTAGTCTTCATTAAAAAAAAAAAAAAAAAAAAAAAAAAAAAAAAAAAAAAAAGGATGAGAGAACCGTTTCTAAAAATACTAGGTTCTGTCCTGTAAACTCACAATACATTGTCCTGCTTAAAATGAACACAGCAAAACATGAAGCGGACTTAATATTTTTCATACATTAATATCACTTGGGATAAAAACATTGTCTTCTAATTGGATATTAGTTGAGGAAAAAAAACCTTCTGAACTAGAAAACTAGAAGAGCTGGGAGAACTAAAGAGCTGAGACCTGTCTTAGTCTCTGAAGTATCTCATTTTGCTGTGTGGTGAGAAGAACCAGAAGTTAGTTTCTTGAGGATCTAGCAGTCCTGATATCTACGCTTCCTATTTGTTGTCCTTCATAATTATAGCAATAAAACTGTAAAGTAATGAGGTACAGTAGAGTATCCAGACTCAAAAGCATTAAAGATAATTCCTCAACCTTCTGCTTCTAAGTTGCCGTGAACATCTTTAGTGCCTAGGCAGACCGGCATGTCTGCAAGGATGGGTGCAGACAGGTGTACGCTGTGCTCTGAGCCAGCTCTAGCCTGGAAGCTGTTTAGCCTGTTTAATGCAAGACTCTACCTGCTGTATTATTCTTTGAGGGCAGAGTTATACGTTGATGTGTCTAAACGGCTTCCAGGTCCAAACTGGCTTGCTGGTGGAAAGCATGGGTGGAGCTTGCACGTATCTGAATGCATCCATGTAGACATGTCCCTGGTGGTTGTTCCAGCTGGATGTGGGAGCCCAACATGAAGAGCAAACTGTAGATTCCTGGCTGACAATCAGTGAGTCAGATTGTGCTGGGAGCCAGAAAATCCTGCAGCTTATATGCTTAAAGGCAAAATTACAGAACCAAAATAGCTCTGACAACTGTAGGAGAAGCAAGTATGTGTCTCTCTTTCGGCCTGCGTCAGTAGATATGAAGTATGCATTGTTAGCTTAGCAATTCTGTTATTTTTTGATTATTTTTAATATAACAAAATGAAATGCTTTTGAACAGGGCTCGGCTCCTAATTGTAATGGAGATGATGGAAGGGGGAGAGCTATTTCACAGAATCAGCCAGCACCGGCACTTTACTGAGAAGCAAGCAAGCCAAGTAACAAAGCAGGCAAGTTAACACCCATGTATAAGCAAATCCATGAATGATAATGGCTAAAGTATTTAACAATTTCTTGGGGTGGGGGGGTGGGAAAAAAGGAAGCTAAAAATCCTCAGTTCTGATCCGATGATCATTGCCTGCTTTGTTATAACCTGACAATGCCAAAGTTTTAATAGAAGTAAAGAATTTGAAGGTGTGGGCTAGTTCTTCTGGGTTGTGACCCTGAAGTCTCTGCTGTCCTTAGCAATGGTTTTCCTAACCTGGTCTACAGAACACTTCACCAAAGAGAGCTCTTTTCTTGCACAATCTTCCTGCTGTATGCCTCGCTGTTGTTCTAAAAGTGTTACCTCCAACAGTCCACAGGCTCTCGCCAGACCCCGCGTGGCTCCTGAGCTCCAGTTGGAGAATCGCTCTTGGCCATGATGCAGACTTGGCGTTTCTCTCACCTCTTGGGCGGGGTAGCAGACAACAATGTACATGGGTCCTGGGCCGGTGGTTTTCAAGCTGTATTTGGTTTTATGGAAGTCCTACCTATCATGGAAGATAACAAGAGGAATGTACCACTATAGTGCATGTTTTCTGTGCTGTTTGTTCTGATGTCATTTTTCCTTCTGCATTTCTCTACGCAACTCACTCTTGAATGTTGTGTTTTGTAGCCTCCATGGTATTTATTACTAGAGGTTTTGGTGTCCATTAGGCTCTTTGTTGCTTAGTGGTGCATCTGGTGTGACTAGCTTATATCCTGTTAGAGTAGGCAGGATGATAAAGCAGAAGGGCCTCCATGAGATTCACTGCAGGGATCCCCAGTGTCAGTTCCTCTCAGTTCTGGGGTGAACTTGTTCCTTTTCACTTCCAAGCTGTTGGGTGACTTGTCAGAAAGCTTGGATTAATGGGAGGGTTGCAGGAAAGATAATATGGCTGTATGTTGTGATAGCCTTTCTAGGGAGCCACAGCAGAGGACCAGCAGGTTGCTGTAAGGAACCACAAGGCAGAAGGATCTTGCTGTCAAAATGGCTGAGCTCTTCTGTACGGGAATTGGCACCATGGCATGAAGCCGAGGGCCGGAGCTGCCATCGTTTGCTTCTTGCAGAGGTTATATTGGCATTCCAAACGAAAGATATACAAACTGTAGGTGAGAGGCTATACTGGAGATAACTGATCAGTAAATGTCCTGCTCGCACACCAGTGATCACTGCAGTGAATAAAGGGAAGAAAACATGAGACAAGATATTACAGCATTTGTCATAAATTGATATGGCGGTTTATGAATATATCCATATCCCAACCACTTGCTTGCCCCTAAGCTGAGGAGATAATGTTTGGTACTGAGGCAAAAAAGAAGGCCAAATCAGTTCATCTTACTTTTCTGTCTTGTGCTTTGACTTGTTTCTAATTAAATGCTAATTGTGCTGTTACCTTTTTGGTTTCATCCAACAAAGAAATTAGGTGGAAGTACAGAATGATTCTTGACAGTTTGTTTTCATGTCCTTTGGGCTGTTTGACAATGCAAGGCAGTCTCCAGGATCGTTTGTTTTCATGTCCTTTGGGCTGTTTGATTTTGACAATGCAAGGCAGTCTCCAGGATTAACATGTTGGGAAAATCTTTTAAAGCTATACCAAAAGACAAGACTTTGAATTGAATTCTGACTGTGTGTACACTTGGGTTATTCATGTCCCAAGTAACTCTTTGCTTTAATGTTTATACAAGTGAAGTTTGAAAGCAATGTTAAAGCCTTATTCTTTCATCTAGTGGTCATTGTCTTGAACTACGGGTCTTAGTTCCTTGTACCCAGTAACAGTTAAAAACTTGTCACAAAGCTACCTCGTTTTCTCTGGGAATGTGTTTGTATTTGTTTCTGAGCTAAGTTAACACTGAAGTTCTCTTATCACAGTAATTTGCAGTCTTCTAAGGACTCAGCGCTTCACCCAGAATACTGAGTTTGGGTAGGATCCTACAGAAGCCAATAGGAATACTTTCAAATAAGGGTCGTGTGGCTTTGCCTTACTTTTTCAGTAGTGCTGTTTAAGTATTTATGCTTTGGTTTTCTTTAAATGAATTGCACTTTCAAATGTAGAGCTTTCATGACTGGGTTACAGGTTTCTAAACCACAGCAGTGTAAGAAACTGTCTTTGAAAGAAACAAGTAATGCATTTCTGTGTAATATCCCATGAAATGAGTAAATTGCAGGCAGTACCGTCAAGAATTAAAGAATAAAACTGCCTGAATGTTAACTCTTAACTCAGTAACAAATGCAATAAAGTATCCGCTGAAATATTGAAGCAAGAACCTGCTGTTGACTGTTAAACAGAATATAATTGCTGGAGAGCATGCAAGCAAGTGTAGTGACCCTGTAGGCCTAGCACAGCATGTAAAAGGACACTGTCATGATCTGTTTCACTTTTGGGGGGCTAATAATGCCCTGAGTTAGTCAAACTAAGATGGTTGGGAAGCCCAGTACAACTTAGCTTTTATTTTCTGTTTGCTTTGAGTGAAATGCAAACTGAAAAGCTTGGTGGGTTTCATTCCCGATTGTCGCTTTACTGCACTATTGCGCAGTATGGCCAGGCTTGTCTTAACTCAGAATTGTACCCAAGCGGAGTGAAAATGTTTGGGGTCTAAGCTATATTGGCAATGTCCTTTTTAAAGCTAAAATAACTGTCCAGGCTAAAGGAGGAGTTCTGTAATTGTGGTTGATTTATTGTGCCCTTTTTCAGATAGCTTTGGCTTTGCAGCATTGCCACTCACTAAACATTGCACATAGAGACCTCAAGCCTGAGAATCTCCTCTTCAAGGATAACTCTCTGGTAAGATGAAGACTTGGTATTCTTTGTTTACTGCTGAATTCTGTGAAATGGCTCAACAGTGATTTTCAGAATAGTTGTAAAATGACATTAATGCAATGTTTTGGTGACAAAAATTAATGACCTTTTTTGGCTTCGTGCTTTTTCCATACTCTGATCTGCTTGGAATACAGTCCGTCCATGCTGCTGTTAAATATGGGTCAGGTTCTCCACCTTAACATAGAATCCTGCTTTGCTGAGGAGATGATCTGCTCTGCCACATTTCCTCCCTAGGTGTCATCAGGATGTTCTAACATGCATTATAGGTGCTTTGATGTATCCAAGCACTTGCCTGTTTCGTTCTTCTCCTGCTCATAACCACCCTGTATATGCAGTGACCCCCCTACAATGTGCTTAGTGTTTTCCAAATCTGAGAGGGGGACTGCTTTTGACCCAGAGCACACAGAAAAACAAAAATGTTTATTTCAAAGATCAGTTTATGACCTTTTAGCTGCTTTGTGAAATGGTAAGGGTATAAATACAAAAGAGGAGTACGTGTGGCAAAGGTAAGATGAGTACAAGGTGAGAAATATGTATTAGAAAAGCTGATACAATGAGATTTTGTAATGAAGCCTCTTCTGCTTGTTTTAGGATGCACCTGTTAAATTGTGTGACTTTGGATTTGCCAAAGTAGACCAAGGTGACTTGATGACACCACAGTTCACTCCATATTACGTAGCACCTCAGGTAAAAAAACGATTACAGTTCTAGGCTAAAGGGGAATCATTATCTTTATTGCCTGTGCCTCCGTAACCACATCATTTTAAAAACCTTTGCTATCCTATTACGGGCTTCTGGGCATGGGAATCTTGTATAGTAGCCACCTTTCAAGATGGAGTGCCACAGTGATCTATTGATTACAGCAGGAGATCATGAGGCAAATTGCCCAGACTGTGTTCTTAGCACTGACTTATTGCTGATGCCTCCTGACTCTCCCAAGCCCGACTCCCACCGGTGAGACTATTCCAGGATTTTGACAATTGGCCTTTAGCTGCATTAAAGCAGTTGGTTTGGAGAAGTCCCCGCTTCGCAATCCTTCTTCCAGCTCAGGCTCATTCAAGATTACATTAAAAAGGACTATGCTGAAACAAAAAGGTTCTGTAAAGGCAATTGCCCAAAAGGAAGGCAGTGCCAGGGGGTTACCCGTTCACCTTGGCTTGGCAGTATGCGTTAAGACATAATCTATAATTACGGACAGGCTGTTTTTTGTAGTGCTGCTTTCCCCACTCTCTTTTGTGCTTTGTGTTGGAGTCTTGAAGAAAATTATAAGAAAACTGCAGATAGATATTTAATTGCAGTACTGGGCATGTCGGCAGCCTTCAATGACTAGGAGGAGCAATTGCAGAGATCGGACATTGCAGCCACAGTCGAGTGCCCTGAAAATGCCTCCTCAGCTGGAGCCTGCTGGTGAAGGGCCATGTGCACTACAGACAGGGTTTATAAAACAAATGAACTGCCAAACCGGTAGAAAGCTTTTCCTGGGCGTATTTAAACTGAGTTTTTTGTAGAAATCCAGAAACACAGATTTGATCAGCGAGGGACAAATTTGATGTGATTTGTTCATGGGAGAGGCAAAAAGGGACATCTCTGGAGCTAGGGTTGTCCTCCAAACACACTTGAGGTTCTAGTTCCAAAGCACGGAGCTGTTAGAGGTTTTGAACAAAAGAGGTGTGAGCAATTGCTTTAATTCGGGCGAAACTGGAGTTTTCATCCAAAGCAGCAGAATATTTTAGCTGAAATTTTCCCCATGTAGGAAGTTCCAGTCTTTCTTAGGAAGAACAGTTTGACTTTAGCAGAGTCTTCAGTAGCTGGAATAAGTCCACCGAATGGAAAAGCACCAGGCATCTTTGGCATAGGCATTGCTGTTTGTGGTGCCTGTAGATGAGATGTATTTTGCATTTTTTTTTTTTTTCCCCCCTCTCATGGCAACAGGTATTGGAGGCACAAAGACGGCATCAGAAAGAAAAATCTGGTATTATCCCCACCTCTCCAACACCTTACACTTATAACAAGGTAAGCTATGAAACAGTCCACAAGTCGATATCTTTAAAGCACAGTGTCTTCCCCACCCCCCCGATGTATCTGCTGTAGAAGTAGTCTATAGACACAGTGCATCACCTAAGGCAATAAACTTTATTGCCCTGAAATTACACACTTATGGCCAGGAGCAGTAAAGTTGTTCTGATCTCTGTGACAGGAATGCATCTAACCAGCCAAATATCTCACACTGAGTAAAAAGCAGGATCTAGAGGAAGCAGTAGGGAATTGTCATGTTGTTTGCTGTTTTGTGTACGTGTGTATTTTCAAGTGTAAGGAAATAGTATCTTTGGCACTGTATTTTTCAAAAGTGTGGTTCCTTTGGCTTTTCTAAAAGGAGTGACCAGGTATACAGTGGTACTTCTCCCCTTAAATGTATTAGGTTCAGACCAGGTTTCATTCAGTTGAACTGGCAATTTAGAAGATAATGATCTGTGCAGGTAGCTGTCTTTCTCAGTTTAGAAGTGACACGCTAAAAGGCGCTGCTGGCTCTGCGCTCTTTCTGATAGAGCAAATAATGAAATGCACATTTGGTCCAAGCCTAATTAATGATCCTCTAATTAAAGAAAAAATATACAAACACTGTTAAAGGAGCACTAAATATTAACAAGATTTTCGAGAGAGTAGAATGATTCTGCTGGAGTGTGACCGCGTGGGAAGTTTTCACCTCCACAAGAGGCTGGTTCAAAGGAAACTTCTTTTCTCCTGTCAGCCAGAGTTTCTGCATGTGCAAAGCACTATTTAGGCTATCTTGTTCAGGGAGGTGTGGCGATACCTTGTCTGTATCGGGGATCTTCTGCAAAATGACCAGTAGTGTATTGTGTCGTCTGTAGCAGTAGCCATGGGCAATGACAACTGCTGCTAGAGTTGTGTAAAGTGTTGACAGAAAGTGTCCTGAAAGGTTGTACTCCTTTTTGGTCATTCCAAAACATTTTCCTCCATATTATCATCACTGTCTCCTGCTGGCTTAGCAGTGTTTGAACCACTGAGTGTTTTTCTTTCAGAGTGTCAATTTTGATTGAAGTTAGCTGGTTTCTGATTGCAGTGCTAAGTATCTACACTGATTCCAGTTTTAAGGATGGTGTTTAACCCACCACATGCTAGAGGGGGTAGTTTGGTATATAGTGTTATGTTTCAGTAGCATTCTGTAGAGAACTAAAGCGAAGACGGGCAGAGATGAGAACTTTCACTGAATTAGTCCGCGTGGGTTTCCTAATCATGAATCTGCCTTCTTCAGGGATACGATTATCTGTTCTCCATCCTGGAGAAACAGCTTGATGATTGAAGCCAGACACTTCTTATAAGAAGAGTTCTCAGAGAGGTGCCAAGACAGAGTTTCTTCTGCCCTCTCTTGTGTGAACCCCAGTCACAGGGAAAGTTTGTTTTTTATAAATTTTGAAAGTCTCACAAGGCTCAAGAACTCCACTTCTGTGGATTGAAGCAGATTTACTCTCCGGTAACAGCCCTCTCCAAGGGACTTCCCTCTCTTTCATTGTAAAAGGGTAGATGCAGTTCCAGAGACACCTAGAAGTGGTTGCTCACTGTTCATGTTGGTAACGGTTTGACAGCTGTTTTGTTCTTTTAATGAACCAAAGAGCCCTGGCCATGGCACCTGAAGTAAAATATGGGCCATATTCTTCTACAGAATGGAAGAACCTTGAAAACAGATACCAACTGGAGTTGATTCACATACTGACAAGGTTTAGCTGCTGTGATCTTCTGGGATTTACAATGTGATACAGTGATTTTGTTTTCATGTTTCATTTAAAGAATTGATCGGTCACTCTGAACTGCTTTCAGCCATGGTGGCACTAACTGCAAAGGCTGCTGAAAGAAGTGGCCTCATCCTTACCTTGCCAAGTGTGACTCACTGCAAAAGCAGCATCTGGCATACGCTTAGTTCCCCAAAGTAGACTGTGATAAACTCCCAGGTACACTGTCCTTCCACAGCAATTCAGAGCCTGAGTGGAAATGCCTGTGATCCATCCTCATGATCAGCAGCTCTATCCCACAGATTTAAATTGGAGGAAAAAAACACGTCTTTGATTCCCTGTGTATTTTTATTAAGCTGTGTGTGTATTGGATCAAATATAAGTGTGTATGTCATGGCTGGACGGGGTTGACTCTTGAGAAATAGAATCTGAGAACCATATCAACGAAGAATTTAGACACCTGTTTCCTACTTACATGCCTAAAGTCCCATTGATTTCATTAGAAATCATCTCCGGTCAATGGAAAAATGATGAGATTTAGGTACCTAAATAGAAATTTAGACTTCTAGAGCCATCTGAGATAGGCTTAAACTACTTGCTGAAAAGCATACATATGTGGGGTAACTCCTTGAAGTTTCTTTCGTTGTCAGCATCCACATGTTTTGTAGAAGTCAAAAGCCAAGGGTAGGATTTAATGATCGGTATGAGCTGATCTAGGTGTATTCCCTCCAGAAGGAAACAGCCTCACCTTTGAGGGCCTCTTCCTGGGTCGGTGTTGATCCAGTCGAAAAACAGTTATTGGAGTCAGGGATTCTGTGTTTGCTGAGTTCATGCGTACAGCTTCATGAACACTGGTGCTGTCCCAGAGTATGCGGGGGAATACAAAGCCTGGGGCAGACAGGGTGGTGCTCAGGCTGCTTCTGTTGGCAGCTGTGCAGACTTCTGTCTGTGTAAACAGATTGCAGAACCTCCCCGTTTTCCCAAATCTGCCCTTGGGTGTCTTTCCATAGTCACCTGAACCTGGCTGGAGTTCAGGCTTCTGCTTACGCTTGGCTGTGTGTTCCTGTCCATCTTTGTGCTGGCATAAACCTTTGGGAGTCCCCTGGAGGACTGATAGGGCTGGAAACCAAGCCAGTGAAAATAAATGATTAGCTGCACAAATGCTAGTGTTGGCACAAAAGAAATACTGGGAATGGATGGCCAGGGTTAGAGCACGTCCTACCAGCCTGCACCATGCCATAACCAAGTGATAACAGCTGTGTCCTTAGGGATATGGTCTAACAGAAGCTTGAATTGAAGTCTAGGCTGTTATAGTACTCTTCCCTTCTTCCTGAGTAGTGTCTATGTTGCGTGAATGCACAGAGATCCAGATGGGAAATAGATCTGGCTTTCAGCTGCTTTACTGAGCTGGTTTTTGGCTGGATCCACCTCCTGGATGAACTTCTATACCACATCAGGAGTAACGCTACTGCAAGGGCAGGGGAGGGAGCTCCAGGCTGGGGTGGGAGGACAGGAGGGAGCGCAGCGTAAGCAGCCGTGAAATACCACTCCTGGCTTTCTGAAGCTTCTTTGTCTCCGTGGCTTTCAGGACGTGTGTTTTTCATTACAGACCTCTCTGATTAAGTATCTCTGCTAGCTCGTTTGTTTGATGGTGTTTCTTTTTTTAGTCTCACATTCTAAAAAATGACTGTATTCTGTTTTATGTTCTGATACTGAGAGACTAGGATTCAAGTATCCTGAGAGATGTAATAAATGCACAGCTTGCTCACGCCTCTGATGCACTGGCTGTTTCCATACAATTTACCATTGCATAGCACAGAGTTACAGGAGCGCTTTCTGTAAACAAGCTACTTTTGGGTACTGGAAGTAGTTTAGCTTGGCAGCATGGAATTATCTTGTGCTTACATATTTGCCATATTTATCCATGAATGTCCTCAGATGGACCTTTAGGAGGAGGCTGAGCTGTGTTTCTGTTTTCTTAGGGAATCGCATAGAACTTTTAACATAGCTACACCACTGCTTGCTGCAAATTGCGCCCCAAAGTGATCATTTCCTTGCTTTCAGAGCTGTGACTTGTGGTCCCTGGGTGTCATTATTTACGTGATGCTGTGTGGATACCCTCCGTTTTACTCCAAACACCATAGTCGGACAATTCCAAAGGACATGCGGAAAAAGATCATGACAGGAAGTTTTGAATTTCCAGAGGAAGAGTGGAGCCAGATCTCAGAAATGGCGAAAGACATTGTGCGAAAGTGAGTCAGTTGAGGAAAATGTTGTATTGCTCTTTGCTTATATTAAGAAATTGGAAAATCACTTCGAAGTGCATTATCACAGAGGGCTCATTTTTCCAAAGGCGGGGGGAATTGTCTGCAGCATATACAGCTGAAAAATTTTCTATCGTATTCAGCACGAATGAAGTCTGGTAAATATTTTTCTTTCCCTCTCTTTTTTTTCCTCCCCAACTGTTGTGTTCAATTTTTGATGTCTCCTGTCTCTGAATTTACTAGAGTACGTTGTGCGTTTAGTCTTCAAGGGGAGTGGGTACACTGCCTTGCTTCAGAACAATATAGACAACCAGCTGCCACATCTGCAAGTGCTCTGTAGGCATGTATCTCCTATGGTAATGTCTAAACTCCTGTTAAAATCAGGGGGCATTTAGGTGGCATAATAGGAACTAGTAGATCTGTCCCTTAAAACCCTGTGCACATAATTACAGTCTAAAAGGGGTCAAGAGAGAGGCATGGAAAGGGAGGTGAAGATCTGTCACAAGGTGTCAGACTATGAGATAAGGTTTTGCATCGATGTTTTATTCTAAAAGCTAATGGAAGCTGTTTTTCATGCAATGCACATCTCGATTGCAAATGTTTCAAAGACTGTGATCCCATGGTCCTGTTTGAAAGCAAGAATGTGGCACTGACTAGGTCTTGACCTCACTTATTTTTTTAAAATGTGAGAGAGACTTGCTGCCTTTGCTTGTATCGCCAGAGGAACTGGAAGGATAAAAGCAACATAAATAGAAAAAAAACAATCTGTTAAACAATTTTAAACTGTCACTGTCTCTTCTGACATACTGTAAAATCTCCAAGGACTTAACATTGTTTGGAAAGGGTGCCGGGACCTGTTTACAGCAGTACAGAAGAGCCTACAACCTTTCACTAAATAAACTGCAGATTATATTGCAGTGAGACTTCTGCTTATACGAAGGTCAACTCTTTATTCTCACTGAGAAGCTTCACAGTCAATAGGTTTCATTGTCTTTTAAAATGGCCATGAAACTCAGCTCACAAATGTTGTTACTTGGATTCAGTTCACTTCACTTAATTCTCTCACTAATGTTATCAGGACTTCCTTTCCCGCTTGTCTTTTCCAGCCAATGAGTCTGAATCTGTGTTTATGGTGCAGGAATACATTTAGACTTTATAGAATTCTGGATAAGTTTACATTTTATTTATGTAGACTGCTATTCATATGGAGTCTTGCTTCTGGAGGTCATATTTTGCATTCAAGCAGCTGCTTCCTTTCAAGCATGTCGAGCTGATTTCTGACCTCAAGCTTTATGAGCTGGAGTGCTTGATAATAGGTTAGGACTTTGAAAACCTATGGAAAAGGAATGCATGTGTCTTGGGTCTTGTATTAAAACTGAACTTATGACCTGTTCGGCAGCATGGCCTTGCAAGTGAAATTTATGAGCTAGCCTGTGGTCCTGCAGACACTTTGTAAAAGTTATTTCCACTTTCTTGGTACATTAAACAATTCTGCTTTGCAGCCAGGAAGCTGATTTGGAGTATTGTCTAAGAAAGTGTAACAAACTCATCAAATCATTCTGTTTCTAATTTAGACTCTTCGGATAACTTGTCAGCACTCTGTGTGAAATCTTACTTTTTTTTTATTAAACAGTTGTGATTATCATGAGAACGTGAGTTTATCTGCAAAACCTCTTTCCAGGGTTTCATTCTAGTAAAATTTAATTCCATGGAGTTTTCAGAGCTCACAGAATAAAGTTCCTTGTATTTTGAGGTGCTGTAGCTTGCCAAAGTGTCCATTACTTGAGGCTTTTGCAGGGGGAGAAAAGCTAAGGTTGCATGGTGAAAGCAGTTAATTCAGCAAACAGATTACCAACTTTGAAGCTTTGCCTCACTTCACCATGCCCAGAGTCCTTGGTATGAGTATGGACTATTACACGGATGAGCTCTAAATGTGCGTTTCCAGAGAGTGTTAGTCTGGATCATTTCCAGTTCATCTGGAAGATAATTTCCCATCTGGGAGGATGTGAATATAGAGTTCAGCGGTACACAAGTATTACTAAAATGACTTTCAGTGCCTATCTTTTACACTGAGTTGCTGAATGTAACTGAATGAGCTGTGATAGCATTAAAATATCTCCACAGCAAGGGTCGGTGAAGCTGGTAGAAAGTCAGACTGCTTTTGAGTCAGCTTAGTGTTCTAGTTGTTAGGAGGAGTTTCTTTTTTGGCCTCTCTGATGCTTAGAGATTGCTAAGTGCTCTGATCCCAGACAGAGCAGCACATTGTAAATCAACAAAGACCTCTTTATGGACTGATTGATTCCTCTCCCAGGCTGCTGAAGGTCAAACCTGAGGAACGGCTGACCATTGAAGGTGTGCTGGACCACCCCTGGCTCAACTCCACCGAGGCACTTGATAACATCCTACCCTCTGCCCAGCTGATGATGGACAAGGTCTAAATAACATTTTATTTTATCAAGAATGTTGCATAAAGGAGCTGGGTAGCTCTTGGATGGCTTGAGTGTTTTCTTTCACGTGGTGTTATGCAAAGAGCTCCCCTTCTGCCTTAATGAGAGCCTGAGATCTCTGTAGGAAAATGGAAATGGTTCCATTTGAAATTTGGGCTAGGAGAAGATGCTCCAAGATACGCGGTAAAGAGCAGCCATGTGCTAACAAGTAGAGAACAAAGTATGACAGTAAACATGCCTGAGGACTCTTCTGTAGGTCTTTTCTCTTCCCCCCCCCCATGTTTTATACCTGACTACAGCTATGACCTCATTTGTTAGCAGCAAATGAGTAGCCCTTCTTGCTTCCTTTAAACTCTGCTCAAAGAGGAGTTCAGTCAGCACTCTTAAGCTTGCGAACATGAGAAGTAGAGGTGATCCTTTGTCCTGTTCAGCCCTTGTGAGGTTGGGATGTATTGTCCCACAGTCAATGACTGTAGTTCTAATCATGTCTTGCATAATGCAAACCTGATTTTTGTTATGCATGTCCAAAATAAATGGGATTTTGGTGCTTTTTTTTTTGTCCATGGCTAACATCATCCATGTATTGTTCTCTAATTCACAAAGAAGCTAATTAAAACATGAAGTGCAACTCTCTTCATTCCAGGCAATGGTTGCAGGGATACAACAGGCTCATGCAGAACAGCTTGCGAACATGAGAATCCAAGACCTCAAAGTCAGTCTCAAACCCCTTCACTCCGTCAACAACCCAATCCTGCGCAAAAGGAAATTACTGGGGTAACTCTCTAAAGCTGTTTTTGAAAGATCAAAATGTAGGCAGCCGTGATGCCAGGGGACCGACCTTAAGCATATTACAGGTTCATTCAATTGTAACCATGCTCCTGAGTTTCTGATTTGATTGACAGACTCTTCATGCTGAAGTGGGTAGTTGGAGTCAAGTAATATTTGCACAATATGGTGTGTCTTCCAAGATATGCCAGTGAGGGCAGGAAGGAGATTGGATAGTGTTGTTATATTATACAGGTAGCAGAACAGCTCTGTTATGAGAAGATGGGTCGCATGTTGAGTAAGGTAGGGCAAACTGGGAGAAAGAATTCTGATATTTTTTTTCTGATCCTGACATTTATTTACTGAAAAAGTCAGGTAGTCTCTCTCTCTTTGTTCAAGTTACCTATCTGAAAAATAGGATGATGCATTTTAGGATTACCCTTACTTGAATTAATTTAAAGGATATTTATATTTCTTCATGTTTAAAGTGGTCTCATAATGCAGGACATTGTTACAATTAATGCTAAATCTAGCTCCCAGTCCCAGCTTTCCAGAGAGTGAAAGAGAGCATTATACTGGTTCAGTTATGCAACGAGTAACGGACTTGAGTTGCATTCAAACTATAATTGTTTCCTCCTTGTTCTTTTGCAGCACTAAGCCAAAGGATGGTGTTTATATCCATGACCCTGAGAATGGAAGTAATGATTCCAACGTGGCTCTGGAAAAGCTCAGAGATGTGATTGCTCAGTGCATTCTGCCACAGGCTGGTAAAGGTTGCCACTTTTAAGAAAGTTACATTCCTAAACATGCAAGACACTGACTTTTTACTGTGCCTCAAGATTGGTCTGTGTCAGTAGTGAGGAAGGATAAACAAAACTCCTGTTGTCCTAGTCAGTCTCAAGAGGAAAGCATTGTCTGTGGACTGTAATTTTGGTGCATGCCTAATATGAGTGTCGACAGTGACATGCAGGGCTGTTAAAATAACTTTCAAACAGGAGTGTCTGCTTTCAAACCAATTTCCTAGTTTGCATGAGGCGAGGAGGAATAACTGCACATACTGTTGACTGAAGCTCTGAATGTTGCTGCGAGGCAGAATGACAAACCTCCTGTTTATCTTTGTTCTCCTAAATAGGAGAGAATGAAGATGAGAAGCTGAATGAAGTGATGCAGGAGGCGTGGAAGTATAATCGGGAGTGTAAGTTGCTGCGAGACACTCTTCAGAGCTTCAGCTGGAATGGTGAGGAACTCTTCCACGGAGAATGGTGCTAATGTCGGGTGAAAGAGGGGAAGCAGTGACCTCCTTACATGGAAATAAAAACAAATTTCTTGAATTTGTGTCACTGATTTAGGTTTTGACACTGTTTTAGCCCACCTGCTGGCATGGATGTTCTAGAAATGAGGTTGAAAGTTCTGCTTTAAAATTTCTATTTGAGGTTCAGGGTAGAGTTTTCAAAGGCACCAAGTCATGTAGGAACGTAACAGCACAGATGGATCATCACTTTAGAAACCACTTTAGCTGTTTTGAGCTGGTTTCCTTCCAGCTGTTTATTACCCTCTTTCCACTGGAGGCTGCTGCCCTCATCTATGTTAGCACAACATCTCTTCTGCTCAGTTTGTATAGGAAACAATTAAACTAGGCCAGCTGCCTTGGGAGTGTTCAGGTGGCTCCTTGACAAAACAGGGTGGCAGAGGTGTCGGCCCCCAGGAGCAGATGCTGATGAGTATAAAGAGACCAGCGGCATCAGCCAGGTTCACAAGGGCTTGGCCGTGCCTCTTCCCTCATTCTGTTTTTGTTTGGTTGGTTTTAATTTAGGTTTTTAAGTGTTCAGTTTTTTTTCACTGGAACTAGAGATCACAACTCATTTTGGTTCCCTTGCAAGCGTTGTCCTATGTTTCTGTGCGAAGCATTGTTCTGTGTTCAGTCAGTGTATGACTCCAGCCATGATTGCTTTCCTCCTTGTGCCCAGCACCAGCTGACTACCTATTCTTCTCTTTTCAGGCAGAGGATTCACAGATAAAGTGGATCGACTAAAACTGGCAGAAATAGTAAAACAAGTTATCGAAGAGCAGACAAACTCCCATGACTCTCAATAGCTGGAGCTTCTTAATCTTATTTTTTTTACCATTTAAGATTTATTCTTTAACTGTAAAAAGTATTTTTATGTAAATTAATAAATCATAATTATTTCAGTAAATTTCCATACTGCTTGAAAATGCTGTATAGTTGTAGATACAAAAAAATCATTGGTACTGTAATATTTTTTTAAAACTCAGTTCCTTGAGGTATATATTATCACTTATGTACTGTTAATCATGAGTCCCCCAGATGGGGCAAATTATATTGTTAAAGACCATTCTTTTTCTTAATAACCAGTTGCAGAAGCTGCCTTCCATCTGCTATACATACAGCCAGCTGCAATGACTATGTATGTGAACGAGACAGCCACAGTTTCTCAACACCCTGCTCAGTAAGTACTTGAAGCAAGTGCTGTGAAACACAAACTTCATAGCTACCCTTTGCGCCTAAATTCTGAGTCTTTATGTAGAGGCAACTAAATAGCCGCCTGTTTCGCTAGATGACCCGAGAGCCATGCTTGGCCTTGCCAAGGGCACCTGAGTCCATGTGCTTGCTGTATTTTTCAGTTCTGATCAGTAGCCCTCTTTTTTAATTCTTCCCCATCTTCTTCAGACCTTCTTTAAAGCTTAGCCCTCCTTTCTTTCTTCTTCCCCATCTTCCTCAGACCTTTTTTAAGGCTGAATTGGCCATTCAGCATAAGAATCCTCTTTTTATCACATTGTTCAACAGCAGTATAGAAGAATGTTCTAGTTACTTATGTACAAGTTATTTTTATTTTCATGGTGGGATCTTCTACGGACAACGATAAGTGTGGGCTTCATCTGCTTCGGCCCCAGATCAGCAGTTGGTGTGTGTTCCACCCATGTACTCCATTCTTTCCTTTCTAGAAGATCCAACACTTGGTTTCAAACGTCTGTTGTTTGAAAGAGATCATCCTGGCAAGGGTCATAGTGCTGCTGTGTGAATCCACCGGTGATCCTTCTCTTGTGTCACCCTCTGGAGTCCAAGCTCCCCATCTCTTTGATGCCTTCGAGCTCCTGGGGGAGCAACAGATGCAGGGCTGCTCCTTGACACACGTCCTTATGCTGCCTGGACCATGAGGCTGCCCAGGGCAGATTCTTACACTAGTCTGGAACATTGGCTCCAAAAGCTGCTTTTTTAATCTTAATTAAACAAACAAATGAAAAGAATCTGTACATATTTCTAGTTTTCTACCTTCTGATGTTTTTCTTTCTTTTGAGACCGGTCGAAGGCTTTTTATAGAGATATTTTGGTACTAAACCTGTGCAGACGTTGAATTGAGTTTGGTCTGCAGACTGAAGTGCCAATTCAGGGCTATTAGTAATGACTCTTGAACATTATTGTTATATTTCATAGCTCGTTAATTTTGGGTTTACATTTACAAACCTGAGCCATGAATCTCCCAATTACTCTTACGGCAGTCCAGCCTTGTTCTTTTTTGTCTTTTTTCTATACCAGACTTCCTTGCAACCTTTAGCTTGGATGGCAAACCAGTGTCTGACTCTTTCTATAAAATTTTGTAAACAGTGACTTAGTTTTTCTACATGAAGGAGATACTTCATTTCCCATTCTTCGTCAGCACCTTGTCAGCTTTCTTTTAATCCTGTTGACAGTTTTCCGATACCTGATTTATTGCGGAGTAAGAACCACAGTCCCTACTTAACCATCGCTTTCTCTGATGGAAACGGGGAGTTTTTGCGTAAGCCAGAATCGTACCTCTGACACTACATGGAATATTTGTGCACTGACATCTGTCGATGGCAACTGTAGAGAATTAGCAAGAAACAAGAGTATTTGTCATTTCTTGGTAGTATCTGCAAGTTTGCAGGCCCTATATGCATTTCTGTCCTTGCCCTAAATTCTAGGTCATGTCAACATCCACACAATCTCTAAATGTAATGGATCATTTCCTTTTTAACTTGAAATACA
This sequence comes from Aptenodytes forsteri, assembly GCF_000699145.1. Taxonomy (NCBI): domain Eukaryota; kingdom Metazoa; phylum Chordata; class Aves; order Sphenisciformes; family Spheniscidae; genus Aptenodytes; species Aptenodytes forsteri. The sequence continues at coordinate 1,065,359 of NW_008795859.1, read as the reverse complement.
TTTTTTTTTTTTTCCCTGAGAAATCTCATTGTATTGGAACTTTTAAGTATCGCAAATAGAGAAATAAACAAGGAAATCACCTTTATTTGAATGGGAGTGCAAAAAATTCCCCATAAAAGCACTTTGCAACTCTGCCCTCCGAGGAGGAAAATACTCGGGCAGTTTCTTGGGAGCCAGAGCTTGTTAGCAGAAAAATGGATCAGATTGTAGCTACTCTCATGGTCAACACACAGTGCAGTCAGCAGAGGCTACTGCCACGCCACAGCCTGATACGATCCAAGCACCTTGTGCGCAACTTGGGGGTGTAACGCACTGGGACCTATTTTTTCTCTGGCAGGTTGCTCTAGTGTTAAAGACGCCAGTAGCGAGGCTTGTGTGCCGTTGGGCGACGGTCTGTAGGAAATGGCTTCAGCCTGTTTCTGCAGCACCAGTGTGCATTTGGTATAGTGGGGAGCACCTTGGGGTGTGAGAGCAACTGCTGCTCGCCGACATCCAAGGCAGCTCAGAAATAAGCAGAGGAGATGGGATCTGCCTGTGCATTAGAGGGTCCCTCCTCTCTTCGTGGTCCTTTGACTTGCGCAACGGAATAATTTCAAACTGTTACTGACAGTGAGGTGGGTACATCTGCGACTGACTGTGAAATGTTTTGGTGTCTGGAGGGAAATCAAATTCTAAGGGCTTTTGTGAATAAGGAACTGCTTTTTATGGATTTACTATAGATTTTATTGTCTGTGATAAATAAGTAATGGCCTGATCTAAAACGGAGGTAGGAGGGACAGATTGAGAAAACACAATTTGAAGATTCAAGGTCAAATGGTTTTATTTCTATGAGAAAGTTGATTATTTTACTCTTTAAAAAGTTATGGTTTAGATTTCAAAATTAAATACATTTTAATGGATTCATTTACATATTTTAAAGTAGTATTTTACTTTCTCCTTCTTCTGTTTTTTATTTTTCAGTTGACATAAATGCAAGATACCTTGTCTTGATTATGTAAGGTTTTACTTGGTTAAAAATCTACTGATCCTTTATAGCAGACTGTGAATATTGTAAATATCTTGATATGGAAGGGTCGTGTGGGATCAAAGAAGACATTCTTTGTACAAACACTAAAAGGATAGGGAAAGCTCATAGCAGACTGTGAATATTGTAAATATCTTGATATGGAAGGGTCGTGTGGGATCAAAGAAGACATTCTTTGTACAAACACTAAAAGGATATGGGAAAGCTCTGCAGGTTTGGGTTTTTTTTGAATTTTATTTAAGAGAAGAACCTCTGAAATCATTTGACCTTTCCAAAATTTTCTGTATATCTGAATTCTCCTGTGACTTGATTATTTTAAGCTATATATATATATATATTAAAAAGTTAGAAGAACTTGACTAAGCAAAAGAGTTTTTGATTGGAAATAGCAACATGTCAAAGTTTTGCTGCATTACTTCAGGTTTTTCTTTTGGAAATCTGAGTCTGTCCTCATATGCCATGTTTAACTTCTGTGTGTTAAAATGTTTTCATTTCTCCTTTTCAGTGTTATCTGTAATATGTTAGTTTATTTTGGATCAGTATTATATTGTAAATATTACGCATTGGTGTATATAAATGATTTTACTAAACTTAAAAGTTACTGGCTGCTTTTGTTTGGTTCCCAAGTCCCCCTAGTACAGAAGGGAGGAAGGACGGCTGTGGCCTGCGTGGCACAGCAGCGCGCTTCTCCTGCCACCGTGCTTCTCCTGCCAGCCCCAGACCTCCGTCCCGCCTGCCTTACAAATGTGAATAAGCACTTTGCTTTGTATTTTGCAGGAGTGCCGTGAGGCTTTGAGATGAAAGAATGACTGACAGGATAGGCTGGATAAAGCCCTAGAAAATCGTGTGCTCTGCCTGGCAACATAGCCTGAAATTGCCTCTTTAAAACCCTGCTTTCCGTTAGATGGCAGCAGTTACATGCCCAAGGTCTGTAGGATTTTTCTTGTAGCTATGACTTTGGGCAGTCAGGGAAGGGAGAGATGAGTTGTTCTGTGTTCAGTGATATTTCCCCTGTCAGGTATAACGGCTCCTCCACTCTGCCAAGCGTGTTCTTTGGGGCAGGAGCTAGGAACCAGTTTCTTTAGGATGATGATCCTTGCAGGGTGCTGTGCTGCTTTGAAGGTGGCCGAAGCGGGAGCACTGCAGGGACTTGTGGCTGGACTGGCAACTTGGGAGACACAGTAAATGAGAAATGGGTTGGCTTTCATTCAGGCTGGCAGTGCACTTTGCCAGGGAGCACTGGGGTGCTTCTCCTCGCCTCTTAGGCAGTCAGCCCTTCTGAACGCAGGCTAGTGCTGTCAAGTATGGCACTTGTATGCTTCCTGGCTCTAGAAGTATTTTTATTATCCTCAAGCATGGCTTGACTGGCTTGTTGACAGCGACCAGATAGACCCTTGTCACATGAGCATTTCAGAACAAAACCGGCACGAAAAGAGGTGGTGGGACAGCTGTGAGTGCCTGTGTGCACCAGGCCATCTTCTTTGTAAGAGTTAACATCCATCTGCTTGGTACTTTTGGGGAATTAATAGTGCGTTGGATAGTGAGTGGCTATCAGAGCATCTGTGGCATGGGGAAGGGGAGTGAGAGAACAATTTCCAAGCATCCTGGGAGTATCCAAGCTCACAGCCCAGAAGGCCAATCGTGTCCTGGGCCGCATCAAAAGCAGCGTGGCCAGCAGGTCGAGGGAGGTGATTCTGCCCCTCTACTCCGCTCTGGTGAGACCCCACCTGCAGTACTGTGTCCAGCTCTGGAGCCCTCAGCATAAGAAAGACACGGACCTGTTGGAGCGGGTCCAGAGGAGGGCCATGAAAATGACCAGGGGGATGGAACACCTCTCCTATGAAGAAAGGCTGAGAGAGTTGGGGTTGTTCAGCCTGGAGAAGAGAAGGCTT
>NW_008795859.1:1040643-1062093 GCF_000699145.1 Aptenodytes forsteri | reverse complement strand
AGATGTGCCTGCCCACGGCAGGGGGGGGTTGGACTAGATGACCTTTACAAGGTCCCTTCCAACCCAAACTATTCTATAATTCTGATTTAAGGCAGCCAAACCAGCTGCAAATGCTCTATGGAAGTGGCACAAGAAAAGACTCTCCCCTACTCATGGATGGATCTGTGGCCTGAAGAATGCCTCTCCCTTTCCAGCAAGAAAACTCCCCTCAAATAGTTAAAACAGTCAGTGACGTGCTCAGCTGAATGAGGAGCCCTGCAAGGATATCTGTCAACAGACGCAGAAGGCTCTCACCACTGCAGCTGAAGGTCCCATTAGCAACCAAATCATTGTTTCCCTGGTAATCTGCTATTGCTTTCCACTTATCAACGCTTAATCCCCTTTTAAACAAATTGCTGTAGCAGTACTGGCTGATTCAGCGAACAGGGTCAGCCCAAGTTGGGTGCAGCAGGCTCTTAGCAATGAGATAGGGCGTATTTAATGTGAAGCTGCTCCTACCTCTGCCGGTGTTGAGGGGGCTGTACCAGTGCCTTCCTACCTCTGCCGGTGTTGAGGGGGCTGTGCCCGTGGTGCAGGTCCCATTCTCCCTGTGGAATGTTTGTGTTCAAAGCGGGGCCAGAGAAACGGTTGCCCCTCGGGCCCTTCTGTTCCAGCCCCAAGAGCAGCTCCCCTCTGGCTTCCCACCCTGTGCCAGGGCTTTCCTGGTGCTGCTTTGCTCCCTTGCAGTTGGACGGCAGGCTGGCTGGCCCCCGGCATGTCCTACCTCCCTGGCGGACAGGTAGCCGAGGAAGAGCTACGAAAAGACACGTTGGATGAAGGGAGCAGCAGGCTTGAGCCTGGCTGCAAGCTGGGTGGGGAGAAGAGGGCAGACCCCGAGGGATGGTGTCCTGGTGGTGAGAAAGGATCTTTGCTGCTGAGTTAAAGGCAGGTTTTCTGATGCCTCATCATCCACACTTTCCTCTCTTTCCTCCAGCCTGGGAGGCAGTGACCATGGCTCCAAGCCAGACACAGCCAAGGTGCACCCCGATGGGCAGAGGGGTTCTCCTCCTTGGACTGGGCCTCTCCTTCCTGCTCTGGGGGCTCCTGCTGCTCTGCGCAGACTGTAGCCCCCAGCCCTCTTGGGCCTACGAGATAGTCATTCCAAGGAAACTTGGCCGCAAGGCAGGGAAAGCCAGCCAGGATGAAGTGTTCTATATCATCAGCATTCAGGGGGTAAATTACACGATTCACCTCAGGCAGAAAGACGTCGTAATAAAAAATTTCCCTGTATTCACTCGTGACTCCCGAGGGGAAATCGTGGTCCAACAGCCCCACGTGCCAGCAGATTGCTATTACCATGGCTACGTGGAAGGCATCCCGGACTCTGCGGTGACTCTGACTACCTGCTCTGGGCTCAGAGGACTGCTGCAGATTGGAAACTCGAGCTACAGCATCGAGCCCCTGGCAGCTTCTACCGTGGCTGAGCATCTTCTGTTGCAGAGAGAGGAGGCAGTTCCTGGAACAGTGATGTACAAAATGCCCAGTGAAGGTGGACAATTTCCAGGTCCTGGTACAGCAACAGGGCAGTTCCAGCCCCGGAGGCACACGCGGTATTTGGAGCTCCTTGTCGTGGTGGACAAGGAAGGGTTTGATGCCTTTGGCAGAAGTATAACTAATGTGACACTGGAAGTTATTGAAATAATCAATCTGGTGGATGGGCTGTTTTATTCTTTCCGCCTTCGTGTTTTGATAACTGCACTAGAGGTTTGGGTGGAGAAGAACCCTATCAGTGTTACCAAAAACATAACCAAGGTCCTTCATAATTTTAATCTTTGGCGGAAGCAGCAAAGCCTTACGTACGCCGTGCATGACGTGGGGTGTCTATTTGCCTCGATGGACTTTGATCGCGGTATGAGAGCATTGCATGCAGGCGGCAAATCCAACTTTGCCAGTGCATGTGATAGAAAACACGCCTCTGCTGTTGTATCGTTTGCAAAACAGCCTTACATGGACACTGCTGTCCATGTCGCTCGTGCGTTAGGGCATGTCCTTGGCATGGAGCACGATGACAGATACTGCAGATGTGGAAACACCTCTAAATGCATCATGAGCACTCACGGCACAGTGAACTATCAATTCAGCAACTGCAGCAAAAAGCACTATTTTGATTTTATAGCATCAGGGCAAGGATTCTGCCTTAATAACGCCCCAGAATCAGTAATGACATTTGCAGTGCAGCGCTGTGGGAATGGTGTTCTGGAGGTTGGGGAAGAGTGCGACTGTGGCTCAGAAGCACAGTGTAAATTGGACCTTTGTTGTGACAATACCTGTCAAAAAAAAAAAGGAGCCATTTGCACTTCTGGAGGCTGCTGTAAGAATTGCAAACCTCTTCCAGAAGGAGAAGTGTGTAGGGAGAATACCAGTCTGTGTGATCTGCCTGAGTACTGCAACGGGACATCTGAGCATTGCCCAGCAGATGTGGCCAAGCAAGATGGGACTGTGTGCGCTGAGGATGGGTACTGTTATTCAGGCAAATGCCAATCTCGCGCATTACAGTGTATGAGTATCTTTGGCAAGAAAGCAAAGCCTGCTCCACTACCATGTTTCCAGGAGGTGAACATGAAAGGGGATCGGTTTGGCAATTGCTGGGGAGATGGGGCAGATGTCAACTTTCAGAAATGTAAGCTAGAAAATGTCCTGTGTGGGAGGGTGCAGTGTACAAATGTTAGACGTCTACCTCAGCTGGAAGATCACACAACCATCATTCAAACCCCGGTGGGCGATACCTGGTGCTGGGGCACAGACTACCACCTGGGCGTGGACATTCTGGATGCTGGAGTCATTAAGGATGGCATGCAGTGCGGTGAGAAGAAGATCTGCATTAATCGGACGTGTGTCCCTGAGGAGAAGTACTTGACATCCCGCTGTTCTGCCACGAGAACATGCAGAGGAAAAGGCATCTGCAACACTAGAGGAAACTGCCACTGTGACAACGGCTGGGCACCTCCCTACTGCCAATTTATTGGCTTTGGAGGAAGCATTGACAGTGGGCCTACACCGGTCACTAAAAAGGGGCTTTTTAGGTTCATCATCGGGATTACCGTAATAACTGTTGCTGTTCTGGCGCTCGCAGCACTTGTCATTGTGCACGTGAGAAAGCTCAGAGTAACCCAAGCATTGAACAGACTTGTTGGATGCCTTTGGTCTAGACAACAGGCTCCTGAGGAGGATGCGAAGGACCAGGTGGAAGAAGATGGCTCAAAACCAGCTGAGGGTCAAAACTCCCCTGTGTAGGGCTTCACGTGGAAAGCTGGATAAGCTGGACTCAGTCAGTCACTAGGTTCAGACTCCAGCTGCAGTGAACTCATTTAAAATTGATCTAGATGCAAGTGTAGAGTTAGGGGACCTAGTTTTTATTCCGTAGAATAGCAGAATTAAATTGTTTTGCTTGACCTCACTCCGTAGGAGAAAAAAAGTCATTGACAAAAATGACAGGGGCGCTCGGGTTAATTTAAAATCTGCCTGCTGGTTTACACTGACAGACACAGGCTGAGCAAGGAGGATCCCGGGGTGGCTGAGGCAGAGCCTTTTGCAAGGCAAGAGCAGCGCTCATCTCTCAGCCCAGAGCATGGGGGTCTGCAGCAGCGAGTCCCCCGCTCCACTAATCCCACAGTCCCCAAAGGACACCTGCTCTTCCCTCCGAGCAAAGAAACTTCTGGGTCACAGACCCTCCACTACAGCTCAGAGGAAGGGGTTCAAACTGTCCACACCACTGTATAGGACTGTCTCCACACCCTATAGCCACCTCCTCTGGAACCAGGGTCCCAGGTGGCGTGCCCACCTCCGAGCCCGTCCTGGGCATACCTGAGCACCTCTGTGGCACTGCAGCCTAGGAACAAACACGAGCTGCTGAAAATATCAGGGGGTGTTAAGCAGGAGACAGGAGGAGGGAAGAAAGGACTCTGAGGCTTGATTACAGGAGAAAAAGATGTGGAAAGAAGAGGGGAAAAAAAAATTCATTACTGCTCACGCCAGTGGCCTCTGTGAAAACTACAAAGCTGGCAGGATCATTTCGACAGGAGCTTGCAGGAAGGCTTTGAGCAGGTAAAGAAACCGTCGGCAGCATCCGATCCCCGCCAGGCTGAGCTGACAAAAAACCCAGGCTGCTGCGGAGGTGTCTGCAAGCTGGGAGCAGCGGGTGCAGGAGCAGCTCTGAAGCAGAACAGGGATGGTGCAAAAAAAGAAAACTTCAGCACTTCCCGAAGAAGCAGATGAATGCTGGGGAGCAGGAGTGCTTCGTGCTGGAAGAGGGAATTTACCCCACTGGAATGGGCTATTGCTCACCTCCAGGTAGACCTGGTTAATGATAAATTGAGAGCTGCAGACGTTGCTGCCTGCCGGTGCTCACGTGTACCTATGAAATGTGTTTTTCTGTTTATAACAAGCCGTGCCTGACACCCAGCAGGCACAGGCCAGGCGTGCAGGGGTAACCACCGACCCATGAATGCCCTGTGGGTGGTGTTTGCAGCAGGAGTCTCCAAAGAAAATATTAGAACTTCAGTATACAGGCATATAATTTAGAAATAACTAACTATACATATATTGGGGGTGCACAGTCAGGAAATTTTTATTGATAGGGGTGTGTGATTAAGAAAAATGTCTGGAGCCCGCTGGGTTACAGACTGGTGAAGGAGGTGAGGCAGTGGCCAAGGGGCATCAACATTTGTAAAGTTAATTTGCTGTGGGGAGCGTTATTGTGGTTAATTCTCAAATTCACGATCCACAGGCAATCTTTGGGCAGGGGTCTCCCCTTGGGGAGGAGGAGGAGGAGGGGGTGGTGAGGATGCATGGCTCCCCAAATCTCTCTGTGTGGCTGTGAAGATCAACCGCAGCTCCCTGGCCGTGACGGCCACCCCACAGTGCCCCGGTGAGGGAAGCACAGCGGGGATAGGTGCCCTTCATCCCTGTCACCCCACAGGAGTACCCATGGCCCCCGTGCCACAGCCTCGCTCCACCCGGCCCCGTGTCACAGCCGGCAGGCAGGGGCAGCAGTGCTTCCAGAACCTTCTCAAGGGGCACTGAGGGGAACAGCCGCACCTCGGGGCAGCAGGGTGGCACACACCTTTGCTGGGTCCTGTGCCAGCCCTGAGGGGACAGCTCCAGCACGGCCACCGCCTGAGCGCCTCAAGGGAGAGAGGGTCAAGATGTCCGTGCGAGGGTTGGCAGGACCCTCCCCAAGGTGTCTTACCACCATTTTGAAGGCGTTGGCGATGAGATGGCTCCAGGTGTGTCATGGCGGCCGGGGGAAAGCCCCGCTCCTCAGGCTGGGAGTCTGGGCAGCATTGGTGGCATGTCTCCTCCCCAGGGCGGGCAGCCATCATCCACCACTGGGCTACGCTGTCCATGAGATAGTCCGGCCTAGGAAACTGGCCCCCAGGGCGGGAAAAGCTGCGGGGGAAGAAGTGTCCTACATCCTCAGGGTAGAGGGGGAGAACCGCGTCATCCACCTCACGCAGAAGAGAGGACTTCTGGTGAAAAACCTGCCGGTCATCACATACAGCCCCAGGGGGGCAAGAGTGGTGGAGCAGCCCCATATCCCCAAGGAGTGCTTCTACCTGGGCTACGTGGAAGGCAGCCCCGGCTCCCTCGCCACGCTGAGCACCTGCTCGGGTTTGCGGGGGCAGCTGGAAATCGGGAACCTGAGCTACGGCATTGAACCTGTGCCGGGGTCCCTCACCTTCCAGCACCTTCTCTATCGGCGAGAGAAGACCCAGAACAAGCCCTTGATGTGCGGATTGACGGATGAGGTGATCCAAAACCAGCCGGGTGGGATGGCAGCTAAAACAGCCTTAGGAAAGCATGACCTGTCTCAGAGACTGAAGCACACCGTGTACGTTGAGATATTTGTCGTGGTGGACCACTATCTGTTTTCCTTCCAAGGGAGCAATGAGACCTCTGTGATGCTTCTGGTTACAGATACGATCAATTTATCTGAAACATACTACTATCCTCTGAACATTCGCATCTGCCTGATTGGGCTGGAGATCTGGACGCACAGCAACTTCATCAAGTACAGCCAGGATATAAAAGAAGTTCTTAAAAATTTTAATGACTGGGGAAATAGGGATCTTTCTCAGAGGACGAAATACGACATTGCACATTTATTTACTTACATGGACTTTGGACTAATTGTTGGGCTGGCGTATGTAGGTAGCATCTGCCACCCCGGTTATCAATCAGGTGTTGCCTCACATATACGGAGAGATTTCATAACCTTTTCAATTATTTTTACTCATGAGCTGGGTCACAACCTGGGGATGGAGCACGACGAAAAGGAGTGTGTGTGCGGAGAAGCCACCAAGTGCTACATGACGGGAGACTCGCTCGACGGTGCCAAGGCTTTCAGCAACTGCAGCCGGCAGAGCTATTTAGACCTGATCGGCAGAGGGGATGGCGACTGCTTGCACAACATCCCAGAGCCCCACAGACTCTTCTATTTTAAGCATTGTGGCAACAAGGTGATCGATGAGGGAGAGCAATGTGACTGTGGGGGGCTGCAGGACTGCCGAGGCAATCCCTGCTGTCACCAGAACTGCAGGCTGAAGCCAGGGGCCGTCTGCTCCATCGGGCAATGCTGTCAGAAATGCCACCTTCGTGCTGCAGGACACAAGTGCAGGTCAGAGGCGGACGAGTGCGACTTGCCTGAATATTGCAATGGGACTTCCGAGTGGTGCCCGGAGGATTTGCATGTGCACGACGGGACGCCATGCAGTGATGACGGCTACTGCTACCGCGGGAAATGCGCAACCTATGACAACCTGTGCCGAAAAGTCTTTGGGAAGGAAGCTCGGGGTGCTCCAGAAAGCTGCTTCAAAAAGCAGAACATAAAAGGGGATCGATTTGGCAACTGTGGCGGCGATGGGAGCAAAGTTGCTTTTGTGGGATGTAAACCCCAAAACGCTCTGTGTGGAAGGCTGCAGTGTGCCAATGTGAAGAGGATACCCATTCTGGAGGGGTCTGAAACCATCATTCAGATGCCAGGGCCTGAGGATTGGTGCTGGGGCACAGCCTACCATGCCAGTATCGATACTCCTGATATCGGAGGAGGGCTTGATGGCACCAGATGTGGGCCAAAAAAGATCTGTATTAACAAGACATGCACAGATGCCATGGTCAGGACGAAGTGCAATGGGAATGTTTTGTGCAGGGGGAAAGGGGTTTGCAACAACCTCGAACACTGCCACTGTGAAGCTGGCTGGGCTCCTCCGGACTGCCAGTTCCACGGCCTGGGAGGGAGTATGGACAGCGGCCCTCCACCACCTCTCATGATGTCCATGGTGGAGGTTGTCCAAAATAAAGTGTTTGGGGCAGTAATTGGGATCACAGTTCCCATTGCCCTTGTTCTGATTGCTCTCCTCATCGCTGTAACCAAATACAGAAAGGCAATAGCTGCGTTTTTCAGTACAAGTTTAGCCACAGAGAGAAGTGAGACTCCTGCAGATGAGGAGCCGAGTATGGAAGAAGAAGAAGATGTTTAAAAAAAATTAAAGCAGTGGGAAACCCACCAGCTGAGGTTTGGAAAGCACTACAAGCCCCGTGGGTATGCCCCTGAAGCTGGACAGCTAGTTCCAGGAGATTTTCCACAAGGTGATTTACACGACGTAACTGTGTAAACTGTATGGAAGTTAATTACACAAAACTTGAGTATTTCCTCTTCTTGTATTACGTACTATGTAAAGAAATTTGGGTTGGACCCAAAAAGTGAAGCTGTTAGAAAATAGAGTGTAAAAGTTAGAGAGTTGTTTTCAATGCAGCTAAAGATCTGTTTTATTTTCTATAGAACGGTAGGACCTTAGTAAATAATTCACTTGAGCATCTAGAAGAGTATAGACAGATTCATGCAAAGTCCTGCTCACCTGGTTCAGGAGAGATGCTCCACCGGGTCAAAGCAGCTTATTTTTCTGAGTATTGTAGCTGAGCAGGAGTTGGCATGAAGAACAGAAGGGAAATGTGCAAAAAGTCGAGGCACGGAAGTGAGCACTGTTTTTTTTATGCCGCTTTGCAATTTTTCATTCCTTGCAGTTGGCTATTAGTATGGTACATGTTCTTATTTTTATAGTGAATTAAAAGTCAGAGATTGAAAAATATTCACCTTTGCTTTACTGTTAATTTGTAATGGCAAATACTTAGAGAAGTAAAACATCCTTTGACCACCTACCCTCAAAGGAGCTGTACCAGATCTCTGAGCTGTTACATATCATTTGCTGCATTTCTAGAGATATTTCCATAAGGAGAAAGTCTGTACTAAAGATTTACCATGTTTAAAGAATCCATTTACAATCCATACAAACCTGTTAAATAAATAACTATCATCACTAAAAGTGTCTCCGACAGCTCTGCTCAGGCAGAGCTAGCTTTCCTGCTGGCGAGACAGTTCGCAGCAGACCCTGATACCGGTAGGACCTTAGTAAATAATTCACTTGAGCATCTAGAAGAGTATAGACAGATTCATGCAAAGTCCTGCTCACCTGGTTCAGGAGAGATGCTCCACCGGGTCAAAGCAGCTTATTTTTCTGAGTATTGTAGCTGAGCAGGAGTTGGCATGAAGAACAGAAGGGAAATGTGCAAAAAGTCGAGGCACGGAAGTGAGCACTGTTTTTTTTATGCCGCTTTGCAATTTTTCATTCCTTGCAGTTGGCTATTAGTATGGTACATGTTCTTATTTTTATAGTGAATTAAAAGTCAGAGATTGAAAAATATTCACCTTTGCTTTACTGTTAATTTGTAATGGCAAATACTTAGAGAAGTAAAACATCCTTTGACCACCTACCCTCAAAGGAGCTGTACCAGATCTCTGAGCTGTTACATATCATTTGCTGCATTTCTAGAGATATTTCCATAAGGAGAAAGTCTGTACTAAAGATTTACCATGTTTAAAGAATCCATTTACAATCCATACAAACCTGTTAAATAAATAACTATCATCACTAAAAGTGTCTCCGACAGCTCTGCTCAGGCAGAGCTAGCTTTCCTGCTGGCGAGACAGTTCGCAGCAGACAGCCTGATACCGGGTCTGGCTGACATTGCTAAAACACGACAAGGTCTCGTTAGGACGCTGCCTGTTCTCCTTTGACGCAGGGATTCATCAGAGCAGGGTGGACGTGGACCCCTCTGTGTCCGGCGGGCTGGCGGGGAGCGTGCTGGCATAGAACTTCTTCTGGGAGCGCAAGAGAGGAGTCTGAGTGTCAACGTCCCTGCAGGCGTTGCGTTTGAGGGAGAGGAAGATGTGCTGTGTCCAGCCGTACACGATGCAATTCAGAAGCCCCTGGGAAGCTGCTGTCAGAGCCTGGGAGAGACCACAGGGGAGATCAGGGCTCTCTTGTCAGCCAGCACTGCACAGCACTCCACGGCTCCCTACCAGGCTGTCAAACCTGGCACGTGATGCCAAGCCTCCCACTTCCAGCATGATTTTATCTATCCGCATCCCCACGTGACATAGGAATCTCACGGTTATTTTAATAATCTTTGCTAAATGCTGCCTTGGGCACATCAAGCAGCTGGGCAAGTGTCGTGGAGGAATTGCATTTGGAGACTTTCACAGAAAGGGAATAAACTAACTGATTTCTGGGGATCCCTTCTAGTCCTATTTTCTACAATTTCCATGGTGCTGTGCTTTTGGTTACTGAGACCTTTTCGAGCCTGTGAAAAACATAAAACAACTAACAAAGATCTTTGCCAACGAAAAGCATAAATCAATCAGACTTATGATCTTTGTGGCTACAAACATGCTTTGTCTAGCAGAGATTAGAAACAGGCAAACACTCATTTCTCTGTTGAAGCAGAGAAGGCAAAACACAGGAGGTTGCAGAGGAAGACTTTTACCTGTAGAATTAGAAGAGCCATGTAGATTTTGCTGTTTGTTGACACTGTCAGCTTCAGTATTCCAAGGAGTACAGCTGTGAAAAGGGATGGACAAGAGGGCATTGCTTTAACCCCACCTCCCTGGAATTTCATTGCCAGGCACTATGTCTTAGGAGAATGTTGTGAAAATAACTCAGCTCTCTACTAACCTGGGGCCCAGCAGCAGAAAAATGCGATGGGGTAAAAAACCACTCGTTGTTCCACCGTTTTAATCATGGCCCACTGCTGATCCCCCAGGAATCCTGTGGAGTTTACGAACCTTTTGTACAAACCTCGGGCTTGACTGAGTATAACCTAAAAAAGAACAAGCATACATCGTTGTTGGTATTTTGTGCACATGCTCCGATCTGGCTTGTTCATCTAGGACAGAGTATTCCATGGTTTTTTTAGCCAAAACCTCATTTCAATCTATCAAACCTTTTCAAGCAACAGTGTGCTCCCGGGGGCAGAGCAGTTGCTTTGTACATGATCTTTTCTGAACTGAAGACTCTGAATTGATTTGGGCTCTCGTCGACCCATGCAGTAGGTGATCTCTGCTGCCATGCTCTGAGCCTTCTCTACCTGCTAAATCCTTTTTGGGATGGGTTGACAGAACACAGGACTCCAGATGGATTTATATGGTGGCACAATGATATTTTCTCTCCCCGACCACCCCTTCGAAAAGGGAAGCAGCACCACACAGTTCTTCCCCTGATATTGCCTGCCCGCTGGTACCACCCAAGCGAAAGATGAAAAAGGGCAAATCTTCTCACACTGATCATCTGGGTGCAACGGCTAGTGTGCAAGGACTCTATTTCTTACCAGAATTGCTACGAAGCTGATCAGAAAGGAAATGAGGAAGACCCCGATGCCATAGAAATGCATCGCATGGCAAACAGAGCCACTCAGGGTTTGCGGCTCGTTGGTGGGCATGGCTATTTCCGTGTGCATCAAGAGACATCTGTGGGGAGAAAAGGAACAGCCTGAGCTCCTGCCGTGACTCATAAGCAGTGGGGCTGCTTCAGAGAGACGCGTGAAGCTTACCCATGCTTCTGGCTGAAGTTCTGGTAGCAATTACTGCTGTTGCCCAGGCAAAACACAGGCACCATGAGAAGGAAAGGGATCAGGCTAAGAGGAGAAAGGACAACGGCACAGTTACTAGTTATTGCACTGCACTGCTCCCATCCCCAACCAAACACTACTTGTTTTTTCTCCTGTCACTATAGAGGACTTAAAAATTGTTTTTATTGACACTGCTCTGGAAGAGTATTTTATCCCCTTTACTGACTTCTGCACTTTCATTCATGCAGGCAATACATTGGTAAAGGGAGCACTTTCTGAAAAACTACATATAGCTAATATAGTTTTTTATATATATATATATATATATATATATAACTAACCCGGTTGGAGAAAGGCCCTTACATCCAAAACCTCTTACTCTGAGTTTGTTGGGTCACTCTGCTGTTACTGATGAGCTTTACAGGTTTTAGTAAAACTTGCTTCAAAATAAGTAGGAAGCAGAGATCAGCACACTACAGTTTACCAAAACCACATCATTTTGCCAGAGAGAATTAAATCTTACCTAGACGAGATAGTTGCTATTCGGCCGATGCAACTTGCATATTCTACAACCTGCAAAATCCAAAGAGCTTAATTAAATTATCATTATCATTTAGCCACTGGTTCGCAGGAACCAGCTCCCAGGGAGCACTTCAGCAGCTGAGGGTTCTTCAAATGCTGATTAATCCCCAGACCGAGCACAAACGTTTGTTTCCACTTTCCACTGAATCAACACCGCCGAGTTCAGTCTGTGCTGATTTGCAACAGGAACAACCGATGCTTCCACCCGCTTACCGCCTTGTTCTCCTTCAAGACTAGAGGATTTGAGAAGGGAACTTGGAACTGGACAAGGAGCAGACACTTGATGAGCTCTCTGGTGTAACTTACTCATTTTTTGTACTGCTTATTCACTTAACCTGGCCCTGTTCCTCAAAACCTTTATGTTCTGGTGAAGAAATGCAGGCAATTTGGAGCGTCCTGGTATCTGCTCACCAGGAAATGTACTTTGGCAGCTGGCATCCACACACCAGCTACGACAATACAACGCGGGCACAGCTGTAGTGGTGGGGAATTATGGTAGGTGTTGTGGTTTGAATGGGAGTCCAGCAAGAAGGAAACCAGTCCCACAAGTGGATCCAAACCCTATGGACAAGAGCCCTTGAAATATAGACTGATCTGCCCAGCCTGCTGCTCCCGAACCGACAGATGGAATATCTGGGATACAAAGTTTGCTGTGCACAGCAAATGTCTGGGGAAGAAAAAGGCTTTATACGGAAATGGGGCTCATGGGTTCAATGGGAAGAGCTGCATAAGGAAGCTGTCATCTGGCAGCAATACATCAGGAGCAACACACCGGTTACAGCAATGGTGGTGCCTCACTGTTTAGCCAGGCGTGAGGAATGAAACAACTGCAAGGAGAGATTTTGGTCATGCGATATGTGAAGTGTTTGTTTAGCCTGCAACGCAGAGAGTATTTTTCTGAGTACTATGTCCTTGTTCCTTGGTTCCCAGCGATTACACTGGTTCCCCAAAGGGCTTTTGTAAAGGCCAGCGATGATGAAATGAGGACTGGCCACTGTTCACAGAGCCAACTGGTCCTTTTATCACTAGCTCATTTCCGTCACACCTCCTATCTCAAATCTTACAATACTTACTGACACTCTCGAACGCTGTATGACACCTGGGAAGGACAGAAATTGTCAGTCCTCAGTTCCAGGCTGTCCAGGCACCCCCTGCTTTCCTGTCCCCTCTGCCATGCACTGGCAGAAGGCAGTGACAGCAACAAACCAGCTACTCAGCTGGTGCAAATTGCTGTTCTTCTAACTGCAGAAGAACTTCACCAATACCCAGTCCTGAGCTTTTTCTGCTCTGAGGTGTATGCTGCCATTGGCCTTTGCCTGCTTTGGTTTTGCAAGCCTAATCTTTCACTGAGATCCTACAGCAGACCTAGCTGTAACGCTGCTGACAGCAGTGGGCAAGATATGTCAATTCATACAGCTGCGGGGCAGAAGGGCCTTCAAAGTCCTTGTGGTGAGATATACTGTTATGTATGCACCTCCTAAACCCCACCACAACCCCACAGGTAGACCTTGGTACCCAACAGTTGTTGCATGTCAGTCCTACTCACCTGGGGGGGCATCCTGTGAAGGTTCTGATGGTATTTCATCTTCAGGTCCATGTACAGATGCCAGGTGTAGTTGACAGTGTATAGAAAAGAGGCCACGTAGAATATCTGAGATATACAGACAGTATTTCAGTCCTATAATAATAGTTCCTGTAGCACTTTTAGTTCATCGCTGAGGAACCCAAAGCCCATGGGCCAGAGGCAGGATGCTAAACAGCAGAGTGGACTGCCAAATATGAGGGTCCCTGCACAGCCCCTGTGCTCATGTCTACTGGGTTGCAGTGGGACACCAACTGGGAAGAGCCAGGTAGAGGAGGGGTTCCCACCTTAGACTGCACAAAGGCAGCTTCACTTTGGCCCCAAACCAGGGACAGAAGAACTAATGACGGCAGACTGTCTTAAAAATACGAATCTTCGTGACTTGGCTCATTTTTTGGCCCAAATCCTGGCAACAAAGGGTTCAAAAGCACTTTGACCCTCTCTATGCTACATCCATTAGGAAACACAACACAGATTGCTTCTCACGTAATGAGCTCACTACACAGTGAATTCACGGAAACAGAAAACAATAGTATATTTAGAGAGGAACGTGGGGGCAGAGAATATCTGCACTAAGCCTGAGTTAACATCCCAAGAGCCCTTTTCTCTCCATGGGAAAAAGGAGGAAAGAAAAGATACAGAACACTGTTTCCCACAGAGAGTTTCACAGCCCTTGATTCCAGCTTGAGATGAGACCAAACATCTAAAATTTCCCATAAAAACCCCCAAATCTTTCTTGAATTTGTTTCTGAATCCATGGATGCAGTCAAGTATAAATAGTGTTGCCTAATCATACTATATATATGCGTGTGCTGTGTTTGTTACAGGAAACACATGCTTCAGTGGCAAAGGCAAAGAGGAAGGGCTGGACAAATGAATTTTTCTGTGGATTTGCTATCCTTTGCCAAAGAGGCAAGGAGCACAGGTTTGCCGCCCTGGTATCATCTAAGCCCAGGAAAGTAGTCACTAAATAAACTTGGTCTCCTTCACTGAGATTGCAAACACTCTTGGCTGATTCAAAAGGCTGAGTCCAAGGGGCTACATTGCAGTAGGAACATTACAGTGACTTTCCAGCTCATTAGATGAGGTTTAATGAGGGTTTGTTGCCCTTCTTCAATTACTTCCAGGAAAGGTCATTAAAACAGTCCACAAAGATCGTTCTCTTGCACTTCAAAATGCTTTAGAGAGGCTCACAAAATGTCAGCACTGCCTTCTTTTTTGGAAGAGGGAACCAAAAGCCACTTGTGAAGTTGCCAGCAGAAAGTGAGGGAAGTTCTGCTCTCCTGAGCCCCAGCTTCGGGGCTGTGGACAGCCCTGCAGCGCTCACCATGAGGAGATAAAGCAGGGGCTGGGAGACATGAGAGTCCCTCATTATAACACTTCTGTGGGTCCCCATTGTGCTCACCAGTGTGAGCGGAGCCTGCCAGGACATTATTAGGCCACTGGAACTGAACTGGAAGAATGTGGGGGAATTGTGCAATTATAACCACAATC
The DNA here is from genome assembly GCF_000699145.1 of Aptenodytes forsteri. NCBI lineage: Eukaryota > Metazoa > Chordata > Aves > Sphenisciformes > Spheniscidae > Aptenodytes > Aptenodytes forsteri. The sequence goes on along the minus strand of NW_008795859.1, from coordinate 1,047,494 downwards.
TCTATTCTGGACTTTACTATTGTAACGCGAAGGCAAGGCAGGGAGGAGGAGAGAACGGAGTCAAGGGACAGCAGAAGGGAGCAGTGTTTACATATAATATCAACCAAGAGTCTGGGGCTGAAACAGGGAAAGTCCAAGAAACAAAGCAATCTCCTCCTTTACGACACGGTATGGATGTTAGGGGAGTTCCATCCGCTGCAACGTCAGCCCTTGGTGATAAAGTGATGGTAAACGGGCCGAATAAGGCAAAATATTGTCCTGCTCCTAAGGCAATCCCTTGAGACAATCACTTCACATGGACTGTGGTGTGAGTCTCTCCAAGGGCTGCCATCTGCAAACACCACTGCCTAGCAGTCCTGAGCCTGTCCTCACCCTTGTCGTTCAGTGCATTTTACATCTTCTAGGTGTTTGTGTGCAAAGAAGCCACGTGTGTTTATGAGACGCCCAGGAATGCAACCCTTGCGAGATTTCTCCACTCAGCACAGGCATAATGGGCCCAGGAGACATTTACTCATTTCATTCGGTTACAGATCACTTATGCTCTGCAGAAACTGCTGGTTAAACCTGTTACTGGCTCCTACTTATGCACAAGGTGTTCCCACCATGCAAGGCCATTGCTGGGTGTTTAGTAAGGAGGTGTCCTGCACTGTGTCACGTGCACCGTGCAGGCACGGTTGCTATGGCAAGTGCTCCGTTTGTTTTAATTTCTCCCAGAGCAAACAGCAGCGACAGCTCTTGCCAGACGCAAGCTGGCTCTGCCACCCCGGCAGTCCTCCTGCCGGAGGTGGTCTGCTGCTGGCATGCAGGAGAGGAGCCCAGGAACCCTATGGCCGAGGTCGGGATGTGGCAGGCACCCTGCACACCCCACCACAGCACCCTGACTATCCACTGTGGGGCTGAGGCAAAGGCAAGTCCTGCAAGGACTCGCCCAAGGCCAGCTCTGCCCACCCACGCTGCCTTTCCCAGTGTGGAAGTAAAGCTCCCGACTGGCCCCCATCCTTTGCTGGTGTCCCTGAGAAGCATGGCCACAGGCTGGAAAAGCAAGGGCAGAAAAGAGCCAGAAATGCATGGGAGCATAGCATGCTCCCAGTGTCTCCGCTGAGAAATGGTGGCTTATTGTCTATATCCAACCTACTTCTCCTCTAGCAGTGCAGCCTATCTTCCCCAGGCCATGAAAAGATCACACCAGCATTTAGAACTGTCCCCCAGGCAAAGCTGCAAGGGAAACAGCTCAGAAACACCCTCAGTCCCGCATGCTCCTTCCACCTTTTGGCTCTGAAAAGCCTCTCCCAAGCTCTTCTCATTTTCCCCTGTACCATCATCTAAAAACCATCTTTGATATTGTTCTGTATCATTCCCAAGTGGCCAAGTTACCCACACCCCACTGTTTCTTCTCCCGACGTGAACATATCGCGGTGCTTCCACAGCGGCACAGGAGAGCTAGAGAAACCAGAGATAAGCCGGGAGTGGAACAGCTGCTCCCGCCATCATGAGTATTATGGTTTTACCCACAAGAACGGCTGTTGAAACAACCCTGGGTGGCAGGCACCCATCCCCAGACACACAACAGCGTGAACGCTTCCATACCGCACACACAGCTACTTCCCTGCCCTCTCCAAGGTACGTGGAGAGCCTCTCCAGCTTCAGATGCTGCTGCTCAGTGAAGACGTTTCAGTTCCCATCTGTGGGTACCATCACGCTCCCAGGGAGCTGTCCGACCCCACACGACACACACCAAGGCTCCCGACAGCCACTTGCTCTTCCCAGTCATGTTTTTGTGGGTCCTTTAAAAGGAAACTGTTAAGCCCAGAGATCACCGCTTGTGAACCACCGCTCTGGCCCAAGCTTGGCTGTATCCTGCAGAGTTTTTTGAGAGCAGTGATTTGCAAAGCCTAATGGTGAAATGGGAACTCGGTGAGACAAAAGCAAACTGTCAGGAAAACGGTATTTCACTCACTCCACTCCAATTAGTCTCCAGCACACGGAATCAGCTGGAAAGCAGCCGAATCGCTGGGGCACGAGGCTAGCCTGCGCTGACGGAACAGCCCCTGAGCATCCTTGGGATCGTTTGAGAGAGGATAGGGCCAGGTCAGCAAAAGCAGGGCTGCTTATATGAGTAACGTTGTAAGTCCGAGCTCAAGCGAATCGCAGGATGTGTCTGTTCCTGCCCGGGATGGAGGAAGCACGAAGAGGAATAGAAAAGCTGCCGTGTGAGAGGCACAGAGATCATCGTTGGCACGGGTCCAACAGGAAATAGATTAAGACCCGTCTACTCACTTTACACAAGCAACCCAAACGCAGCAACCACAAAATCCCATGCTCTCTTTGCCTTCCTCGTTGCCTCTCACAAACCAGATGTACCTAAAACCAAGCATCGTTATCTCCATTTTACACACGGGGTGAAGAGATCTGATAAGTCAGGGCCACACGGGGAGTCTCTGCCAAAGCCTGTCTAGAAACAGTCCCCCACAGCCATGCTCTGGTCACCAGCGAGGCTAATTAAGGCAATGGGTGCAAAGTAACAGCATGAATGGTGATGCCAAGGCTACTCACTTGTCCTGTCGCTTGCAGGTTATAGCAGATGAGATCCTGCTTGGAGGTTGGTGTGCTATAGAGAAGCGCCCCAGCGAGCCAGCACATGCCCAGAAATAGGTCAGAGAGGCTCAGGTAGAAAAGTGGACGAACCTGAGAAAAGTGACATTAGTCAGCAGGTCTGGGCGATGGTCACAACACTCCCGTGACCACCTACAGCAGCAGCTTTACCCCCTCGTCTAGATATGCTTTCGTCCCCAAGCTCTTCTGGTAGGGTAGCTCTCCTTGCACACAAAAGCCATGCTGATTCTTGCTCTCAGGAGCTGTTTCAATGCAGATACCCTGCTCTAATCATCCTTTCTGGCACTAGCAATGTCCCAGGATCCAAAAGCAGCACCAAATCTTACAGAAAATATTTCCAAGCTCCAGAATGTTACAGTTTTGCAGAATGGGACACGTTGGCAGGGAGAAGCGATACTATTTGTTAAATCAACTGATAGAGAAATCAAACTTTTGGTAAACACAAACCCTTCTTCAGGTCTGAAATAACTTGAAACAGACATTTTTCCTTTGTGTTTCATGTCATTTCAGTTGGTGACTAAGGCTGAATCTATTTTACATGCCAGATTAATTTTCGCTATGAGAGCCTCTAGTCTCTCTGCTGCACATTGCATCTTGCTGGAACAGAGTCGCGTCTCCTCTAATGGCAGTTTCCAGCCCATTTCCAGTTTGCATGCACTGGCCAAAAGGACTGTAAACACTGTAGGAAAACATTTGTGCAAAATTCTGGCCAACATTTTCGTTGTTAGTGGGAGAGCAGACACTCTGGAAAAGCAGCCTAATTATCTAGATTCTTAATTGTAGTCTTTGGTACCTAATTTGCAGCATCCTGGAGAGAAAATGATGGCATTTTTTTTCCCTACGGGAAATTATAATGCTAAACGCAGCATGGAAACATTTCAGGAGGCCTTGATTTCAAGACTTCTTTCATGGAACTGAGCTTTTGGTGAGATTTGCCTCAATATTGTCCTTTAAGTAAATGTTTGCCACCCATTGCACTGTGTGATACTTTTCTTGTTCCCGTGAGCAACGAGAAAGAGCTTAGTAAGACTGGTAAGTGGTAAGGTAGATCTGATTGAATCAGATCTGTCCTTATGCCGTAGTTTGAGGGAGATCTGCCTGGTGTCTTCCTGGGCCGCCCACTGCCATGCAGCAGCACGGCAGGTCCTCTGCCTTCTGCAGGATTTCTCTCCTCCAACATCCTTGTCCCTTCCATATTTGTACCATCCAACCCAGCAACATGGTAAATCAAACTGCTGTTGCTAGTTAAGTATCTGGAGCTAGTTTGTACGTCATTGCATTTACGAATGCCTTTTTTAACCAGGTTTTTCCTTGCTGGTGCAGAATTGAAGCCCCGGCAGGCGGTCATAGGCATGACAGGCTGGAGACATCGTCCAGTTTGCGAGCACGGCAGGTGAAAACCAAGCAGCTCTGAAATAAGCAAAGAAGCAACTTTTGCAATTGAACACGTGACCCCTTTCTCTAGCAACAAGTGTCCTTGGAGCGAGGCACCGCTGTTTGGTTGAGGAGCTATTTTGGCACAGACCTAAATAAAGAAGTAGGTGACATAGTGGTAAGTGAAAGGCAGCATGGCTCTTCCTTGCAAAAGGGAAAAGAAAAAAAACAAAACAAATGGTATTTATAAAATAGAGGAAGAGAATGTAAAGACGTAATGATTCAGATGAGCTGCCAGGCTGGAGCATACATGTCGATTTAGCTCGCTCTGGCCATTGCCCAGGGACATCTGCCTGCACAGAACCTGTTGACATAACAGAGGAAATTCTTTGTTCGTTGCTTGCCATCATCTCTTCTGAATGATTTAGCTCAGGCTGAAGACTTTTATTCACCCGTAGAGACAGAAAACAAGCTTCAAGAATGCAATATTTGATTTCCTAGGCTGGGGGCAGGAGGGGAAGTGTTTATAACATTGTTCTCCTCCCAGCCTCCAAAGCTGTTTAAAAATAAACATTTTACTCTGGAGCCTCATGACTCGGGGAATAAGCTGCCTGTGGCAAGCTTTGATGTGTATCTCTTCCAGCCCCTTTGTTTACAAATTTCCACTTAAGACCAGAAACATGGGGACAAGGCGATGGGGAAGTTACTGAAGATTTTGCTGCTTTTGAAACACCAGCAATGGGTGTCCCCTGGCAGGAGAACACGAGCCTGGAAGCCGGATGCAGACAAGTCACTCCAGCTGGTATCCATCCCTCCTGTCCGGATTTGCAGAAATAATCTGAGAAGAAACATCTGGAATTGCTTGAGCAGGAAGGGTCCATCTGTGACCCAGAGCCATGTGTGGTTCACAAGCAGCTAGAGTGCAGCTCCCAAGCCACAGCCACATCATATGACTAATAGCACAAGGGCTCCTGAGCAATGCGGGCTTCTTGCCATGGAAGTAAACGGGCCGAGGCTGCTGAGTCACACCAGGACATCTGCCAAACCCAGCTCCGTATCATACCAGAGTGGAGGACCCCAGGAGAGAACCACGTCTGGAGCTCTCCAGGTGCGGGAGATGTGACAGAGGCAGCCTTTGATGTACACCTTGTGCAGCACAAGCTCAGGCTGGTTTTTCATCCCAGCACTAAGGTGAAGTCCCAGCCTTCATTCCTCCCTGGGAATGCATGGAGATCTCCGCAGCTCATTCTCAATGTGCTGGTCAGAGCGTTTCCAGGAGGCTGGCTGCCTGGGAGCAAGACTGCCCTGCATGTTCTAAGGGGTGCAAATTTGCCCTGCAAACCTGGACTCATGTTCTCCTCCCCACCCTGCTTCATCCAACGATGTGTCAGCTGTTAGCTTGACTGCATGCCTTCCTTCTCTGGGGATAACTCACTGCATTCCCTGGAAGTCCTGTTCTCTGGGCTGCAGATCAGACCCATGACGTACAAAGAACATTGAAGACAAGGGAAGTACAAATACAGCTTTGTTACAACACAGCTCTACTGTCCTACTGCTCTTAGCCGTAACCTGTTATCTGCGTGGTCCACAGACCGGGCTGCCAGACATCTGCAAATCCTGGACAACGAACCCCAGCTTCACACATCAGCTCTGTGCACTGCCTCCAGTAAGTCCTGGACAGACAGAGGGACTGCGTGTGGACAGCAAAAGCCTGGTGGGCTTGGGATGGAGGTCTACGGTTACTGCGCATGTGCCAGCCACCTGTTCAGCATGTCTGATATAATCCCAGGCACATGGGGTTCCCTGCACACACGACCTGCATGTGTGATGCACTCAGGACGTGCCAGGCACTCTATCCATGTCAGATCTGCAGTGCACGCACTGACAGTCCCACCCCGAGGGAAGTTTGCACCCGAGTCCCACTGCTTCAGCATTAGAAATGTTCCTGGCTCCTGTGCGTGGCCAGGGTGAATCTTCCAAAGCCCCATTGCAGAGCCCAGCACAATAAACTGCTTTTCAGCCTCGTCTCTTTCTGTCTGAACTTTGCAGCGTCTTTGAGTTGTATCAGTTTTAGTAGTGCACCTGCCTGGAAAAACTACTCAGAAATACCCGAAGACAGACACCTGTAAATACATTTCCTACAGGGGCATCTCCAATTTGCACTTCAGCAGCTTTGCACCCAGCTCCTCAGCCCTCCAGGCGTTTTGCCCCACAGAGGACGACATGCTAACAAAATCGCTGTTCCCGGGACTGGAGGACTTTCTCGGAGCGGCAGAAAGCGCGGAGCTAAGGAACCTGCTTCTCCCTGTGTGGGTGCAGTTCAAGGTTAGTCCCTCCAACTCATATCACAGACAAAAAGCCAAACTCTTGGCAAGCCCTTTGCCTCTCAGCTGTTAAACAAGGTTTAACCACATAAGCCTGAGACCTGCAGTTGCTCCTAGCAGAAGTGCCTGACCCACGCGGGTCTTTGCTACATGCGCGACCCATCTGCAAGGTACCAACACCTTGACTTAGGGAAGGAAAAGGAGGCGCAGACCTTACCTCGGGGGACCGCACTGCATTTTGAAAGACGGCGTAGGCAATAATTGAGCTGGAACCTATAACACTGAGAAAATAAAGCACAGGTTGGAACAGGAGTACATCTGCCTCGCCGGGATAAGGGATTGCTCTTTCTCCGGAGAAAATGGTCATTGCAATAGTAACTCCATCCCGGCATCCCGGGGACGCGGGTTTAGCAGCGCGTTGTACCTGAGCACGGCCATGGTGAACTGTATCCACTGGAGAGCCGAGTATACCTGGGGAGAAGGACGGGTGCGAGCTCAGCACGACACGGCCCCACGCGCGGCGGGGAGCGCCCCACAGAC
>NW_008795859.1:1034850-1039772 GCF_000699145.1 Aptenodytes forsteri | reverse complement strand
GCCCTGGCCCTGCCGCGAAGGGCGCCTGGCCTTCAGCGCCACGGAGGCTCCCTCCTCAGGAGTCAAGCGGGAAGCGTCTTCGCACAGGCCTCGTAGAGATTGCCCCCGACGCCCGCCCTGCCTGGGGTCCTTCCTCCTCCCCTCCTAAGGGGGAGAGGACGCCGGGCCCGAGGAACACCCTCCCACCGCTTCGTGTAAACCCCTCATCTCCGGGGCATTCCTTTCACTTCTAGGTGGCATCATCTGGCTGATCAGTCTTTGCCTTTCCCTCTAACCGCAGAAATCGGCAGCAGTTTCTCTAGAAAGCAGTTTAAGAAGCAGCTATTAACTGGAACCACTTTTTTTATTATAGCATTATTAATACATTTTATCTTGCAGCAATATCTGCTCCTTGTACCCACCCCAGGATTCAAAAGGCAGCAAAGCTCCCACAGAAATCAGTTTTGCTTAGCTTAAAGCATAGTCTTAAGGTAAAACACTCATCAGGTGTTTCTCTTTTCAACTCTCTGTAACACTGATCAGGAGTACAGCATCTTCCAGTGGCCATCTGAATTCCACACAGCATGAACAGCACATGCAGTATCAAGTTTTGAGGACTGACCTGATCCCTGGCCAGGTATCTCCATTAAAATAACATAGCTGGGGCTTCTATGGGCACAAATACTTCTGCTTCCTGTTACAAGACCTCATTTTCAAATACTTAAAACTACCAAACGCTGATGAAGCTTTAGTTTGACAGTGTCAATCACTTCTGAAGACAAGGCTGGAGAAAATACTTTGTTCACGTTAACTATGGCTTGAGACTTTCAGATGTCCTTATTGGTCTCACCCCCCTTATTTTGAACCTGGGAAATAAAGCTTGGACGGGAAGGACAGGCAAAATGTGCCAGCATTGCATATGCTCTTCAGCCATCAGAAAACTCACCCAAATTTACCTCAGAAAAGACACGCTTTTGCACAAACTGGCGAGACTAAGTGTAATAGCACCTCAAGGAGACTCTGCCCTTGCTCAGAGCTCAAATCACTCGCTCTGTCAGGGTACCACAAAGGATTTCAGGAGAACGTTTGCTGGAACGGCTGCTCCAGCCAGAAGATGAGGGGCAAGTTCTGATATGTGGAGGACCTGTCTTGACTACGCCTGCCAGCATTTGGCTGATACCGAAGCCAAACAGAGATAGGAGCCACTGAAGGAGAAGACAGAAAAAGGAAACTCCGGGTCTCTTAGTCAACAACAGGTAAGAAGAACAAGACTCGGAAAAGGAGCCCTATTGGGAAAACAAAAGGTAGGAGGAGGGGTAGATTAAAGAGCATAAAACCTAAGGACACTAAGAACAGGGAAAGGCGGTGATGCGAGGGACCTGTACCTTTTACAACATGTAAGATGGAATGTGAGACTGAATTTTGGGTTTTTTTTTTTGCCAGGGAACAGCTGTAAAAACCACCAGGAATGTGCTTCAGGCCAATCTAGTGCTTTTTTTTTTTGGTCTACTTTAACACTGTTATTGAATAGTATTACACAATACTGGCATCTTGCTTTAAGGTGATTTCTCCAACATTTTGAATACTGTGTTTTTAAGGAATGTCTTCCTCTTGATCTTCTAAACTGAGAATACCAGAAGGAAATCTGCTGCTCTCTTGAAGTGAGCGGGAAGTTTGCTTGCATAAGGAGAACTGGTTAGGACTCTTGACAGTGTTTCACAGCTTGCACAAAGTTCTCCAACATATTAGAGCTCATCTTTTTCATTATTCTTCTTCAGGAAAGAAGCAAGGATATTGAGGCTTTTCTGGAGTTCCTCCTTTTTTCCATCACTCATTTTGTTCTTCTCGATCAGTTTTGTGATTCGGACAACTTCATTAGCAGCAAACTCTTCTCCCTGCTCCAGTATCTTGCTCATAATTTTCAAGTATTGCTCAGCTGACTTCTTCTCAGTTTCTTTTGTTTTTTCTAAACTCTCTTGCCCCTTTTTCAGGAGGGATTGGCGTTCTGATTTCTCAGTGGTGCTCACAAACTTGCTGGCCAGCATGTCGTACTCTTTCAGGCAGCCTGGCATCCCCAGATAGATGCCGTTACTCTTCAGCCAGCGCTGAATAGCCCTGGCCTTAATTTGGCCGCTGTAAGGTAAGGGATTGTCAAAGTCACCATCCTGGAACAAGTAAAAAATAGGGAACTTTTCCTTATCCAGCTTGTACTTTTCTCCCAGCTCAGTGTTCAGTTTATCACCATAATCTATCAAGACAAAACGAAACACAGAAAAGCACAGTACGTTAATCAAAAGAAAAAAATAAATTAGGATTTTCTCCTACACAAACTTGTAAATATTTGTCTCCAGAGTTTCAACGCTTCCTAATAACCTCTTTGCCAGGAAGTGCCATACACTGAAACAAAAATACCCCAGAATATCACTTCTGCAAGGCAAACCATCATTAGGTTGTCCAAAGAAAAACACAAGATTCTAATGGTGCTTCACTGTGACTGTGATAGCATAAGACATCGGCAGGACCTCTACGTACAAACCCTGTCCTCCGTATGATAAATTAATAGCCATTTTTTTCCTTGTTTTGCTCTATCCATTGATTTTGTTTGATTTTACAGTTAAATGGATTTTTTTCCTGATCTATGTGCAGAAAGTGTACACTTACACATTTTAGTTCTGACAGCATGCCAAGATACAAGATGTTTTCTCATCTTACATAAATTGCATTTATTCTTGAGGACAGAAAACATACTTAAAGAGATCTCAACAATGCTACTTTGCTAAATCCATGTGTGTTTAGAGATGTCAGCATGGGTGAAACTTCCCAGTTAGACAATTCCTGTAAGCTTAAATTCTTAATTCTACCTACAAACCGACACTCTACAAGAGTGAGTAAGGTGACAGTGATCCATTCTTCACTGCTTTTCTCTTAAAGCCAATTCAAGAACATCAAAGTACACCAGCCATAACGCAACGGCCACTTTCTCTGCTTTACGAGCAACAAGCGGAGGGTTTGCTACAATGAATTAATCATACCACATTTGCTTTATTTGACCAGGCTTGTGGCTAAAGCATGATTCTTGCAAGGCCTTTTCCCTAGAAATGGACAAAAAGGTTTCTCTCAGCAAAGAAAGAAAAAAAAAAAAGACAAAAAGTGCTACAAATGAGGAGGGTAGCATCCAGTTTAGCAGCGTGGGCTGACTTGCTTCATTAACCAGCCGGAAGGAGATAAGCAGCACTCCTACGCTCACCGCGGGGGGCACAGCGGCAGAGCTCAGCAACCGGCCAGAGCAGGTGCTTTGGTCCAACAGGGCCGGGCCCATCTCATTTCTCACTATCACAATTACCTCAGAGCCTGTTTTCATCAGAAATTGCAGCGAATTTTATTTCCTCCACACCAACCCATACTGTACTAATCTGTCCAGAGTTCCTCACCTGATATTCCCACTTCAGCCACCAGAAGATCTTCACTGGAGCCTGAGCTCTCTGCCAGCTTTTTAAACTCATCTTGTTTCTCACCATATGGATATTGTGTATCGAATTTCACAAGGACAAACTTATGCTTTGGAATTACCTAAAACAAGAAGAAGAAGAAGAAAAAAAAAAAAAGACAAAACTTTAGCATTTCAGGTTTGAGTAATCTATAAGTCACCTAAGGTTGCTTTAGCTTGTTCTTCTTTTCCTGTGCAATGAGCAGATGCAGAGAGGGAGAATGGAAATTTTATAATTATGGCCTTTCAAAAATGACTCACTGCAGTGTGGAGGAAAGACTGAGCTTTGGGTGTACATATTCCTACACCAGATGATAAAGATGGTACGTGGTAGGTTTGGGGGATCTGACAATACCTTTAATTATACCTGATTTGCTTATTGTAAATCTGATTACCGTCTTGGAAGTCAGCCAGCTAAACAATTTCCAGTGGGACATTAAGAGGACAGAGGCCAAATCTAGTGTAATTCTGAAGCGTCCCAGCATGAGAACTGCAGCTCTTAGCTAAGAGGGGAGGTGCAGGGAGGGAGCAGAGATGCTGGAGGTGCTGTACTGGTTCAGTAAACGGAAAATTCGTGTTTGAATTGATTCCTCTTCGCTTCTGCTGTTGAGTTTTGCTCTGCTCGGTTGATGCCCTTTCAAATGAGCTTGGAAATGGAATCTGTCACCTGGTTTGGGATTTTTTTCTCCCTCCAGGAGAAGACCTTGCAAAATCTTTTTTCTAGTGAACAGGGTCAGATTGCAACACAGGTCCCCACCTACACAAAGTGCACTGCAAGCACTGTTCAGGCACTGACATAACAGCTGGTTGCAACAGTTAACAAAAGTCTTCAAGCCCTGGGCCTGCTGATCACTTTATTTACTGTCCCGATAAGAAGCGAGCATGGCAGGTGTTACAGCTTTGATATTTCTGCTGGTCTTTTAAACTCCCTCTTTCAGCATTCTGCCAACTACTTCAAATTCTTCTCGTTGCAGAAGAGCTGGAAGGTCCTAAGGGTTGTAGAGCGCCGTAGCGCTAAAACACCAAAAATGGTTTGTCACAGCAGAAAAATCAAGCGGGGGGTTGGCATGTGGCAAGAAGTATTTGCTCATGCCTGAGCAGTTTGCTTAGGGCTGATGCTTTTCAAACAGCTCAGCTGATTGTTGTCTCTTCAGCTTATACTGCTACAGAACACGCTTTAATCCTGCCATACGCCGATTCCCTTTCGACGGGCGTCTCGCCATCTGCCTCAAGCTGGGCCTGCGACACCTGTCACAGCACTAGTTGCTACTGAAATCAAAATCCTGCCTCGCTCTAGGAAGACACCTTCATTTCAAAGTGATTCAGCGGAGAAAAAAACCCTCAGCCTGGCAGAAGCCTGTTGCTTTCTCTTTCATCAACAAAAAAGAACCGAAACCGGACCAGGCAGAGTGTGCTCACGGCCCCGACTCGCTCCCCTGCACCGTCCTGCCCTGGG
>NW_008795859.1:1000178-1033594 GCF_000699145.1 Aptenodytes forsteri | reverse complement strand
TGGGGCGCGCTCCGGGGGCCGGACCTAGGCCGCGGGGGTGGGGCGGGCAGGACCGTGGGAGCACGAGCGCTGATCTAGCGCCGTCCCGCTTCCACGCCGCGCGTGGAACGGGCAGGGGAGGTGGCGGACAGGGCGCACAGGCAGCCCCTTCCCTCGGGGGGCGGCACGCGGCGGTGCTGCTGCCAGAAAAAGAAATGCAAGCGGGCAGCTCGCTTCCAGCAGCAAATTCGCAGAAAATGAAGGCAGGCGAAAGGGCAGAACGCGGGATCTGGCCTCGCAGGACAGCCTGCTGCGCTACGGCCACGCAGAGATTAGCAGAGAGAGGAGAGGGCGGCCGGTGGTGTATGTATTTATATACAGCAGCAGGCCAGGCATGGTGGCCACTGCCATATCATTGCCACAGCCCTCTCAAGCACATTTTTTTGTGCTATTGGAGGAGGTATCTCAGCCAGGATGAAGTGCAAGTGAGCAGTGCAAAGCCTCAACAGCAGATTGACATAATAACGTCAAAGAACAGACACATCCAAGCTCCCTCGCCCCAGCAGACATCATCCTGAACCCAGTCTGCAGGCAGAAAGCAATGAGCATTTCCCCCCCTTTCCATCCTCCCTCTTTGCAGGTAACTTGATTTTTGGCTTGCCCTGCACCAGGATGATCTGGCTTCACCAAAGGGCTGACAAAACTAGAGAGTGTAGGCAAGCACTTCCAGACCATCTAGTAGAAAAATGAAAGAGGCAGCAATACTGATTTGTAACGAAACTGACTTTTATATAAATTATAAACCCATCCAGTTTAAAGCAGATCATTTGCAGTTGTGTCACTTAAGTCCGTAGAAGGCTGAGGCATACATATCTTCTACAGTCATAAATTAACAATGAATAATCAAGGAAGAGAAAGTTCAGATAAGGCTGCAGATACAACAAAAAAAATCCCCTCCCTCTAAGATTACTAGCGGTTAAAATAAAGTCATGATTATCAATGATTGCAAAATATAAATGCAATTTTTGAACAGTTAAAAAGTACAAAAATGATGGGCAACACAAACAGGCATTGTACATTTTGTCCTGTATGTAGACAAAGCAGGGTAGGAGATTTCTGACCTTTATCTACACCAGACACTGATTTTAAGCAAAGAGGAGAGTTGAGGAAATCTGTAAAAGGATCGTGGCTCATGATCCCAGTAGTATAAAAGCAGTATTTTTTCAGTCTGTAAACAGTAGTCTTGGTAGCTTCTTCTAGGTATGTTTCTCAATTCATCACCAAAAAAAAAAAATCCAAAACAAACAAAAACAAATATATCCCAAGAGTGGAAAAGGGGGAACAGCAGCAATGGGTTATAGCTTGAATTTCTTATCAGGTCCCTGTGGGACATATTCTGGAGGGGAAATGCTCTTTCGTAAGAAATATATAATATATTTAACTGTACACAATTTATAGGGGGAGAGAAATTCTCCCTCTCCCTCAACCAAGTCCCCAGTCAGTACATAGTCAATTTTGTACACCGTCTCCTCCTATAGAGGAACTACGCTTGTGAAGAGATGGCACCTGGTTTTATAAAACACCGAGTAATCAAAAAATTGTATTTGTTTGACAAGCTTATCGTTCACCAGTGGCTGGAACTGGAAACGGGACAGCAGCTAACACTGAGAAGCAGTCGGTATTCCCCCTGTGCTGGCATGGGGATGGTTTGAGGGACCAGCCATCGCTGAACCTGTGCCGTGCCAAATGCTGTGACGGGAAGCGAGAGCAAGCCATGGTTCCATCTCTTCTCAGACTCTGCTTCAGATGACAGACGTCCCCCCAGCAGTTTCAATTCTGCTTTTAAGAAAGCTGATGCAGAAAACGTTTTTTTTAAAGCAAGTTCTGCTTTCAGGCACATGGGAGGATTTTAAAAGCTTGGTTATATTAACCTTACACTTCACTTAAATTTTCACCATTGCTTACTGATACAACTGGTTGAATTCAACCTGTTGTAGCAGCAGTGGAAGGAAACTTCAGCATAAATCAGCCCCTGGACTATCCCCCTGTGGATGAGGGTGCTCTGTCAGCTTTGCATTCAATGCTGGTGTTTGCGCAAAGCCCTCTCCAGTTAGCACTGCCACAGGGGAGGGAGGGGACAGGAACATCAGCAACAGCAATTTGCCTCCTTGAATGAAAAGGGGCAGTGCAGATTTCTGGCTCAGTGCTTCTCTATGAATTGCATCATCTCAGCAATGGGACTGTTTTCACTTACCCTACACATTTCAAAGCATCAACTTCAGTCATCAGTCTTGCTTTAATTTAAGGAGCACACCCTTCTTTCCAAAAAGGTATTTCTATACAACATGTAATAGTTCAGTTTTTTTTTTTCCCGGGAAAAGTATTACTATAAAACAGACTTAACACATTTTGGTATTCTTCCAGCCCAGAGCACTTACCAGACATTGCAATTAAACCATCAGGACATCCGTTACAATTTAGACAACCTGCGGACATTCTTCTTTCCCTTTCAGGATGGGGCAAAGCAAAACTAAATCCAGCAAGAGCAGCAATGTGATTTTTTTTTTTTTAACACACACACACACAGGGGGTTTATTTTAAAAAAATACTCTCATCAACATTCTAGCATTACTAACAAAACATACTCAGAAGAGATGACAAAGGTAGGATTGTCAGCTCTCTTAAAACTTTGAAATATAGACTTCAGATACTAGCTGCTTTAAATCAGAAGATGAGGAATCTGTAAAGTCTGACCTGTCCCTTGTATTGCAGGTACATGTAACTTTTTTTGCCTACCGATTTTAGGCTGCATTACTCCTTTAAAAAAAAAAAAAAAAAAAAAAGGCAGAAATGCAGATTCAGTGGGAGCAGATGATGCAACTGCACTTTCTAACAGAATGCCTAATGAACTAGTACTTGAATAATCAAAGATCAACTGCAAAAAGCAAGCATACAGTTACAAAAAGTATTCTCAGCCTCATACCACAGCGGAAGCAAAAGTTACCTCTGCCAAACCAAAGCCAATAGAATTTAATTTCTGTTAAAATATTTAAGTCTTAAGTTTCAGTAATCTAAATACACTTTTTGAAAGTCATGATGATTGCTGTTTTACATTAAACTGACATGAAATCAGACCACAGTGTCAGACCTCACTGCGGCTATTATATACAAGGTCTCTGGTTTTGTCTTTTTTTGCTGAAACACTGATTCCCATCTCTCTCTAAAGCTTAATGGCCAAGTTTGCTCCTCGTCACGTTTGCAGTTTTCCTGAACATGAAAACAACCTGTGCGTACACTGACACCACCTCTTCTCTCCAGCAGTTCTCTCCTTAGAGGAACCTGCCTCACCACCAGGCACGGCTTACTCCCACCCTGCAACGGAGGGCTGGGCTCTGCTGGAAGGCTGTATGCAGAGGGTGTTCCTCCAGTGCAGCCTCACCTCTCCCTGCCGGACCACCACACTGAATTAATTCAGTAGGCCCAGGAGGCTTGCGGACAAAATAGGCAGCTCCAAAACAGGCTCGTTTCATTGGAGGCGGCTGAATGCGGGCATCTACAATTTCTGCATTTCTAAGGCAAGGACCATACAAAAAATTATAAACACTGTATGGTGATGAAAATACAACTCCTTTGAGATATATGCTTTACACTGGATTTCTATTGCTGCTTCTAAAGACCGTATCTCCAGTTGTTTCTAGAGATCAAAAGGGAAGAAAGTTAATTTTCTCCTGTTGCAATATGCTTATGAACATGTATAAAAAGTGGTCAAACCCCGATAAGGGTCCCTGCTTCTCATTTATGTACAATAATTTAAATCAGCTCAATACATCTGTAATACCTAAAAAAATTGTTTTATGATTTTAAGTCCTTCATGCACTATGAGGAAGTTCTGGATTAAAGTGATGGTATATTGGATGTTGCTTCTGTCTGGGACTCTGGTGTCACTCCCCTGTGGAGTCTGTCAAGGATGCATTTCTCAAATCTTTAGTTTTTTAATGGTATCGAGTCTCTTTTTCAGCAGCTCTCCAATTTCCTGAACTGAGTGATGGTAACTGCTCTGGACCTTCCCTTGCACAGTCTTTGTAAACTTTTTTTCTTCCTGCAAAATGCAAAAGAGAAATCATTCACTCCACAGCAACTGTTTAAATCCTCCCGTTAAACTTCCCCCACCATCTCAAACACTGATAAGAAATTCATGAGGACCACAGTGTAAGTTTACAAAGGGAATGTCATCAGCACAGAATAAGCAGTACTTGCTCAGCAGCAATAATTCCTGCAGATACTGGTATTGCCTACACAGGGCTGGTAACACATTAACATTTCTTTCAAAACTTCTGGAAACATCCTTGTGCAAACTATTTGAGGCTGAAATTGAGAGTGCGTGTAGCATTTTATTTTAGTCAGCATTTATTATAGTTCAGAATTTCTTATACAGAAAAATGAAGTCAAACACTGACCAGCTAAGAGACTCTTACACCAAATTCCAAAGCATAGTGAGCCGCAGTGCCTGGGACAGGTTCAGATGTCACCAATTCAGCAACGCTAGTACCTAGCTTTCCCAAAGGGATAAGATTCCCTTTAATGTGCAGTTTTCTAAAATGCCCATGCCAAAAGGCTTTTAGGAGGACCACCATCATGCAACACTGTTGGCATTGCTCCTGCAGGCAGTGAGGTTAGCACTGACCTACCATGAACGATGCTGTATTTCTGTATGCAGAAAGAGCAAATCCTGGTACCCAAAGCAGCAGCCATAGCCACTGTTCTGCCAAGAGGTGACTTGCTATCAAGATGCCTTTTGCAGACACTCGTACAGATAACAGCAGCAAAGCCTGCGAGGCACAGCCTGAGTAAACCAATCCGATGTGGGAAAATCTCACGTCAGTGGCAAGGTTCAGCTGACACATTGCCAGTATCACTCCATTCACACCAGAATTTTCACTAATACCCGAACACAAGGACTTTTTCAAAAGCACCTTTTAGCTCTAAACACACAGAGCTGCAAACGTAGCTCCCGGTCTGAGTAGAGCTATACAGACTGCGTTTATCAGGATTTACCGCAACCATGTCAAACAACAAACAGAAGAGCAAACATCGCGAACAAACACAGGAAAAGCTGCAGACTCCCACAGATGCTTCTGCTCAAATCCATGTGAATCTAACAGTTGGGTCTTGCAGATCTGCCTTGTGTAGTAATTTGATGCCTTGCATCAAAGGGAAGATGAAGGGATTTGCTGACTCAGCGAGGAACCAGAAAAATTACAAAGATCAACAATTATCTGAAAATGTCTTATCCCTTTAAAGTGAAGATTCCTTGATGATATTAAGAAAATGTACTTTTTTGGTTTTATTCAAATTTGCATTAAATACAGTCTAAGGGATTTCCTTGCTTTCTAGCAGGGGATGGTGACTCAACCGCTTCCCTGGGCAGCCTGTTCCAATGTTTCACCACTCTTTCAGTAAAGAAATTTTTCCTTACATCCAATCTAAACCTCCCCTGCCGCAACTTGAGGCCATTAGATACTTCTACATCAGCCTCATACAGCAACAAGAAAATGGAAATGTTAAGTAATGTACTATGAAATAAACAGGACAATGTAATTGAAAAAATACAAGTTGGCTAACGGCAGCTTAGGTGGACAGAAGTGCAATTCTGAAATACATGGGTGCAGCTTTTACATCCTCCCCTGTTCAAAAGCCTTCAGATCTCCCATCTAGACAAACATGAGTGCCAATGCCCTGTAAGCCAAATTTCCCTTTTTAGATAAATATACTGGAGGCCTGTTTTTGTCTTAAGTGCTGATTCCTAATTGAATTTGTGGGGGTCCCGGGTAACATGACTTCTGCCTGTGCTTTCTCAAATCAGTCTCTCCCACCTCCCAAACTAATACTGGTGAGGAGACAACTCCCCTCTCAAGCCTTTCTCCTGGAATCCTTTGACAAGGAACACGACTCACCACTCCCCCAGCCCCTCTCCCCTGTGTGTCAGAAGGTGATGCCTATTCCACCACTTTGCTGCCTTGCACCTTTTATCTCCACGTGCGTTTCAAGAGCACCATAAAGGAAATTCCAATTCTGTGCTTTCAGCCACCTCTAGGCTTTTTAGCTGGACTCTGACACTATCTTCAGTATCTCAACCACTGTTTTAAACAAATACATTCAGAGTAAGTACTGAACTGTTACAAGATCCCTTATAACAGTAACATTAACCTATCTATCACAAAATTTAACTCTTATCTGATTGCCAGGGCTTAAAAAGCCAAGCTTCCTCATTAGGCCCATGCTTCACATGTCTAAGTTTGGCATGAGGTTTGGCATGTGTAGTGCCTATTACTCCTGCCTTTGGTTTTCCCCATATAGCTGGGGGCGGGGGGAGTTGCCACTTGTTTTTCTTTAAAGATCAAGTAATTGTTTCCAGGGAAGTGACTAATCAGCAGTAGGTGAGTCTCAAATGTTTCCTGGAATAAGTATTTTACATCCATTATGTCATGCTAAAATACAGATAATAGAATAAGTCATATCACAGACAACAAAATGTTAAAACCTTAAGTTTTTCTTCACTAACGTACCACACAAAATGAAAGTATTTTCAAATTCCTATGTTTAGATCTCATTGAGATTATTTTGTGCAGTGAGCTAGAACTGATCAGATGAGGCAAAGTCACTGCCATTATAAAAAACCCTACCTCACTGATCTAAAATTAAGCTTTCTAGCAGTCTGGTCCCTAACCTCTGGTTAAGAGCAATTAAGTCAATCACAAAAGGTGAGTTTTTTTTTGTTTTCCTTTTTTTTTCCCTTCCAGTAAAACATTTTGAGGAAAAGAAGCTTTCAACAAAGTCATCCCGTCGGCATTTACATACAGGCTGTTATAGGTCACACACAAATGTACAGAGCACACAAAACATGATGCAAGTTCTTACCTGTAAAAGCAGAGTGTCCTTGAAGGACAGCTCTTCAAGTTTTAGTGCAGTCAGAATTATTTCAAGCCCTTTGATGTGATCTATTACATTGGAAGTTAATGTCTGTAGTTCAGTAACATAATCCAGAAAATGTGTAAATACAGGTGGCTATAAAAACAAATACATTTATAAACACATATTAATGCCTATTCAAATGACTATTTCATATGACAACTCACTTCGTAACATCTATCATTCTATTCCCCCCCCCAGTGCTAAGCTATAATCTACCTACCCAGATAAATACTATCGGTTAACTAGTTTACTGCAGTGCATTCAAGGCAGAAAGGCCTGTGATACTCTAAACTGTGTTTCCTATCAAAAACCTGTCATGTGATGTCAGAGATGTGGCACGTCACCATTTGATTTTAAATAGAAAAGGAGTTTTAAAAATTAGTACTGAGTAATCTCTAACATACATCAGCCTCTACAAGGCAAAGTTTATGAAAAACAGTTTATTAACATGTCATCTATCCTGATTTTTCTTTCAGTATAAATATGCTGTCGGATTGGGGGTGGGGGAAGAAAAGAAAGGGACATTGTCTACCATAGCTACACTGCTTTCTTTTTTTTTCTTCTTCTTTTTTTGCAGGTTGGATTTAAACGGTCGGAGGACACTGTCACAGTAACTTGATACCCACAGGGCAATGGAGATCGTCTGGAAAAAAAGGTACAAGTATGTTACAATTTGCATTTACAGGAGGCTTCTAAACTCGTTTTAGCGTTCCTACTGATAAGACTCAGAGTAGTTAGAATACACAACAAAAACTCCGCTTTCATGAGTGACTGAGATCAAAGAACTTTCACTGTGTTTTAGTCCCAACATTTCTATCCTGAAGTTCTCAGAAATTTCTAGTTTCCAAAGGAAAAAATACCTCAACAAAGAAGACTAGGTTTTCTAACAGGTTTGGATGAGTTTTCAAGGTGCCATCTCTGACTTCAATCAAATCACCTTTACACTTATTGAACAAGTCTGAAAAGAAAAAAAAGAAAAGCCTTATTCAGGACACGTAGATCAACTTAAACATGTATTTTCTGTACAGTATGTATCTCAGTGCAGTGTGCAAAGCTGTCAGAGGACTGACTACTAAGCAGCTAATGACAAATTTGGCCAAAGCCTCTCAAGAAGGTCCAGCTCTGAAGTTTCCTCTGAATTGTATTTCATTACAAACAGTATCTCCACTCCATTTATTAGCACACCTGGACCAAGTACCAGGGAGACAACAGTTGCTAAGACTAGGCTGCAAGGTAGCGAAACGATAGGACATAACGACATTCTGTGGCATGCAACACTTCGTGATCAGACAAGCCAAGGGGAATCTCAGCCTTGTTCTCAAGTATCCTTCAAAGGGGCCTGCAGATGCATTAACACACTTCCCCATAATTGCAGCACACTCAGCAGCACATCCTCGGAGCACCATGAAGCACTACCTTAGCTACCAGTGTTTATTCTTGAGTTACCATTTACCTGTTAGTCGTTCTACTAAAGACTTGAAACTATTCCCTATCCTCTCCTGGATTTCTGCTGAATCTTCTGAAAGAAAAAAAAAGTAGTTATAAAGTACAAGTTTGTGTATTTTCTGCTTCCAGAAAACTAAGAGGCATTTAAATGTAATTTAGCTTTAGCAGTCAAAAGCAAAAACAACTGCTTTCAAAGAGGATCCAGTATTACATCAACGTACACTGTACAAAAATGAAGACTTGCACAAAACATTAAATTAAGGCGTCGCCTCCCAGATAATTTTTTGAATGACACTAAGTTAACACACAAGTAAGTGTTTGGGTCCACATCAGCCAACGCCTAGTAGTTTTCAAACTAAATGGAGACACATCTCACTCCCTCCCACCACACATCATGACAATCTGGTTAAACCCCTGCCCCTCAAACACTTACCTAGGCCATTGGTATCTAGTTCATAAATATCACTAACAAGATAAAACAAGCTAGTCTGGCATTGACAGCTGCCATTACTGAAGAAGCCAGCCATTCGGGTAGGAGGAGGGCCAAGGACAGGATACTAGGCAAGAAGCAAAGAAAAAGATAAAGGTGTTGCAGCTTTTCCTTATCCAGAACACAGTGTTTGTCTCTGGCACATCTCTCAGTCAGATTCATACACTACAAACTCAGGGTCAGTTAAGTGCATTCTGCAGCCTGCTGGACGTTACAAGATGCATTCAGTTTCTCTGCTTGCATTCATGTTCATTTAATACTTGGGGATAGCTTTTTCCTTAACGGGTACCTGAATTTTTTGTTCTAGAAACTTCTTCCCTGAATCCACTGCCGCTTCCAGCTGCTGAAGCAGGGATCGAATTGTATCAATCTTGGATGAGACGCCGTTCTCTGCAGTCTTTTCAGAGTTCTTTGGTTGAATAGTGTGACTAAGAGGTGGGAGTCCGCTTACTAGCCTTAAAGTTAAAGACCGGATTCGCAACCACATGGTTTCTTCCTCCAGTGAGAGTTTCCTATGTTCTTCAGAAATGTCCCTAGAGAAAGGCACCAAATGTTTTCAGGCAAATGCTTCGATTTTGCAAAGTAGCAAGCTTCACTCAGGTACAAAAGCCTACCCAAAGTTATCAAATACTGTATGAAGAGGAAGGAGTGGTCAGAAATTCAGAAAACCGTATTAATATGTAAAAAGGCAGCACTGCTAGAAGTGATGAATGATGCTTGTTAAGTTTGCAGTTAGCCAGCCTAAAGAACATTTAAATATGGCAGTTGCCCTGAAAGGATTTTCTTCGCCATGTGTGCTTCAAGGAAAAGGTGTGACTCTACAGTTGAGGATATTTCTACTCACCTGTCTTTTGGATCCCAGTTAAACAAGACTGTCAGGTCTCTGTTGTCACGCAAGTCTTTCCACGGAATGTCATCCTCCTCTGGGCTCAGACTCATGGACTTTATACTTTCTTCTAAACTGGATGATCTGAACATGAGAATAAGCAACATTAAATCAAACATTTGATCACTGGAAACAGAAAACACAGCACGCTAACAAACTACATTCTCTCCACTGATCAACTCTTTTGATGTCAGAAATGCTACACATACATGGTACTGACAAGGATGCTGAAGGGAAGAGCAAAGTAGAAGCAGGGAGAAGTAGCTCACAGGTTTTTGCCAAAGACCTGCAAGTGCAACTCACTAAGGTCTCACTTGGCCAGTGTTCTGCCTATGCACAAATCTCCAATTTTTTCACGTGCAAGGTGCTGCACTTATCGCTGCTGTACTTACATATTTGCTTCAAGTAAGAGGTCTAACAACATCCGTTCTGTGCGAACTTGCGCAAAGTGAAGGGAAGAGTTCAGCCTATTTCTAAATGCAATGAATTCTGGGATCTTCTCAAATGCACCATACTTGTAGGCTTGAATGATATATTCTGAGGTCTGGAAGAAAACACACACCATCTCTGTATTAGTTTCTTCCATAAATTCAGAACAATCAGAGTTTAACAAGGTCACTGCCAAGAAATTGCATTTCTGTGGTTTTCATTAACCCAGAGGTACAGAATCTGGCAGATACTCAACCCCTGGGAGAGGCTTGCACTTTTGCTTGTCCAAGTCACCCCAGCAGTTTTGCTACTTTAATTTGAGAATGTCCAGATGCTCCACTAGGCAGTGTGATTTAATAACCAAACCAACACTAAGAAACATCACGTTGCTGTTGCCACTGAGACTGAAAAATACTTAAAGGAGGGGAGAGATGATTTTGGAAGGCTTTTTCTTTTTTTTCTTTTTTCTTTTTTTTTTTTCCTGAGATGCATTATTCAAATCATTGTTTCATTGTGAAAGTACTTTCAGACAAAATAAATATATCCCAGATTTTCTGGAACTGACTTGGATGTGCATCACATATTACCGCAACATAGGTTAAAAAAATTACTCACACATTTTTTTATTTCTCTTTTTTATTAGATTTTTGAATACAGCATCACAAGATATCACGCAGTGTATACACATTACAATACAATCTAAACACCAAAGGAAACTGTCAAGGTCCATGAGATAGTTTGCTTCCCCTCTGATGAAATGCAGCAATACAAGGCACACAACTAATATTTCACATCAGTCCAAGTAATCTCCAGAAGGAGATTTATACGACGAAGGAGCCCCAAACAAGCACTATATTTTAATGAAATTTTCTAACGGCAGAGACAGAGTGAACAATTTATGCTCCCAGTCAAGACAGATGGCTGTATTTTTTACACCAGAATTACTCCACAAGTGAGAAATTCTGGCAAATAAAATATTTTCTTCTGAACAAGATTATGAAATGCACTGAAGATGAGAGGCATCAAAAAGGCCCCTGGTTAACTGAACTTTATATGGTACTAACAGACTCAACCTGTCTGGAAGGCTCTGAGAGACTAGAAGCTAGTATGAACAGATGAAAGCCACCTTTTTTTCCCCTTTAAAATAAGAAATGTCCTCTAGGTAGCTCTGTCTTTTTTTTTCCTAAGAAATTTGGTTATTTGCACTGTACGAAAAAAATATGCCAAATATTCAACAACATACCCTCTGATAAACAGCCTTGCAGAGTTCATTGTCAGGCTGCGGGATTGCGCTATGGGTGCTAATTCAACTGCATCGACGTGGTTTTTAAATCCCCATAGGATAAAGGCTAGGCTCTGAGAGACTAGAAGCTAGTATGAACAGATGAAAGCCACCTTTTTTTCCCCTTTAAGAAATGTCCTCTGAACAAGATTATGAAATGCACTGAAGATGAGAGGCATCAAAAAGGCCCCTGGTTAACTGAACTTTATATGGTACTAACAGACTCAACCTGTCTGGAAGGCTCTGAGAGACTAGAAGCTAGTATGAACAGATGAAAGCCACCTTTTTTTCCCCTTTAAAATAAGAAATGTCCTCTAGGTAGCTCTGTCTTTTTTTTTTTCCTAAGAAATTTGGTTATTTGCACTGTACGAAAAAAATATGCCAAATATTCAACAACATACCCTCTGATAAACAGCCTTGCAGAGTTCATTGTCAGGCTGCGGGATTGCGCTATGGGTGCTAATTCAACTGCATCGACGTGGTTTTTAAATCCCCATAGGATACGTTGGTGTTCTGTTTGCCTGCAGTATCTGGAGAAATTAAAGACGGACGGACACAAGAAAATTAGAAAGATTACTTGTGATTCTGCATATTTAAAGGAGGACTATCTTGATAAGGATAAAGTTGCCTTTTTAGTTTTGGCCAAATATAGCAATACTGCCTTCTATTCTCCTCCCTGTCCTTGGCATCCTCTCCCAGAACAGAAATATTATGTCAGGACTGCACAGCATCCTAGATGGCTGTTACTCATGGGACCCACTCTTAAACAAGATTCACTTCAGGCTGTTAAGTTCAGCAAGTCAGAAGGAGAACATATTTATCCAAAGCAATCAGTTTGAATCAGTAGCTATATTTTTATGCCAGACCACTTCGTTTATATCCCACACTTCCTGTTCTAGGCAGAGTCCCACGCACAGCATGCCGCAGGACACGTTCTCTGTGCTGTAGCAGGCATTCCAGCTATCTTAAATATCAACCCAGAGAGGAGCAGGCAGTATCTGAAATCGTGTAAAAAGGTAACTTTTAGAGGATAGTCCTCCTTTAACATTGCAGTTAGATGCCGTTATGGGACTCGAATGGGAATCTGGTATCAGGACCCAGAGTATAAAGGGGCAACCCCAGCGGAACCACAGCAGCACAGAAACTGGTAGCAGATTCTGACCCTGTGATACCTGGGACATATCTTATGGTAAGGAATCCCTTTTTTCATCTCCACTCTTGCCATGCCATCATCCTAGGTGAACAGTACCCTGAATTGAGCCTTCACCTCCTGCAATTTGCACCTTACGGTTGGTTTAAAGGACACTTGCTATTTGCAAATTAGTACAGCTTTTGATGCATTTCCCAACTAAAAGGATCTTAAGGTGATAACCACTGAAGTGTCCTGAACACATGAGAGATTTGGCTAGCTGAGATCAACAGTGGCTCATGGTCCTCTGGTCGCAATACTCTGTCTCCAAGATGAGACATGATGCGAGTGGGTTCCAGAGTCACATCCTTATCTTGTAGCATGAAGAATTATATAATGCTGATTGCATCACTTTCACCCCTCTTGCAATTTCAGCCTTTTAAGGTGTGGTAGTGGGGCAGGTTGAACCATTCAGGCACTGCCTTTTCAGGATTTCTGGAACACGAGTTGAGTAGCATTTTCCTGGGAACAGCACTTGGAACGTGGCTGTCTTCGTCTGCGTACAGATATTGAGCTACTGGAGACAATCAGCTCTTCTCTGCTGCAAGCACCTTTATCATTCATGCCAAAGAGAAAAACCTTCTTCCAAGGTAACCACACCTGAAGTTACTTCAGATTGTTTTCCAGGGAAAGATCATTTCTTGATGCTTTACAATGCAGTGTTCCCAAGCAGACAAACGACATCCAATACTTTTTTCAGTTCACTTTTTTCACCTGGGACCCAGCAGTCATGCGTTTTATTCAGACAGTTGGTTCCAGGTATGCTTTTCATTAACATCCATCGAGTGACTTTTAAACAAGACTGAACAAGTGACTCCTCATAAAAAAAAAAAAAAAGAGAAAAAAGCCGCTACTACCAACAACAGACACGCAGGAGAAAGCTGTCTGGATCCAGGGCTTCACTCCAGCACAAAACACTGCACCCAGGAACCCAAAGACTCTTAGCAAGTAGAGTCAGTACTTAAACAATGAGCAAGTGAGGGAAGCAGATGAGAGCAAGCTCCCATCGTACAATCTACGTGCTCCTCTGTGCATCCCACTCCCTACAGTGAAACTTCTGTGACAAGACACAGGTCACTAACTCAGCATCTACCTTCCAGGCACAGGTAAATGGCAGCTGGTATCTTGTACACAGGAATAACCCGGGCCAACAGAGCAAGGGTACTCTAGCTGGTATCTTGTACACAGGAATAACCCAGGCCAACAGAGCAAGGGTACTCTGAGGGATTACTGTGTGAGCATCTTTACTATTCAGTACAGACAAGTCTTGTGTTTTTATCTATTTCTGGGATGGTGGGAAAGTGAGTTGTATGACTGCAGAGCCTTTGGAGGCAACTTAGCCAGTGGCTGACTGGAAGAGTTACAACTGGATCGCACTTTTGTTTCTTACGAAGTAAAGTAAAAATAATTTTCTTCACCTACCTCTCAACAGTGATCAAACTGTAAAATATAAATATACAGGATGTATTCCCACTCCTCAGAATGGGACTGCCTTGCAAGTTTTAGGGAGATGGACTGACATGCATATACCTCTCTGCCACAATTCTGGACTATTTCTGTTCCTATTTGCCCAATATATTTCCACCAAGACTTCAAGAATGTGTTGTTCCACTGTTCTCCTACCTAACCCATTTTTCATGGATTCCATGGGAATTCTGAAACAGAATTGATATTTTCCCTATGAATGTATCAGAATGTACATCAGAGTGTACTTTCCAAGTAAGATTATTGACAAGTACACTTATTAATCAGCAAGCTACATGCCTAGGGCATGGTGTGCGTTTTAGGAAGCACCTGATCTCTTTGGAGGAATTCAGCTACTCTCCCCTCACCATCTCTTCCATTCCAGTCCCAGGATTCTCATTCAAGGCAACTTTCTTTTCATTCACACCACTTTTTGGGGTGAACCGAATAAAGCAGGTAGTTCCCGTTAGCACAAGACCAGGTTTTGCAATTTGATGCTATCACTTCAAAATAATGCAGTTAGTCAGGGGCTCTGCTCTGCCTTCAGTGAAGCTGAGACTTCAAGACTCAGTTTTTCCCCTCTGAAATCCTCCCAACTCGTCCCTTGCACTTTCCCTACCTTTTAAAGTGATGTGCATTCCCCACCATCCCTGTGTGCCCAGGACAGCCATCACTAAAACACACTGCTTCAGTGATTGTCATATAAAGGATTCACGAGCATGCCGTCACCATCTTGACCCACCATCCCTGGCTACTGTATGACTTTCCAAAATGCTAGAAGTTATGACACCAGGACTTATTTGCCACATGATATTTCACTTAAATTCTTGCATAAAATTACAACGCATTCATTTAAAAGTAATCATACTTGGTTTTGAGGAGTATTAAAACTGGCTTTAATAAATAGAAAGCTAAAGCAAAACCCCATATAACAGTAAGTTACAAATTCTTGTAACGCGAAACACAGGTTGAGGCAACCTCCACTATAAACACAAAGTTGCACTTATTATTATTCCTCTTTGTTATCAACCACTACATTTCTGTAAACCCTTACACAGGGCACAGATTTCTGTAAGGCATCTTGACATAACTGCTCTGTTACATGACACAGAGGTTTCTTTCAACTTACATCTTTCTGGTTGGAGTGGAAAAACCTGAGTGCAAAATTGCAGGATTGGGATGCAGCAGCGTAATGGCCCAGTGACTCTGCATAGCGTGTCAGAAGATAGCTGCAACACAACACAGCGCAAGTCAAATACCAGCACACAACCCTGGGGAAACCTGAATTTCAAACACAGCTCTAAACAGCGAACTCCAGCACAGTCCAGCTTTAATGAAAAGTTTGGAGATTTAACAGATGGCAATCACAACGTTCATATTAAAATTTAAGCTTTTAACAGTAATGGAAGGAACTCTTAATTTTTTAAAAAACAGTATGTAGGGGCTTGGAGTTCCTCCATCCACCTTGCTAAGCGTACAAGAGCTTTACTTAATTAGATACCCACAAACACACTAACCAAGGCACAGCCATTTGCTATGTTTGTTTTAACGAGCGCTCCCAGGCTTTGCTGAGCAATGACACAAGCCAGAACACCAAGCTATGACTGGCATCAAGATATACATTCCACAAATTTCTTTCAGATTCCCTTTAGTTAATACTCTGAAAATCCAAAACTGATCAAAATTGCACAGGAAAGATACTCCACGAGAAAGGGAGTGTACTTCAGCATGTGTCTCATGTAATTCCAAAACACTTTTACACAACATCATATAAAAGTCTGACAATCTGCTAACTTTCAGTAGCAAAGGAAATTGAAGATCTCAGGACTGGTTACTGGAGGGTCACCGTCACCAATTATTCTCAGTATATACTACCCACCCGATGGTGTCGTGCTGTATGTGTTTTGCATCAAGGCTGGAATACAGCTCTGCAACAGGTTCAAATGCACCAAGCCTGCAGTAGATTCGAATGAGCAGCAATTTAAACTGAGCATTAGAAGGACTATGAGATAACCCTTCTTCTAAGAAAGTTAGGCACTGCCACACTGCTGTGTCTTCACCTGGTGACAAAGACAAAACACAGTCAGGCGTGATCAGAGAGAGGCACTGAACACTGACAGCACAATTCACTTCAGCTTTGAAGCTTCCTTCCTCAAGTTACACACCTCTCAAAACGGTCCCATGCATTTAAACCTGCAGATGGCATTCATCAGCCACGTTGCTGCCCTTAAAATGTAACACCCACCCCAGCATTATAGCTGCCCTCTGAGGGAAAGGTGGAGGAGTAATTCCTCACAGGGAATATCTAGCTCACATTTGTATAGAGCAAAGCACTCACACACGGGCACACTGCAGAAGAAGTGACCTTCCCTGATGAGTCCTGGGCTGTTCAGGATTTCTAGCTTAAACGTACAGAGCACTCCCAAGCATTATGCAAGAGAGCAGCACAGAGCCAGGAATTCAGGAGCCCACACTCCACCGGTGACCTGCCAGGAACCTGATGATGGATTTACTCAGGTTAAAGACTAAATCTTCCTTGGGAAAGACAAAGGCGTAACTGACAGCTACACTGAAGGGCAGGATTATAAACAGCCACCATTAGAGACCGACTCTGTGGGATTAGGAGACTAACAGGCAGAGCAGATGTGGAGTACAGGAATACTCAAGACAGGACAACAGGTCTCAGCAGAAGGTTTAGAAGCAGGGGATCCAAAAGACAAAGTATGTCAGGGAGGGAAAGAAATGCTCTCAAAACACCTCTGATATCAGAAGGGAATTGTCAGCAGAACTTGTGCAAAGGGAGAGAAAACATTACCTACACGGGAAACTCGGAACAAGCTTCTGAAGACAGCCAGCATTGAGCTGCAAGTCTCATCAGCAAAACTCTGCCAGGACTTACAGGAATTAATCAGAAAAATTAAATCCCTTTAGAGGTCAGTGAGGTTCATATCAAACACCAACTGAATAGAGGTATTCCTGAAATACCTCATATTGAGGAAAAAAAACCCCAAAACCCAGAAAGCTATGAGCCTAACAAGCCATGCCAGGTATACACTGGCCACAGGGACAGTCTCCCCATCACATCCATCCAGGGTGGTATTAAGCAAGACACAATTTTAGGAACATACCTTCTAGCCACAGATCAAGCAGCAGGTGAACTGCAAGCAGGCAGTAATAATCTGAAAACTGTAATTCAGTTTTCAAACAAGATTTCCCTAAAAAGAAAAAAGTTACCCTTGAATTACTGACAGTGCTGTCATCTGCTTCTCACATTGTCAGCATTAGCAAATGACACAGCTATCTGGCAGACGATAATCACAGCTTAATTTATAAAATCCAGAGTTGTCTTAAAAACTGAAACAACTGCATACATGCTGCATTTGTTTATCACATGAGTAGACTTTGGGCCACTTCATATGTTGACATCTGCTGGAAGAAGAAAAGACTCTCCTACAACTGCAAGATTTACAAATTAGTATTCTTGCCTGTGTATTTGTCCTATGTATACCAGTGATAAAGCCTGGCTTTGCTTAAAGGCACAGGCAATTTTGCAAAGATACAAACACACCATCTGAACCACCCAGGAATGTCTCATTTATCTTTAAGATACACAACTGAAAATAAAAAAAATAAAAGCAAACAGATAATTCAGGTACACCCAAGGATATAATCATAAAGGAGAAAGCAAAGTAT
Source organism: Aptenodytes forsteri (assembly GCF_000699145.1). NCBI lineage: Eukaryota > Metazoa > Chordata > Aves > Sphenisciformes > Spheniscidae > Aptenodytes > Aptenodytes forsteri. The sequence goes on along the minus strand of NW_008795859.1, from coordinate 1,015,764 downwards.
TATCTAGCCACACAGTGGGCGCCATCAGCATTTGTGCTGTTCCATCCCCCTGAAAAAGCTCTGAACTTTAGCTCATAAAAAGCTGCAAGTGAACTGCAACGTTAGTTTCAAGATTTTTCTCACCAAACTCCAGTCCATGGCGATATCTTAACATCAATTCCCGGACCACAGTCAGCTTTTGCTTCTTATCCATGGCGTGATAGATGCCGAGCAATCTTGAGAGCTGCACCACACACAAGTGTTGTTGCAGGGCTTTGATATCAGCTGGCAGCGCGATTTCATTCTCTGCTGTTGCAGACAGAGGGATTACTTCCAGCAATTGACTGATGAACTGAAAGAGAAGCACTCTTGTTAAATTCTGCAGGGCATCTGGGACTGCACAAATGGAAAGCATTCATTTCCTCCCTCAAATCAAGCAAAAAAGCAAGGTGGAAATGTCAGTATCAACCCTGACATCACACCGAAATCAGTGGTTAAAGAGCTGGCTTCAATTTTCTTTTTTTTTTTTTTTTTTTGAAAGGTGATGAGCACACAGTTCTGCTTGCACTCAATAGCTTTTAGTAAGTTTCATCGAACAGATGGAGGGAAAAAAATAAATCACAGGCAAGTTTCCAATACATTGACACACAAGGGAGTTCAAGCACCTGTTAACACTCACAGTAATAACATACGCAATTAAAATAATTAGTTACTGAAAGGCTTCACAGCACACTTCCAGGAAATAGTGGTTTTGTACTAGCTATTACATTTTCTCTCAATTCTGTAGTAATGCACTGTACTCAGTGAGGTCATCATCTTTGATTAATCACTTATTTTTTGAATTAAGTTGTAAGAAAAGCAGCCTCTCATTGTTTACAAATTTAATAGGAGACAGCAGACTTCTCACAACATGCAGTCAGGGCTGGACAGTGGTTTTTTGTTACCCTAAAATCCAACAGTGTTTACAAACTTAAAACTGAGTTAAAGCCAATGAATTCAGCTTTACTACATTTGGTTTTGAAGCACAAGAACTGCATCAAATGCACGCCTGAGGAAAAAAGCATGACAGCTGGATAGAAGGAACACATAGCACCATGCACACAAATTCCAGTTTTCCCATAGACTTTGATGAAGACACTGTTGACAAATCTTTTCAGCTTCAGATTTTGCCAAGCTGGGCAAGGTCAACTGAATCACTAGGTTGCATACTCCGATTTACGCCTCTAGGAAGTCAAGACTGATGTTAACGACGATTATTTCTGGAATATCTCGTGTGTCTAGTGGCCTAGCAAGATCACCACATTCTCAGCTACTGAACCGTAACACTATTCAGAACTTTTAAAGAAAAAAAAAGACCTCCCCAGCTGTGTATAGCCTCAGTGTGACCCTACTACTTTACCTAGGATACAACAACCTTCAGCATCTTTTGCTGTGAAACAAGAATAAATCTAAGACAATCTATAAATATTTTCTTTCAGTAACTTAAACTTTCAGATTTCAAAAACGCATCAGCACTTTTGGCACCAACCCTCCTCAGCTACACATCTCCTTGACTGAGTTAAACTGCTGCAGATGCACGCTTCAGACACAACAGCTAGAAGACAGCCACACACTGCAAAGACCCTCTAATACATCAGTATGACACCATGATATATGCACTAAATCAGCAGCAGTTTTAAGGTCAATCAGAAAATTTTAGAGAATTTATTCAAAGTCATGGTTTTACAAGCGCTGCGACAAAACTGTAGCCTACACTATTATTTTTAAATACCATTCCCCCCGCTCTGGGTTTAGAATTTGTTTCCTGGAAAGCTAGGATTAAACCTGTTCAGTGCTTCAGGACTTCAGGGTTACCTTGCAATGGTATCACCATTTCCAGAACTACGAGTTAAATACCCTGTTGACCACATCTCTTGCCAGTGGAGTAAAAACACACCTTTTAACATAAAACAGCAGCAGCAACCCATACATGCCAAGGCCACCATTCTCCTTATTGGTGAGACTGTGGGAAGAGCTTGCATTAGAAGTCAAAAAATATTTTAATAAACTAAGAAAACACCACTGTTATCTACACTTTGTTTACAAACATTTTATCAGCAGCCTCTGGCTGATCCAGGATTCTCTGTCTAGCCCTCCACAGCTCTGATAATTTTACACAATGCCTTATAAAAACAATGGGGTGAGTGACAGGATTCCCAGCTGCTGAAGTCATTCAACGAGCTGCTCATGACTCTGCACAAATAGTCTTTTCAGTTAAAGGGAGCTTGTTTCAGAAAGAGATTCTGGAAGAGTTGCCATAGGTCTCTTGGTCACCCCTTGATCAGTATCAATGTGTCTGTTCTTTAGCACTGCAGCAGAGCCAAGCAAAACATCTGTGACGCCCTACCTGCATCGTATGAGGGAGAAGATTTTTCCCATTAAACATATAATTTTAATGGGAAAAACAAGTGATGAGTGGGAAGGGAAAGAGGAGGATGTCTCTGTAAAACAACAGTTACAGTACACCGCAATGAGAACTGCAAATGAATGAACAGGGTGGTTTTTCTCTTTACTGTTTTCACAGTACTCCATTTTGTAAGCTGTGATCTAGAAACAAAAGTGACAAGAGATTACTCATTTAAAAGTGAGCTGATCGGGTAGGTTATCAATTGAACTACAACTCCTAGGGAGCTTTTCATTACAAGATACAAGCCCGTACCTTGTAAATTTCATCAGCATTACGAGCTTTTCATTTTTGATACAAGAATTTAACCAAGACCATCTCAAAGCACCCTGACACCTTGAAATCGTAATAAAAAAGCCAAATGAATACTACATCTGGGTCTGAGACTCTGCAGGATCAAACAGTTTTTCGTCTCCAGAAAAATCCTCTGAATGAAATTGCTCAGTGTATTCAGATGTTCGTTATATTTTCTGCAGTGCAAAGAGTTTTCCAAATTTCAAACAGAAGGTAGAAATTTGATGTTTCCAGTCTTTTAATATGATCCACAGGTATTCTAAGATAAAGGGAGTAGAGTGCAAACAAGTGCTGCAGTTCCTGCCACCATTTCTTTATCTTTCCTTACCTTTGTGTATTGGCTGGATGGGAGGAGATCCACAAATACTTTGAGATCAGTAAAACAGCAGGGTTTGTCCCCAAATTTTTTGAAGTATTGGAACATTAGTTCTTCCGGATCACCTAGGAAAAAGGCCAGTTCATCTTTTTAATATGCTCCATTAGAAGTTGATTCTGTAAAGTCACTATGAGAAATCTTTGTTAATGCTTCCCCCCCACCCTTTCGAGATTACATAGCGATTTAGAAAACGGATAGCTGCACTGCTGCAGGTTTTAACAGAGGCTCAATGTCTTTGGTTACCAAGGACACATAGAAAAACCTCAAGAGCTTCATTCAAGCTACTTTGGCAGATAAGAGCTCAGCATCACAGGCATGCATACACAGCCTCCACTTATCTAACAGTAACTTATTTTTGGATGGAAATACAAAAGGAACTAGTAAGTAGCACAGATGTTGCTCTAATCACATTCTCTCCTTTGCTGATTCCCTAAATGCGATTTTAAAATGCAAGTTTTTAAAAAGCAAAACCTGGTACTACTGCCAAAAAACTTAAATGAAAAACCACCCAGAGATTACAGAGTAACAGCAGGACTTTTTACAAAAGCAGTGCATCGGGAATGCACTTTTCATTACAATGTCAGTGACTGTATGCTCCTAGATCCCACAGGTCCTTCGGAAAGTTCCCATGCTTGCTTTTACAAGCCCTGGAGCAGTCTGGAACTATCTGCTTTTCTTCAAGGCTCATCTTCTAATGCTTTCAAAATGCTTTACATACAGACAACAGCACATACATTTTCATAACAGACATTGTATTTAACTCAGTGATTTAGCAAAGAGAACAGAAACTTGGAACAAGTTCTAAAAGATTAATTTATCACCTAGTTAGTGGCTCTTACCTAGTTTATATTCATCATTACAACCTCTGTATCGCAAACGTCTAATCAGCTCCAGTTTAGCTAAATATGGTCCCCGAAGTGGCCGAGAGCTCTTAGATTCTTCTGTTATCCTCTCTTCAATAAATTTCACAGCTTGCTCTATAGAATAGTGTACCTCTCCTTCCAAAGAGCTGTGCAATTAGAGAGACAAAAGGTTCTTTGATTTTTCCCATTGCTAGGGCATCGATAACACATGCTCAGCATACACCCACGATACTCTTAAGGAAATCTGGCACGATGGATTCTCTAACTCAATCACCATGAAAAATATGAACCGGAAGGGTTCTATAGTGTACAAACCACTATTTACACAGCTGTTTCCAATAAACTATTGCCAGCCTCCAAAACAAAGTAGGGAGAACACATCATTTGGGGTCTGATGTCAAGAAGTCACCCAAAGATGCAGACAGCGCTGTACTGAACATATGAGTGCAAACAATTTGCTGTAGCACAAAGGAAAAACAAATCCACAGCAAAACAGTTAACTTACTGCTCTTCTTCTGGTGGAGGTGTCCAGGATTCATCAATAAGTTGAAACACTGAATCAAAGTAAGTTATATAAAACTGCCAATCATCTGAGCTGAAACAAAAATCAGGCAGAGAACAAAGTTTAGGGAATTGCCAAAACAGTAACTCACTTCTAAAACTGCATTCCTTGCAAAAGCTGAATTTAAGGGATAGCACATATTCATATAGCAGAAAAAACAACTGTAATAAGAATCATTTCTCCTTGAAAAGGTCTCACATCTTAAGAATGCTATCATCCTGAACTTCTTGAAACATATTAAAGGAAACAATTTCAACAAAGAATTGACACAAGCTACAAATTCTCCTCTCAACATTTACATTCCAATCAGAGCTCATGAATATCCCCAAAATGCTAAGGCAGAAGTTTCTCCTGCCCATGTTCAGAGGAATTTAAGAGTATGGAACAGGAGATGCCAAATACAAAGAGGTAAAGCTGAAAATGTCCTTATATTAGTTCTACACGTTGTCAGTGTTGTGTTCAAGTGTCCTGTAAAGCTGATGCTTATTTTCTCCAGTTTCTCCCACTGCAAATACATTTAACAAATATTAAATACCAAGAACAACTTCTCTAGAGAAGAAACATTTTGCTGTCCCCGTGGACAGTGGATGCTGACAGAACCTTCTAATCTTCAAGCCTCTGTATTTAACTTATACTTAAGATTAGGGCACAGCTAAATACAAAAAGCAAACAGCAAATCTCTCTTGACAGTTCCAAGAGACAGATTTGATCATACTAGCACGCTCTCTCCTGATGCATCTGTTCAAAGCATTACATGCATTTCCCAGTATGAAGTCTGGCCAGGTGAGAGAAATGAAGTTCCAGAAAATCAAATGTAAATGCAATTCTCCTCCTGTCCCACCATGAAAGTTAGAGCTGGACAACCAGCACAGCCTTTAGAAATAAGGAGTTAAACAAAATTTTATCGCATTAATGTGTCACTAAAGTCAGCCTTCAAAAAGAAGCAGCTACAGTCCTGACGCTGACTCTCCCTGTGACCTTCCCTTTGATGTTCCATTCTGCTGCCCTCTTCTTCAGGCTTTGGAGTGTAAACGTTTGGAAATGCTTTGAGATCCTCTGATGTTCTTCTATGTTAACCACTATTTTCAAAAGCCACTAAACGAGGCAATTCACAACCAGGCCAGAATTTTTCTTCAGTTTTTTAGTAGGACTGCAGAAATATCATCTCACTTTTTCAGCAGCAGCCTTCTCGACAGCGCATTGCACTCTGGCCACCTACACAGCTTCTTGTACATTGCCATACACTTGTTCTCGCGGCTTTGGAGCTCACTTGTCAGCTTCTCTAAATTAAAAACAGAAGGGCAAGTTTATTTAATCAATGCATTTCCTTCTCTACTTTCTGCACAAAGCTGCTTATTATAGCCAAGGATGCAAAACAGTAAGTGTAAGAGAACAGGAGAGAGGCCCTTGAAGGATGGAGAGGACAGATTTGCTATGGAAACCTTCATATCTCAATTCCTTAAAACTGCAAGTGCATTTTAATCACTAGGAAAGAGTCCACAAAATTGCCGGATTAGGAACATACTTTTTTTTTTTTTTTTAAGATGGCAGCTACAAACTAACATGTTATCAATTTACTACGGCTAAGCATACTGCTGCAAAGTTCATCACTGAATAACACTTAAATACCATAAACAGGTGGGTAAAACCAGCTTGCACGACAGCACCTCCAGAGTTTGCATCAATGTTTGAAACTGGTGCTAAGAGTCAGGCTTCTTACAGCCTTTTTTTTGTAACCAGCGGACAAGTCTGAAGCAAAGGAGAACTGCTGTTCCTCCACACAACTGTAATTATTAATTGACAGAAAAAGTTACCTCCTAGTTTTCCTCTCACAACATCTAAGGCTTCCTTATACTTCTCCAAACGTTCCAGAATCATGTAGTACAGTTCGACCTTAAAAGAAAGATTAGGCTGCAATGAAATTTGCTAGTAAAACAATATACAGGTGTGCCAAGAAATAAAGTGGCTTGTGTTACTGTCATTAGAAATAGGAGATAGCCAGGCCTGCAAAGCTATCTTTAGCATCCCAGAGGGTAGAACATTCAGGAATTTAGGTCTTTTTTCCATTCTCAGTCCTGAAGTTTCTCTTGGGGCCTCCCAGGGAGCAAAACCAAGTACTTCATCAGTCAAATCAAATGCCAAAAAATTTCCTTGGCCACACGATTCCAAATCCCTCTCAACCCTCTGCTCTCGATTTTCCTTCTGTCCCGCTACATTCACATTTACTTCCAGAACACTACTGATTATTATCTTGGAAAACTGTTAAAATAATCCATTTTCTTTAACAGTGCATTCCTTGTCTCAATAATTTTCAAATCAAGCTGAAATTATCTGCAAGTCTTACTTCAGCCTCAGCTTCAATCTTATCCTCTTTCACCATTTTTTCCACCATTCTCTCAGCTAGTGGCAAAAACATTGTCTTTGAGAGGTTTTCATCCTGTGCTGAAATAGACTAAGGAAGAGAAGAATTATTGTAACAGCTCATCAACTTTTTGTGTTGTCCCACCCACTGCTTTTTTCACATTAGAAGAGGAAAAAACCAAACAGGTGCTTCAATCCCCCCAAAACCACACATTCAGAGCTGCCATCTGTCACGTGCAGAGAGCAACTGCTCTGTTAAAAGGCAGCAATAAAACTAGTGATATACTGAAAAGCTCACTCTTGATTACATTGTCCAGAGACTCGCGCATCTAGGCACACAATATCCATGGCAAGTAACATGTAGCAAGAACACGTTTGTGTTTTCCATGGCACAGTATTTTAGAGAATGTGATTGATGCCTCCATGCTTATTTTTTTGCTTGGCCAACACTCTGTCAGGCTGTTTTCCATGGCACAGTATTTTAGAGAATGTGATTGACGCCTCCATGCTTATTTTTTGCTTGGCCAACACTGTCAGGCTGTCTGATTAGTGCCTGAATCTGCTATCTCAACTAACAGCAGCACAGCTGATCTGCTGTCTATTCCTGCAGACTTTCTGCAGTCTTAAAGCCATGCTAAGTCCAGAGCTCTCGTTTATTTCCTCCTAGAGCCTTTATACCCTAGTTACAGAGAGGAACAGTTCTGCCTAAGGAGCTGCAGATATTTGAGGATTTATTCATTAGCTCTCTAACTAAACAGACAGTAGGGTACTAGTCCAGATAAGAGAATAATTCAAGTTGTATAAACATGGCAAGGCAGACCAGTTAAGTTGCATTATAAAAACATTACAGCATTCAAATTGAACACATCAATAATGCTGCTTAAGGAGGGCCCCGTCCTTCTCCCAGCATCATAGAGAAACGGTTCAGACATTTTACTTAAAATATCTCTAATATCTTCACTTGGAGCATTTCTATGTTTGCACTATACCTGCAGCAAAAGTCAAACTCATTTGCAACGCTGTACACACCTGCATAATCAGGCTCATCACAGACCAAAAATAGTAAGGATTTTTGGGTACAATCTTATAAAGTGCCATTCCAGCCTGAAAAATATAAGACAAAGTTTCATCATTCCTGAAATGTATCTGTTTATGAGCTCTCATGACAGACAACGCAAGCTAAGCAGCAATGATGGCAGCAGACAGCACAGAATTAGCAACTAGATGGGAGGATTTTTATCAACCCATGAGCCATTCCATCCTAACACACATTCTAAAGAAGAAAATAGAGGGTAAAAATGTTTCAAAGATCAAGTACTTTGTGTAGGTCTGACAAGGAACGGCAATGAGCATTTGCATGTATGATTGCCTAAACAGATGACAGCTTTAATTAGAAGTGGTAACTACATCAGGAAGCAGAAGACTCATTCTTCAGGAGTGAGGGGGATATTTCCAGTGCCGATTTTCACTAATATGCTCCGTCAGTGCTAAAAGGCACACCAAACCACATGCCTCCCTCACGTAAGCAACTGCCCTTCAACACTCATTTCATACATACACATACTCAGACATCCGAAATATGAGGTCACCCATACGTGCAAAGCAGTGGTTAAGCAAAGGTCAAACTGAAAGCTCGGCTGGATCAAAGCAGAGCCAAAGAATTCAAGATTCTCTAGCCTAATACAGAAACAGTTATTCACATATTTCTCTCTCAGATTTCCAGTGTCTGTATATAAAGAACAACACTTTCACCCATACAAAATCTGTAATTAATTTTAAGGAACTACATATAATACAGTCTACTACCACAGATGGACTTTTGCGCTGATTTCCTGACTGCAGTCTCACTTTGCATTTTCCAGTACTTTCAGCTGAAATACCCCAGAAGACAGGACGCTGAGGTTTATTTTCATTCTCCAATCAGTTAGCATCCACGCACTCTTCGCATCTCTAAGTCCTTAGGACGAATACACAGGCCAATCTGGAACACCCTGCTCTCTGACAATGTCTGGATAACTTAACTAGATACATGTTTGTATGACATTTTAAACATACAAAAGGTCAGATAAATGTTAAATATCATTATCTGTGCAAGACTGGCATGTTTTCCACTCAGGGTTGTAGACAGGAGTACGATTAACATAGTCACGTCTCTGAAGTTTAGATTGTCATATGAGGCTTGACATTTCATGTACATTAATAACTTAGTCCCTATCTACAGCTTGAACTCAAACAGCATACAAGTTGGGCTACAATGGAGAATAACACTTCTGCTCAATATATTATTTTAGTTATTTAAAGCAAACTTGTACAAAGATTGAAGTCACCTTAACACAGTGGGAACAAGGAGGAGTTTAGGACTCATTTACTTGGCTCTCTATGCTTTTTTATACAGAAGAGCGAGCGTGCATGCTTTGAAAAGAATCTTCCATTTATAGGCATTCTCCAGGCACCTAATTTGGAAGGGATGAAAACAAAACTAACCAGCATGACACTGTTCTGCCAACTGAGAAGAAAGATGTACTTAAAGGAAGTGCTTTTTAGTTTTTCTTCACTGAATCACAATCAATACAAGCCTAGTTATATGTTAGATTCCAGAGGTAAGAGCATGGGCAAGATTACTCTTCCCAAAGACAACAGCAAACTAAGGAGTAAATCAAGTCTGAAAACATAGATAAGAAGATCTTGCTAGATCTTCTTATATCTATTCCAGAATTCCTTTATAATACACTGCCTCATATGTAACCACCATGCTGTTCCAGACAGATTGATAAAAACCTCCCAAAATAACCAACATATTCTATCAGACCAGATATGCACACAAAAGGCACAGTTGTCCTATCCCATGTAAGGAAAAGAAAGCACTTGTCTTCAGATAACCCACCCCCTAAATAATGGTCTTTTAAGCCTTTCTGTAAAAGCTAACATAGAGTACAACTTCTGCATTAACCCAGCTTAGCTTTCTGGAATATTACTTACAATATGAGAAGGCATTAACAGTAAGATATACAGAAAAAGACACCTTAAAACGACCAGAACACAAATTGTTGATTGTACCTGTTGCATCTTCTTGTATTCTCCAACCCTGGCATAGGCCATGAAGAGATGAGAGTGATACTCTTCACTGTTGGGAACCTTCTTTACAGCTGCCTCATAAAGTTTAGTTACCAGTTCCGCTAAACCAAAACCAGATGCTTGAGTTAAGACAAATTTGGGAATAATTTTAAAGCACAGCTACCTAAAGATAGCATCAGTGATACTCTGAACAGTAATCTAGTTACACTCATCGACCACAGAAATGGTACTCTCTCCCCCAAGACCCCAAGCACTACGAACATTAGGCAAAGGAGGAAAGTGCTTAAAAAATAATAAAGAAACAAACCTCAAAATAGAGTTAACAGCAACAACTGAACTGCTCAGAAGCACTTAAGTCTTTTTCTTAAGAAAGTTTATCTATTTTGGAGCATTAAACTGAATGAAGATTTCTACTCCTGGCAGAATGACTGCTCCACATGAATTATCTATCAAAACACAAAACATTTTCAGAGCCTAACACCAAGTTAGTTACTCTTATCGCAGGTTTACTTATGTTAGTCATATCCTGTTATTTCCCAATTGCCTATTTTAGTACTCTCAACAAGTAAAATACTTCACACTATAGTTTTTAATAATAGGTCTATCATGACTAAATACTTACGATATTATAACACGCAAAACTTTCTTACATTTTCATCCTTCCAGATTTTTTTTCCTTACACATACAATCATATCTCAGTGTAGTATTAGAAAACTAAATGCAATTTGTTTTTCACATAGTTTACATATCCTCAACACACATACATAAAACATCTAATTACAATTTTCTTGCAGGACCCAAAGTGGAAGTGCCTAACACCCACTATTTCCTTTCTGAGTTATAAACCTAGAAGTTAGAAACCTGAGCTTAAGGCTTATGCAAGTTGTTTAGAATCACAGAAAGGCTTTTGACATTTTCAGGGGGTTTTTTACATTGAAGTCACACATACACACAAAAATTTCATATATAGGAATGATGCTTTAACTCCACAGATACATACACACACAGAAAGAAATAAACTAGGAGAGCATAAGCAATTACTATATTGCAGACTGATACCAAATATCCATTTCTATAGAAGTTGTTTCACCCCATTGTTATTGCTCCAGCAATTCAACAGTAAACGTTGCTACCACAACCAAGAACCACAAGAAGCTGCCAGAAACAACTGTTTAGAGCTGTAGATAAGCAGCATATAAGGTCTGGCTTCTTTCAGAAAAGCACATGCAATTTTACTCCGTCACTCAAACATTCACGATTTAGTATTTTTAAAATACCATATCACTACAAGGAACCATACTGAAAAGGCTAATGCGGTCAAATTGAGAGGCCAGGATTTCCCTTCTGTTTGTCACACAGCTTCTTGAGGCCTGAACCCCTCGACTATGGTCTCACAGCATTAAGCATGCTCCAAACCACAGACCACGTGATTTGTCATCTCTACCACATATACTGACAACAAATTCCAGTAGCTTTCATTAAAAAAAGTGAACTCTCAGACTGATTGTGGTGGATGATTATTAGCATGCCATTCATTTAGGAACTGTGTACACAATAACGTTAATGAGAGAAGCCTAAATTAAGTTCTTCACTTTACGGTGATCGCTAGAGCCTTAGAGGCATTTATAACAGTCATCATTTAAATTCCCTGAGTCTCTTAATAACACGCCTATACACGAACCCTGGACTTTGCATGTTTTCCATGAAACTGTGGGTCACATCTACTTCTGGAAGAACATAAATAATTATTATTTTTAAGAGAGGCAAAGGAAAAAGCTTACGTCTATGCATTTCCCGGTAAAGAATAGTTAGTGCTTGCAAGGAATTATCATCTGTGGGTTCAAGCGCTGCTACTTCTTGTGCCAGAGCATACGCTTCATCTTGCTTGCCAGTTCTCTGCAAGCCAATTGCCTTTAGAACCTATTGACACAACACAGAGGCAGCTGTTAGAAACACAGTTGGCAGTTACCAGTGAAAATCCTCTCATTCCTGGTGATGAGAGGCTTTACCCAACCACCTCATTACTTCTACAGAACTTCAGGTTTTATTAAGCTTCTAATCCATATGGCTGTAGAGGAAAACTTCCAAATGCAAACTGCATCAAACAGCATGGCTTTGCATTTCTTAACAAACATGCAGGCCACTCTAAGGCATCAACTGCCACTCAGTTTTCCCCACGTGCAGACTGAAGACTGACCAGCCCTGCCAATTTTCATTTTTTTTTCTTTCAGTAACTGGCCAGAGAGAAGTGACATAAATGAGATTCAGGTCAATGACACTTGCTTCAGCTTGGGAAGCTTTCAAAATGTAGAAGTAGTATGAACTGTAGAGCAAAACCCACAGGGAAAAGAGAAAAGTAGAAAGATTCCCAACCTAAGGTCTAGAAGAGGCATTTTCAAGGCACAGCCCATGCGCCAAGGTTGCTTGCAGTGGCTCTGACAGGGAGCTAGACAATTAGCTCGGGTGTAACCAATGACACTCTAGTCATTAGAGGCACCTCACCGAGAGGATCCATACAAATTTTCAGACAAACACGATATTGCGTGAATGAGAGCAGACCGAGACATTCCAGAGGGTTCAGAAAACACCGTGGGGTCTCTGGAAGATCACGGACACTGCTCAAAAGGCACAGCAAAACACTCCAAGTCTCAGAGCTACACTCACCAAACGAGGTCAGTGCACCGCAATCACACTTACCTTTGCACAGTGAAGATCCTTGTGTTTTTTGAGCAGTTTATCAGCTTGCTGGATTGCCATTTTATTATTGCCATTATCGAGATAATCTGCATAAGAACAACATATATAGTATTATAACAGAACACAAGACCATTCTGGAAAGCTATCTCTAATTTTACTGTGCAGTATGTGCTGTTAGGCCAGTAGTGCAAACTGCATTTGCCTTGTACAATTACTACTAAGCCAAACGTTCAGGAAACATGTCATTTCGTAGATGAAGTATTCATCTCGCTGTACTAGTTTTAGTCATTCAAACAAACAAGCTTTTGTAATTACTCCACATAGATCATTACAGCAACAAAGGAGACATATAATAGAGCGGGTTCTGCAGCAACAGCTCTTTGCTAGCAATGGAGCTTAGGCTCTTTGCTTCAGTAAAAGTAGAAATTAATTTGGTGTGCCTTTGGGAGTCTTTCAATGACTTTTAACAGGCAGTAGGTTAGAAACTAAGCACTCACAATCTATCAAAGCATTAAGTGAGAAGACCTACTTGTCCACACGATCCATACTTCAGGCAGAGCAAATCTGTCCCCTGACAGAGTATCACTACGCTTTCACCAGACTGGTTTTAAAGACAAAAAAGCTCCCCCGGGAGCTTCACTATTTCCTAGGGGGATAGCCCACTATCTAGTAAAACTTCAGCTGTAGAAAACCCCTGTCTCAAGACCATTTTCTCCTTTTTTCAGCTCGGTACTATAATTCTCAGCTTCACCTACTGTGCATCATCATGTTAGTAGACAACTACAAACAAGCAATTTTAGATTAGAACATCACCCCTATATGCTTCCCCTCCCTCAAAAATTAATACTTACTAACCAAAACCTAGCAGAAAAGCTTAGCTGCACCTGACATGCCAACAGGGAAGGGTCCGCTCACAGTGTTCTGGCCTCTCCCCTACCAAACTGCAAACAGAGCTAATGCCAGTTAATTGACATTATGTTACACACCTTCTTCTCGTCAAGACTGTAGTTCTCATAATGAGAGAGAACTCTTTTACTGAGTAGAGAGGTGACCTTTAGTAATTCCTTGGTATATGGTACAAAGTGTGCATCTATACTAATGAGATTTATATTCGGCAGCTTTAACATTTGCTTCCATGGCCAAGTAAGTGCTGCAGATTTAAAGTAGAGCTAATTGGACTCCTGAGACCATACAGACAAAACCTCAAACGAGGCAGCCTGCCCACACTAACCAAAACAAAATGTTGCTGCATAAAATATAGTTTGAAACTGCAATACATCGTCTTTAAATGGGTTAAATCGCCATTTTAACTTATGAACACCTGTGCAGGACCTTTAACATTAAAACTTAAGCACAGACTTCTCAGTGGAGAGGCTTCTGTGGAACAGACCATCGTGGCAATCTCTTCATACACCAGCAGAGACTCCTTGATTTAAGGATTTGTGTTGCACAGTTCACCTACACACAAATCATCTGCCATGCTGCACTGCCTGTCTTAGATTATTTAACAACTGTGCCGATAAGATCTCCTCTTTAGGTTTCCTGAAGTAAATCAAATAAACCACAAACCTCTCTAAACTGCAGCAGAATAAAAAGATTGTATTTTGCTAACAAGAAGTAAGTTTGTTGAAAGCCAATCTAGCTGGCAACTTCCAAAGGAATTCAAGCTAAAGGAAAATGAACTTAAGCCTACGTTAGTTGCAAATCTGTAGGTGGAGATGTTCAATGGCTGGAAATGCAACACATGAACCTTCAGGTGAAGGCAGAGCAAATCAAGTTGAAAGAAAAACACAGCTGTCAAGGAACCCTGAGTAACCAAGGCACACAGTGCCAACTGAAAAGCACTGTTGTAAGTCAAGAACCAGACCCGCGACCTCATGCTGCGCATCTCCAGTTTATGACTTTTGTGAAGTTGTGTATTTACCTCTTTAAGGTTATACACTTTATTTCGGGTTCTGCAGCACCAAAGCCTGAATTCAAATCTTACACTGCAGAAGATAGCTTTCTGCTAGCTCTAGAAAGGATTATAAAGCTCTCTCCCTAATAGCTATACTCTGAAATGAATACAGTGAAATACATCTCAACATCAACTGCTTTAGTATCGGTTGAATTTACCAAGCTTTTTCTTTTAAGAACATTTAAGACATTACAGAGGTTATAACACAAATAATTGCACATTAATAAAAATGGCAATCACAGCATGTACAGAAAACTAAGGAAAAATCTTAAAATTGTTACATAAAGACAAGCTGCACAGCTGCGCTCATAATTATGCAATGAACTTTAAGACAGCTGTGTGTTTACACTTTTAATCAAGCAAAACTATCTTCCTCCATTTCACTGGAATCCATCATGGATGCAAGTCTATACCGCACCGTCCTCACTGCCTGAGCAGCAAAGGGCATTCCCAAAGCACGTTCATCCCCAAATGAGGGCAGCTCTCCACATGTTTGTAGGGAGAGATTTTTTTTTCTGGTGTTGAGAAAGTCAAGGACATTTTCCTAAATCTCTATCCAATCTTCAGTTTTAGGGAGGAAATGATACCGTAGCCTGGGGAAGTGTTTTTCTTTTCTCTTTCCCTATATTTGCATAAACAGAGACAAGCTTGTCTACGATCTCTTAAGCAATCCCAATTGCACGTAATACCCATGGAAATATTTGGGGACAGCTTAATACAAGAGGTTTCTTAACAAGACCGTCTCCTTCTAACTACTTCACTCTCATCTCCCAATTAATTTTCACAACACCATAATTAGTCTGTGCCACAACACCTCAACATACAACTTTAAGATTTCCTTGACTGCTCTTGCTCCTTGTATGAATTGATCAATTTCTAACTTCTCTGCAGCAGAAAACAAACGCCGACCAAAGTTACCTCGACGGAGGGAAAGCAGCACAGAAACCACCACCACCCGCTGGAGAGAGGCACCGCCTG